>NC_046156.1:147253144-147853144 GCF_011064425.1 Rattus rattus | reverse complement strand
TGCTTAAAGACACTCTTCCATGTATCCTAGGTTCTTAATTTCAGACCCTCATTCTGAGTGAGGTAACCCAGAAGACAAATATGTCAGTTACTTATTTGAAAATGGACATTGGCTGTAAAATAATGCTACAATTGTTAGATCAAGAGAGGTTGAAAAACAAGGAAAGTTCAAGGGGAGACATATAAATCTCCCTGGGAAAGGAAATAGAAAAGAGCACAAATGAACTGGGGTGGCTAGGGACAGGAATAGGAAGAATAAGGTGAGAGAATGAGAGAGGGAGAGAACACTGGGAAAGACAACGAACTGGGGGCATTCAAGAATGACGCAGAGACCTAGTACAATGGAAATTCCCCAAAATTTGTAAGAATGACTCTAAGACTTCTAGTAATGGGGGATAAAGAACCTGAACTGACCATCTCCTATAACTAGACAAGACTTCCTATGGAAGTATTGGGATGTCATATCAGGCCTGAAACCTTTGACCTACAATTTGAACTGCCTTCAAGATCTGCTGGGGTAAAGATAGGACAGAAATGTCCTGGCCATGTCATGGTCATTACCTGTCACAGAGACTCCAAGGGACATCACTGGCCAAATGTTTAGAACAGCCTTAATATAATATTGCTTATTATGATACAAATATATAAGACAAATATAACCTAATAGATCTAAACTGGCTTAACAGAATATACTCTATAAAATCAATTTTTGTCAAAAGAAAAGATTAAATAATCAAAGATACTACAAATGATAAATTGATATATACAGTATCTATCTAGCATCAATATTAATTTCTTAGTTGTATTGGTAGATCACAAGTGAGAGAAGATTTATAAAACTGCAGAACAGAACCAAGATTAGAACTTTGTTTCTGAATGTAGTGATACATTCTTTAGTGCTCAACAATTACACCCACATTAGAGAAGGGATCTTATCTTTTTGCCCTTGGTAGCTGTGAATGAATGAGAGAGAAAAGCGGGGCTGTTTATCACCACTGGATTAAAAAGCAAGTGCGGGCAGCTCACAGCCTGAGCTAGTGCTAATTAGATTTAAGTAAAAATTAAGCTCATGTCTTACTTAGGGTTTCTATTGCCGTGATGAAGCACCATAACCAATAAGCAAATTGGGTTGGAAAGATCATCGTCTATCATTGGAGGAAATCAGGATGGGACCTAAGAATGGAACCTGAAGTCAGGAGCTGATGCAGAAACCATGAAGGGTGCTGCTTACTGTCTTGTTCTACATGGCTTACTCACCCTGCTTTCTTATAGAACGCAGGACTACCAGCCAAGGGATGGCACAGATGCAATGGGCTGGGCCTTCCTCATTGATCACTAACTGAGAAATTGCCTATTAGTTAGATCTCATGAAGGTATATCCTCAACTAAGGCTCCCTCCTCTGTGATGACCCGACTCCCTTAAAAACCAGGCAGTGTAGGCTGGGACCCAGAGAGAGGGCAGGGACTTGTGTGCATAGAGGTATGTGGAAGTGTGGAAAAGTGTTTAGTGAGTATTGTGCACTTGCATGTAGCGCACATTTATAGAGGCATGCCATTCATTTTCCAGATCTTGCTGGAGATTTACTTTTATGTTGTAACTGAAATTTTTTGGTTGGCTCCAATTTTTAATCATTATCTCTGAAAAAAGATCTTACACAGAGATGAAACTACAAAAAGAAGGCTCCACAGGTATATCCCATACCAATTATATAAATGATTAGCATATTGCTTAGAGAATAGAGATCATTAAAGTGTTCATTGTTTAAAGACCTCTTGATTTTTAAACACTCAACCTTCAGTTTGTAGGAGTCTGATTCTAGCACCACTGGCAGATTGATACATGTGAACGCCCCAGTCTCTACTGTTGCAGCACAATGCTATGCACATTCTCCTGGGTATTAACAGTCAGCTCTAGTAGTTTATTATAGTTAATACAATATAGAAATATAGAAACAGTGAACATTCAACATTGTTTGGAAAGGACTGACAAAGAAAATATGTGTTTATTAATTTTAGGCAAAATTAGAAGCACAAATGAGAAGTGAAACCACTGTTGGTTCACTGGGTGTCTTTGAAGTGGTAGGTTGGGAGTCTATGGCTTCCCATACAGTCCTTTTCTTGTTGCCAAAAAGTAGAAAGCTTAGCATGTGAAAAGTTCAAGATTGGGTCTTTAGAGCTTCCTGGATTATTTTTTTTAAAACTATCTTTTTTCCACAGCTGGTTGAAACACCAGATGGAGAAGCTGCATATTCTTGGGTTCCCTGCATTTCATAGTCACTTGTTCTTGTGACAAGTTAAAATGTATGCCCACAAATTATGTGACACACCAGCAGAAAAGTTCCCTTGAGAACTGTAGGATTTTCTATTTTGTACTTAGGAATATGTTACATTATGCAGCAAAGGGAAATTAAACTAATTTCTAAGGAGTGAGATTAGTCTGAGTTATCAAGGGAGATTAAAAAGCAATAACAAAAGCTTTAAGTTGGGAGTAAGAAAGAAAAGGACAGAACAGCACTAATAATTTGGTCCACTAGTAAGGGAATTCTAAAACCTTCTAGAAGCTTGAGAGGATAAGAAACACATTCTCCCTCTATTCCCTCAGCCCAATGCAGCTATAACATGATTTCTCCTTAGAGACTTGTCCTGATGCTGCACTCCCATCTTTAGAGCTATAGAATAATGTAACCATGCTCTAAAAGATTATTATTATTAATTATGTGTGTATTGTTGTTGTTTGGGTGTGGCACCCACATACAGTCAAAGGAGTTGGACCTCCTGGAAGTGGAGTACAAGTCCTTGTGAGTTTTCCTTCTTTGTGGGTGCTGGAAACTTAATTCAGATCCTCAGGAAGAGTAGAAAGAGCTCTTAATGGCAAACCAACTCTCCAGTCCACATCCATGATATTTAAGTAAATAAATTTATGTTTATTTGCTATAGAAATAAGAGAAATTTAATGCTATCTTTATCTACAAGGAGAATACCATTCATAACTGCTAAAGTGTTGGCCGGAATCAATGATTCTTTTCAAATGCATAGAAAAGGGCAGAAAACAGAATACCATGTCCTGGATCATAATGAAATACTAAGATCCATCTAGGGTTCTCTTCTATCTACCTTGGCATTTTTTAACCCTTGTAAGAGAGCTAATTTTTCTGCACAGAAGCTACAAGGTGAATAAAAATCAAGGATGAATGCAGAGAGCATTCTGCCCACCTAAACCTTTACGAAATTACATCTTCAGCCTTCAACTGCAGTCACATTTAAGGGAGCTAAACAAGAACCTATGAGGGGAATGCTGCCCTCCCTCCATTTCCTGACTCACACTGGAGGTGGTATGATAAGTTTTGGGTTCATTTAGGCTCTGGTCTCTGGGGTACTTTGTTATGCACCAATGAAGTACTAATAGAATTGGCCTAAGGTTTTCATTACTTACTAAAGAGAAATCTGCACCCAAAGCAAACACTGCTCCTTAGGAGAGTATTATTCTTTTCCTCCAATCTAACTCTCCCGTGGATGTGCATATTCCATTGGAAAGTCATGAGAAAGTCATCCCTATTTTAGTATAACAATACACGCTGACATTTCTATAAATACGGATTAGTCAGCTTTTATTCAAATTGTAAATGGAATTAAAACCCCACTATTAAAATAAAATTTCTCAAAATGCAAAATCTTACTAAAGATATGTTCTTCCATTTTTTACACATATTTTAATGGTTCTAAGCTATCAAAATAGTTGAGATCAACAAAGGCAATTAAATTTTAATTTATGCTCTGCTCTATATTTTTTTAATATGCTGCTTTCCCCTGGAATTTTGTAACAGAACAAAGAGTGAACAAAACTTCAGTTAAGCAATGTTTTCTCCTTTGCTATGTAAGAAATACTTTCAAGACTTCAACTTTAAGTGCAATGGCTTTAGGATAGGACATATATCCATTGAACAAATAACATAGCTATTCATCTTTTATCAATACTAGGTGACAAGTTGAGTGGGTTATTGACAGAACCCTTTCTGAGTATAGTTGTTGTTGGTTAAATAAATGCATATATTATCCATACTATGCTACGTGGTTCCATGTACTAGCATTTTCTTATTTTTCCATATAATTCTATCAATATTCTGATCACAATTTCAATACTCACAATCTTTTTAACTGATAGTTCATCAAATTATTACTTGTAAACAGCTGAAAGGTCATTTAATATATAATTCTCCCCTCTACATAGACTCATATAGGAGACACAAAGAGTACATGTGATGATGGAGTTTATCCTGAGAAAGTAAATGAAATTTTCTTTCTAACCATTGCCTTAAGAACAAAGCTGTTTTTATAAAGAAAGCTGTATTAATTATTTTTCCCTGTGAAATGAGTCTTAGACTATTTTAAAATTTTTTATTGGTTTTTTAAATTTACATTTCAAATGGTTTTTTGAAATAATATATTTTATGTTAATCATATCCTCTAGATTTTAGAAAATATATGGAGTGGCATGCCATAACCATCAAATGTAAAATAAAATATACAATATATTGACCACATTTTATGTATACATACTTCTATATATACATATTCACAGAAGCCATGAACTTTGTTACAGGCCTGTGCCCATCTCACCACTCCTGTCCCTATCTTTAGCGACTACTGTGTTGGTACAAACAAATCCATATTTTCTATAAGTTTTGTCAGTGAATCCACAAACAGTCCACTTTGTGGAGCTGTTGCTGCTTCTTCCTTCCTTCCTTCCTTCTTTCTTTCTTTCTTTCTTTCTTTCTTTCTTTCTTTCTTTCTTTCTTTCTTTCCTTCCTTCCTTCCTTCTCTCTTTCTTTCTCTCTCTCTCTCTTTCTTTCTTTCTTTCTTTCTTTCTTTCTTTCTTTCTTTCTTTCTTTCTTTCTTACTTTCTTTCACCTATGTTGCTATATCAGAAGAACATTCCCTCGTTCTTCTTTTATTAATTTTTGCTTTGCTGGATGGTATGGATTACATCACAGTTTATCCGTTCCGTGTTGATGTTCACTTGCATTGTTTTCAGTCATTTGCTAATTAGAAATAAAAATGTCAAATGGACATTCTCTTGCAGTCTTCTTATGGAGCTATGTTTCCCCTCCCTTGATACATGAGATACCTCCATCATACAGAAGGGCATTTCTAACTTAAAACAAAACAAAACAAACAACAAAAAACAACCCCCACCCAGAAAAGCAGATAAACGCTTTCCAAGTTATTTTGTCCAGTTGTTCAGTTGTTTCTGCCCAGGGAACAGACGTAGCCCCTCACATTCTGTCTTAGTCAGACATAGACATACATCTGTGTCCTCCTTTTTGTGGTGTGAACCGTTAAATTTATCGGTTAAATCAAGAAACATGTAACCATAACTGGAATAACAAACACATGTTGTGCTTACAAATATCCCACATCCTGCAATGAACACAAAGAAGCTAGTCCATTATTTATAGTTTGCTACTTTGAATCTTCATTTCTGTATAGTAGTTTAGAAGCAAACAAACTCCATTTTTTCAAATATTAACTTTGAAAAAAGAGAAGCAGTTATCCCCTTTCCTGGTTTCCCATCCATAAACTCCCTATCACATACCCCTCCCCCTGCTTCTATGACAGGGTCTTGTAGAATGTGCAACAGTCCACTGGATATTGATCATATACTTTTAATTTGGAATGCCATTTACTACAAGGGTGATATTTGTATAATTATTCTTCTGAGTTTAATAAAAAGAAAATAGTTTCTATTATGAATTGTCAAACTATTTCTAAATTTTGTTCATACTAAGAAAGAAACTAGGTCCATATGTTCTCCATGGAAGATTATAGAATTCATCTTTGCAGAAACTCTTAATTTGAAGTCTAAGTCTAATTTCTCAATGCAGATTCTACTTTTCATTTTTGTTTTTGAGGAAGAGCTCACTTTGCAACTCAGGATGTCTTCAAATTCACTTGTTCCTTCAGTCTTGCCTAGTATGTTCTGTGGTACTGTGGTGTAGACCGAGCCACTACACCAAGCTCCTATTTTACCTTTTACAGTGGCGGTGCATGTGTACTTACTGTTACTAAAGAGAGGGACGTGATACAGCACCAAAGCAACTTCAATAAGCAAACACATATGGTTCACAACTATGGTTCCTTCCATAAGATCTAATAAGACCTTAGTAAATAATAAATATTATTTCACATTTTAAAAAGAAGAACTGTAATTGCTCTAACCACACAGTAATCAAAATATGTGGCCATTGTGTAGGCAAAATGCTCTCATCTGCAAATCAATTAGTTCTGCTAATGAAAACATAAACCAGCATTTTAAAATGCAATCTCTTATAATGTTTTTGTCTCCCATATAGGGTGTAGATGATAAATCATGACAAAGAATCATTATCAACAATGTGAATATTAAAATATGAATATAACTAATTAGGCGGAACTTCTCCCTTCTGAGCAACACTCTAGGATCAGCAGGAGATGTTGAATGAACTATCAGGCTAACAACTCCACTGGAGGATGTAGACTAGTGTTATTGATGGGCTCAGAAAATGGACACATAAAATAGTATGAAGCCACAGACATTAATTATAAGAACAGTGAAATTAAAATCTACTAAAGCAAACTTGTTCCAATTATAAGTGTCGTTTGCAAAGAGGATATAATGAAAATAGAAGCCTGAACTGCTGTTCCAGAAAAAAAATGTGGAACTCCGCCTCCGGGCTGGTGTAAGGCTCAGGTACCACTGCACTTTGCATGGCTGATGTGAGCCTAGCTCACCCTTTCTCATTCTCACTGCCTTTGTCTATGCTTTGATTCATGATCTTTTGTCTTCATTTTGATGAATATTTAGGAATACAATTATTTCTTAATTCATTTTACTTATTTTCTTGTTTCTTTGAAATCCAGCCCTTTTGTAAAAATTTATTTTTTTAACTTACTTTATATCCTGTTCACTGCCCCTATCCTGGTTATCAGCTACCACAATCCTTCTCCCCTGGATATGTTCCCACCCTGGCACTTAAAGTCTCTGTAAGGCCTTGAACTTCCTCTCCCACTGAGGCCAGTCAAGGCAGCCTAGATAGAAGAACTTATCCTATATATGGAAACAGCATTTTCTCTAGCCCCGGTTCCACTTGTTCAGGACCCACATCAAGACCAAGCTACAAATCTGCTACATATATGGGGGGAAGCCTAGGTATAGCCCATGTATGTTCATTGGTTGGTGGTTCAGTCTCTGAGAGCTGCAAGGGTCCAGGTTAGTTGACTCTCTTGGTCTTCTGTGGAGTTCTTATCCCCTTTGGGGTTGCAATCCCCTTTTTGTACATGTCTTCAAGTCCATAAATTCTACATTGAACGACATGGAATTTTACTACTGAGAACCACTTAATTCAAATTCAAATTACCCATTTTATTTTTGTTTCTATGAGACAGGAGCACACTTTGCATCTCACACTATTCTCAAATTTACTTGCTCTCTCAGCCTCAACCTAGCAAGTGCTGGGAAAAATAGGCATGAGCCTCCTCACACGTCATTTCATGTCTCAAAAAATCGTATTGGTTTGTTGTGAAGTAGTAGATTGATGTTATAAAGTTGATAAGCAGCTTATTGTTTTGGTCCAAATAAACATATCTTATAATTAGTCATATGGACCTATGACTAATTTGATACATTTAGACACACTGTAAGCTCTCCTTATCTATTCATGTAATGAGCTGTAATAAAATAAACTCTGCAAAGACTTTTTGACAAAATTTAGCATGACCAAAACTTCACATGATTGAAAACGTTTATCTTTAGAACTTTTACCTTAATGGAGTTGTGAAGTGTCAAGAGCACACATTTTAAAAATCTTTTTAAAATCTATGACATTTTTTATAACAATTGTTAAGTACAAACGATTTACCAATGAAGAATGTTTAC
Source organism: Rattus rattus (assembly GCF_011064425.1). Taxonomy (NCBI): domain Eukaryota; kingdom Metazoa; phylum Chordata; class Mammalia; order Rodentia; family Muridae; genus Rattus; species Rattus rattus. The sequence goes on along the minus strand of NC_046156.1, from coordinate 147,845,233 downwards.
ACTTAGTGGATTAAAAACTTAATCACAATATTACTGATCTAAATTCTTTCTGGATTTTCCTATGACTCCATATGTCTTTACTTCTCAACTAATATGCATATATGTAGTAGCATCATAGATTGTGGGCATCTACCTGGCCTTAGAGCAAGTTCCACCAACCTCAGCATGGTCTCCTCCAGCAGCGTGGAGCACAGACACCAACATGGCTTCAGGCAGCAGCACAGCCCATAACATTTGCATGGTTTTCAGTGATAACATGACCATGGAAGCAGTGATAACATCGACTTGGCCCCAAGGGGCTTTGCTTACACGTTTAGAAGGTCCGTCCATAATCACCATGGTAGGTATCCAGGTGCTGAAGATGTAGCTATGAACTTTACATGCTGATCTATGGTGAATAGGCAGAGAAAAAGAGAGCTGGCACTACACTGGGCTACAGCCAGACCATGGATCCTAATACTGCCTACAGTGTGGACCATGGGTATCAACATAGTCCCTGGTCCACAAACATCAACCAGGAATCAGGTAGCAACACAGACCATGGTTTGGTGGTAACACAGGACATGAACACCAATATACCTACTCTCCTTACCCACAGCTGCAGTCAGACCAAGACACAGCATCCTGTGGCATCACAGAACAAGAATGTCAATAAAGACCCAGGTAGCTGCATGACACCCAGCAACAGCATCCTACTATGGCCCAGGAACACCAATATGGCTTCAGGAAGTAGCACAAACATGATATTTGAATGGCCTTTAGTGGTAAAACAGGCTGCCAAGGACATCAATACTGTCCCTTTTCTGTAGCAGGACCATGACCCCAAATATGGCACTGAGCAGCAGACATCAAAATGACCTCCAGTGGTAGCCTCTCTGTCCCTCCATCCTTTCAACTGTCTATCTTAAATTTGTTCTCACAGTAGAGTTAAAAGAGTGTCACTCAGAATACTTTTTGTTCTCACAGCTCTACATGACAATTCTCATTGTCATTATAGGCAATCCTATTTTCATAAAATAACAAAAACCAAAAACTTATTGTGTTTGTCACTGTTCTGTTGCTGAGAAGAGACACCATGAGCAAGGCATTTCATTAAGGGCTTGCTTATACTTTTAGACATGGAGATAGGTGTCCATGTGCTGGGTCTGTGAGCTTTACATCCTGTTCTGCAGGTAGGTAGGCAGAAAGAAAGAGAGACACTAGGCTTTGTTTGGGCATTTGAAGTTTTAAATCCCACACATCAGTGTCACACCATCTACAGCAAGGCCACAGCTCCTAATCTTTCCCTAAATAGTTCACCATCAAGAGGCTAGGCATTCAAATATATTAGCCTGTAGGGTCATTCTTCTTCTAACTACCACACTGATGAAGTTAATTGTAGAGAATTAGATGTTAGATTATCTGAAGTTTGCCCAAGAATGTAGCAAAAAAGACAAAACAAACAAACAAACAAACAAAAAAACAAGACAGAAAAGTATCCCTTTTGCATTGGGTCAAAACCACATCAAAGTACAACTAACTGTGAATACAGCCATGCTTATGAAAAAGGACTAATATCCATTGGGATCCAACCCCTAGAAAAACAACTATTGGCAATCAATGACGAGAGAGAGAGAGAGAGAGAGAGAGAGAGAGAGAGAGAGAGAGAATTAGCCTTTCTCAAGGTGAGCTCCCTGATTGGTTATGCAATACAAAGTAGTCAGGCCCACAAATCACACACATGGAAGCCACCCTAAACAGACCCAGTGTGTTGACTTTATATATTCGTTCAACTATCTTTTCATGCAACAATAATAATAATTGTAAAAGAACATCAGTTTGAGAAGGAGTATAAGGGGCATTGGAGATGTTGCTAGAAGGGAACATGAGGCATTTTGGAGGAAAGAAAAGGAAAGTAGGGAAATAATTTAGTTGTATATTAACTCAAATGTTTAAACTACAATCAGCAGGTTAAATATCAATTATGGTACTATAAATACTATGAAAACTTTAATTATAATTACTTATTTATCACTAAGCATTTATATTCTTCCAGAAAAAGATCATATGATTGTGATCACTGGTCCAAATAATAGACCATTAGGAAGTTAAAATGCACAGTGAATCCAGGGCTAATTGGTGCAATCAAGCAGAATGACTAGAGTGGAAAGGATGCTCCACTGTCACCTTTCTTTTTCTGTAATAGCAATTTCATATTTAGGAAAATGTGTTAGGGTTTTCACAGATCATCTTATCTTTGAGAAGTTTTCCAAAGATTAAACGCCAGAGACTGCTGGAAACTGGACCTCTATTCATTTGTGAACAGCTCAGCTCTACTAATAGCTGAGTCATCTATTACACTCCATTCTAACATCATGATGGCTGAAACTGTGCAGTTAGGTATGTTATTCTTACCATGCCACTGCACTGCATCCCTCCCTACTTGTGGAAATAAGAACACGAGTCTGAAAGCTAATTGGAAAAGAAAGTAGAATCCTTTTCTCTGGTAAGATTAGAGGACTTGACTGCAGTGGAGCAGGAATTTATGTACCATCTAAATTGAGCCAAAGAATTCAATCTTCTTCCCAACCGTCTGAAAACAGTTTAAAGGGATTAAGATAGAATTTGACAAGTAGGACAAGTGATTCACCAAGTTGTAAAAGTAATTCTCAGCTGAAATGTGTTGACTTGGTTTCTGCTTTTAACAGAACAGATAGACATCAACAACAACAAAAAAGAGAAGACCAAGAAGTGGGTTAGACTCTGAAAATTTGTGGAGCAAAGTTTTTCTCTGGATTCAAGTATGATTAGGACACATGTATCAATCAGAATCTTAACTTGTCATGTATCTCTCGTTACCTGCTTAAAAACATTTAAAACTTCGCAAAATACTTTAAAATGTACAAAAGTAAATGCAATCAAATTGAGTTAGTATTTTTAATTTTTGGTTCAGCTTTAATATCGTATATAAAAGATTTGATTTGAAAATCAAATAACATAATTATTATAAATTGGTAACATCTACAAGTTTCTTGGTTTCAGGAAGGCTGAAACATTTGAATACTAGATTTATAACTCTTTACATTTCCGATATTAAAAATATTGGAAGGTACTCCTGCCAGGGAATCAGGGTAGGCTAACTGCAGATTCTCCCTTCTCCCATCTCTCCTCATCCCCAGGTCAGTAGCAGATGACCTGCTATGGCCCTCATTCCTCTCTGTCCCTACTACTAATGTATGACACAGACAGTCTGTTCCAAACTTTCTTCCCTACACTTCGGGATTTATCCTAGCACCAAACTACAGCAAGCATTCCCAGAGACCCTACAGTCCATACCAGCCAGGGAAACATGTAGGTCAGGGAATCAAATCCAGTGATGCAGGTAGGTAAGATTCAGATCTTCACTCTCCATTCTCTCTTCCCTGATTGATCCCTCAGTCTCATCTCCATTTCTTTAGCATATAACCTGTTAGGCCTTCCCCTTACACTCTGTACCCAGATCCTGGAGATAAACACATCTTATCAGCTCCCATATTTCCATATTTCCTTCTTCCTGTAGACTACTTCAAAAACACCATTCCCAGCTAATCCTCATCCTAACAGTCAGTTCCCAACTGACTGAACATATTTTACTTGGAATTCCCAGTGTTCACAGTATAAAATTCAACCAACTTTGTTTCTTTTTAAAGAAATGCCATTTTGTGTAAGACCAGGGGCTAAACTCTAATTCCAGAAAGAAAACACACACACACACACACACACACCCCTAGCAAACATCCTATGACAACACCCTACCTTCCTTTAGCAACACTTAGGTTACCATAGCAGGACCAAGTTACAAAGAGATAACCTGATACATCATGCAGAGAATAGATAACCTGACCATACTGTTTGTCAGCGATTCTGCCCACCACTCCTATTTGGTTCCCACAGATTACACTAGAAATTCAGTTTTTAAAATATTAACTTGATGACCTGTTTCCCAAAGTTTCCTATAACCATAATAAAACCTTTTGGCCCCTAGGCTCAGGGCTCTCACTCTGACCTACTGTGAAGGGAATGATGAGAGACCTTAATCAATGGATAGTAATAAAGAACCTTACGTATTTTACATTGGAATTGACTCCTCAGTGTTCTTTGGGTACCTGCAACTTGCGCATAACAGAAGAATCTCCAAAAAAATATGTTACCAGGCAAAACATAGCCATGGTTCGCTCATAAAAATAAGTAACCAAGGAACAAAATGTCTACACAATAAAAGCAAGACCAGATACCAGCACCTAGAATTACAATCTCCTATATCCCAAACACAATAACAAACAGAAAACATGTCTCCAGAGACATGTATCCTTCCCACAGAAGGCTCTGATGATTCAACATAGCAAAAGCATAGCAAAAAGACCTTACATATCTTCTATAAACATGGTAGAATACCTTAAAGATAAATCAATAAATCTCTTAGAAAATATATGAACACAGTGAAAGAAAATAAATAAAACTCTTCAAGATGTGAAAATATAAATATAATCAATAAAGAAAACTCAAACTGAGGGAAAACTGGAAATATTAGAGATTCAAACAGGAATCTCAGAGGCAGGCCTTACAAACAGAATAACAGAGATAGAAGAGGGAAATTCAGGCATTGAAGACACTATAAAAGAAATGGATACCTACACCAGAGAAAATGCTAAAATTTAAAACTATAATATCCTGAAACAAAATATGTAGGAAAGCTGAGACACTATGAAAGAATGAATCTACGAATAACAGGAATAGATGAGTGAGAAGGAAAAAAAATCTCATAGTCAAAACATATAAGATATATTCAACAAAATCATAGAAAAAATACTTTGCCTAACCTAGTGAAATAGATGTATATCAGGGTACAAGAACCAAAGTGAGAAACACACACGCACGTGTGTGCAAATACACACACACACACACATGCACACACACACACACATGCACGCATACTGCAAAGATAAAATCATAAGAATCAACAAACACTCCTCATAAATACCTCTTAATATCAGCCATCTCATTTCCCCCAATAAGGAGACAAAGACTAGCAGAACAGATGTGAAAACAGGATATATCCTTCTGAGGTATCTAGGAAACACACTTCAACATCAAGGATAGATACCACCAAGAACAAAGCAACAAGCTGATATAGCCATTTTAATATCTGATATTAAAGAATTAAAACCAAAGATATCAGAAGAGATAAGGAGGAACACTACATATACTTCAAAACAAGAATTCACAAAGAGGATGTTACAATTCTTAACCGCTGTGCACCAAACACAAGGACATCCAAATTATAAAACATACATGAGTATAGCTTAAGTAATGTATTGACCTTCACACACTAATACTGTCCCCAACAGACCAGTCATCTAGGCCAAACTAAGCAGAGAAATGCTGGGGATAACTGACTTTATAAACCAAATGTATCTAACAGATATTATGGAACTTTTTAGGAAAACAGACACATAAAAATATACCTTCTTATCAGCACTTTGTGGTATATTCTCAACAATTTATCACATATGCATACTAAATGCATGTCTCAATTAGACAATTGAAATAATACACTGAATCTTATCAGACCAACAAATATTAAATTTGGATATTAACAAAAACAGAAATCTTATAAACTCATGGAAACCAAACAACTCTCTATTGACAGTAAAATGGGTCCAGAATAAAATTAAAAGAAATTAAAGACTTTGTATACTTCAGTGAAAATGAATACACAATATATTGGTATACTCACACATATGTAACACAAATATGGTTATAAGAGGCAAGGTCATGCACTAAGTACCTATTTTTCAAAACCGGAGAGATCTCATACTGTAACTTACACATGTAAAGGCTCTAGAACAAAAAGAACGATAACATATAACAAAAAAAAAGATTGGGAAGCAAAAAATTAACAAACAAGGACTAAAATCAATAAAATAGAAACAGACCAAAAAATGAAAGAAACAGTTGATTCTTTGAGAAAATCAGTAAGATTGAAAAATACTTTTTTAAATTAACTAAAAGGCAAAGAAAGAAAGAATATCCAAATTAATAAAATAAAAAACACACATTTGGGAATGAACAACAGACACCATGAATATCCAGAGAATCATACAGATATATTTTACAAATCTGCACTACAACAAATTGGAGAATCTAAAAGAAATGGACATTTTTCTTGATACATTCCACATAACACACTTAAATCAAGATCAGCTAAACAATTTTAAAAGACTTGTAATAACCCTTAGTGAAAAAGAAGCTGTCATTAAAAGTCTCCCAGTCAAAACAACAACAAATCAAACAAACAAAAAATACAAAGGCCAGGTAGTTCTAGTGTAGAATTAACAAGACTTCCAAAGAAGAGTTAATGCAAAGACCTTCAAATTATCCTGCAAGACAAAAACAGAAGGAATATTGCTCAATTCATTTCATGAGACCACAGTTACCATGATACTCAAACCACATAAAGACCTAACAAAGAAGAATCACATAAAATATTCCATCATGAACATAGATACAAAATTTCTTAATAAAATATTTGCAAAACAAATTTAAAAATACATTGAAAATTATGATCAAATAGTCTTCATGCCAGAGATATATTGCATAAGTTTATATAAACGTAGTCTACTACACAAACTGAAAGAAAAAATATAATTTTCTTAAAGAAAAATAGACCTTTGAAAAATTCAACACCCCTTGATAAAAGTCCACGAGAGATTAGGGAATAATAGATATGTCTCAACATAATGAAGGCACACACAGCAAGCTGATAGTTTACAACAACTTAGAAAGAACCTCAAAAGAATTCTATTAAAATCAGGCACAAGCTAAGGTTTTCCAGTCTCTGTAAACCTACTTGATATAGCTCTTGAAGTCTTAGCATAATCAATGCAGCTGAAGGAGATGAAGGGAATACAAATAGAAAAGTAAGAATACAATATTATAAACAAGTAAACCAAAAAAAAAATCTGCTGTGAATCTTCTCCAGATGAGAAATACTTTCAGCAAACTAACTGGATACAAAATTAACTCACAACCTCAGTAACATTTCTCTATATACATGACCAACTGAGAAAGATATCAGGAAAAGAGTATCTTTCAGAATAGCCTCATATAATTATCTTGGGATAACTAAGAAAGCAAGCAAAAGACTCCTGTGGCAAAAATGTGAGACATGAAGAAAGAAAGAGGATGGGAAAAGACTCAAAGACCTCTCATGCTTATGGATTGGAAGGGTTGATACAGTAAAATTTGCCATCCTACAGAAATTCTACAGATGCAATGCAATCCCCACCAAAATTCCAACACAGTTCTCCACATTTCTGCAAAGTCTTCAGCTTCAAATGGAAACGCATGCACACACACATGCACACAAACAGGATAGTAAAAACAATCTTGTATAATAAAAGAACTTCTGGAGGTTATGAGCATCTCTGAGTTGAAATTGTGCTACTACAGAAATACAGTAATTAAAAACTGCATGGCATTGGCACAAAAACAGACATGTTGATAAACAGGATCAAATTGAACAACCAGACATAACTTCATATACCTATGGACACCTGATTTTTGATAAGGGAGCCAAAAATAGACACTGGAACTAAACACAATATCCTAAGTAAGTAAAGTAGTACATGTCAAACTGGAGGGCTGCGTGGAAAGAATTTAGATACATCCACCCTCGACACCATCTACGGAACACAACTACAAATGAATCACACACCTCAACAGGAAGTCAGATACACTCAACTTGTTGTAAGAGAAAGTGGGAAATAGCCTTGGACACACAGCAAAAGAGAAGTATTATTCAATAGGACACCATTAATACCAGCCCTAAGATCAACAATTAATAAATGGGGCCTCAGAAACTGAAAAGCTTCTGCATGGCAAAGGACATTGTCATTGGACAAAGCAGCAGCCAAGAGAATGGGAAAAGATTTTTATCAATTACACATCTGAGAAATGGTTACAATAAGAAATAAAAGAACTAATAGAAACCTAGATATCAAGAAAGCAAACAATTCAATTAAAAATAGAGTACAAATGTGAACAGAGAATTCTCAAGAGAGGAAACTCAAATGACTGAAAAAAACTGATTAATGCCCTTACTCATCAGGTTGATGCAAATTAAAACTTTAAGATTTCATCTTATACCTGCCAGAATGTCTAAGATCAATACAAAATGTGACAACTAATCCTGGCAATGATGTGGAGTAGCAATGCTTCCATTGCTGAGGAGAGTACAAATTTGTACATCCACTATGGAAATCAATGTGACATTTCCTCAGGAAGATAGGAATTGATCTACCTCAAAGGATGATTCAATCTACAGAGACACAAGCTCAATCATGTTCAACACTGCTCCGTTTGTAATAGCCAGAAACGGGGTTCAACCTACATAACCCTTAATAGAAGACTGAATAAAGAAAACGTGGACTCATTACTCAGCTATTAAAAAGAAGGAAATCATGAAATTTGCAAGTAAATGGATTGGATTAGGGAAAAAATCATTCTGAGTGAGGTCTGAGTTCAGACCCAGAAACATAAATATTATCAATCCTTGGCTATCGTGAGAAAAAAATCCTCGTCTTTCAGCAGATTCAAGAATAAAGAGACCTACAGCCTGGTTATACAGAGTGAGAGACCTTGGAACACTCATTCCTAACAGAATGGCTCCATCTCAGAGCTTGGGGTATGTAGACTAGGAGGCAGGAAAGTATAACAATTACAGAGGATGGGGAGACCAAGGTAAAAAGACTATTTTATTTGTACTGGATTTTTTTTTTTTACATTTCAAATGTTATATTATTTCCTGCTTTCCTGTCTATAGACCCTCGATCCCCTCCCCTTTCTTCTATGAGGGTGCTCTCCCACCCATCCACCCACCTCTTCCTGCCTCCCTGCCCTGACATTTCCTACACTGGGGCATTGAGCCTTGTCACGACCAAGGGCTTCTCCTCCCATTGGTGCTCAACAAAGCCATCCTCTGCTACACGTGCAGCTGAAGCCATGGGTCTGTCTATGTGCACTCTTTGGATAGTGGTTTAATCCATGGGAACTCTGGTTGGTTGGTATTGTTGTTCTTGTGGGGTTGCAAACTCCTTCAGCTCCTTCAATCCTTTCTCTAACTCTTCCAATGGGGACCCCATTCTCAGTTCAATGGCTGTTTTTGAGTTTGCCTCTGTATTTGTCATGCTCTGGCAGAGCCTCTTAGGAGACAACTATATTAGGCTCCTGTTAGCATGCAGTTCTTGGCATCAGAAATATTGTCTGGGTTTGGTGGCTGTATGTATATGGGCTGGATCCCCAGGTGGGGTAGTCTCTGGATGGCCTTTCCTTCAGTCTCTGCTCTAAACGTTGTCTTCCTATTTTCTCCTGACTTCACAAAATTTATAGGCAAATGGACTATAGAATATAGGACTATAAAGTATCATCCTGAGTGAGGTAACCCAATCACAACACACACACACACACACACACACACACACACACACACACACACACACACTGATAAGTGGATATTAGCCCAAAAACTCAGATCACCCAAGGTACAATCCATAGACCACATGAAGTTCAAGAAGAAGGACAATCAAAGTGCAGATGCTTCTTAAAAGGGGGAACAAAAATATTCATAGGAGGGACCAAGATTCTTTAAGTCAACATGCTAAAAGCTAACATGAGCTTGTAGGGACTGAAGTAGCATGCACTGGGCCTGCAAAGGTCTGCACCCACTCCTCTCTGCATTATACTCTGGCTTCCCCTTTAGGTTTTATGGTATTACTGAGCGTGCAAAGGATTAGATCCTGATGGAAGAGGTGTGGAGGAACTGGGAAGAGTAGAAAGGGAAAAGCATAATTAAGACTGTGAGATAAGAGTCTGTTTTCAAAAAAGAAAGGGAAAAAAGGTGTGAGTTCCGGAAGGAAGGAATGAAGGAAGGAAAGAATGTAGGGACAAAGGAAGGAAGAAAAATTTCTGGAAGCCCAATTAAGGTTTCAACTACTCAGTCTTTATAGGAATTGTTAGTGTGAGAATGAGTGGGTCTCTGTTTCATGGTCTTTCTAGGCTCTTTTCCTCTTGTTTGTTTTGTCCTATTCTGATGTGTTAATTTTGTTTTATCATATCATATTATATCATATTGTCCTTTGAATTATGTTAATTATTTTATAACAGTATCATTCAGAAGTCTATTTGTTTCCTATGGAGAAACAGAAGCAGGGATCTGGGTAGAAGAGGAGATGGGAAAGGTATAAAGTGAGGGAAAACTGTAATAAGGGTATATTTTATTAGGTGAGAAAAAATCTATTTTCAATAAAAACAGGAAAAGGAAAGAATGTAGCATTTGAGTCTGAATAAAGGGATCAGTCACATCTTTCTACCTGTAAAATCCCTTTGAACTAGAAAGAGGCACGGACCATGTCCATAGTATCTTCTGAGAGACCATGACCAGGTTCATACTTTGATCCTAGTTTTCCAGCCTGTAGAACTATGAAATGGTACTTTTGTTTTGTTGTTTAGAACACTGTTTGTGAAACTGTGTTATAGAAATCCTACAAAACTAATATATCCATCTGTCTCAAGACTTAAAGTGAATTTAAAACACAGATAATTATTCCTAGATGTCTCTGTCTAGTAACTTGGCAATTCAGTGTGTTGTAATTATTGATTTATTTATTTGAGGTAAAGTGTTATTATTGGCCTAGACTGGCTTTGAAGGTATGTTTCCACTAACTGAGACTCCTATGTGTTGGGGTTATAGGCTTATACTAGCATTCTTTGATCCACTCTTGGATGTGTTTCCTCATTGTCATGTCAAGTACTGCTACTTCATGACTTCTTTTTAAATTCTAACTTGTAATGTCTACACTCCTTTATAAAATGAAAATGAAATTAATTAAAAATTATAATAAAATATAGAAAGAAACAGGTACTAATTTTATACACAATAAATACAATATAAGTAACTTCTGGAAATGACTTAACACTATGTGAAGATCAATGTCATCAAAGAAAATTAACCTGAGATTTAATTAAAGGACTTGTAGTATTAATTTATCACAACATTACCATCAAATATATAAGCTTATTTTAAAACACTGTGAGACAAATCCAAGTTCCTAAGATGACTAAATTGTGAAATGTGATTGAATAACTTAAATGATGACATTTAAATATAGTTAATAATAACTATATACAAAACATAAATTAATTAAGTTTCTTTCTTTTTTTTTCCTTTTTTATTGGATATATTTTTATTTACATTTCAAATGTTATTCCCTTTCCTGGTTTCCTGCCGGTAAGCCCCCTATCCCCTCCCCCCCATAATGGTGTTCCCCACATCCATTCCCCTTACTTCCCCCAATATTCCCTTGCACTGAGGGTCCAACCATGCCAGGACCAAGGGTTTGCCCTTCCACTGGTGTCCCAACAAGGCTATTCTCTGCTACATATGCAGTTGGAGCCCTGGGTCAGTCCACGTATAGTCTTTGGGTAGTGGTTTAGTCCCCGGGATCTCTGGTTGGTTGGCATTGTTGATCTTATGGGGTTTGCAAGCCCCTTTAGTTCTTTCAAAGTTGTTAAGTATCTTAAATGGTTGCCTCATATTAAGTAAATTTGAACTGTCTTTTTTTTTTTTTTTTATTAACTTGAATATTTCTTATATACATTTGAGTGTTATTCCTTTCCGGTTTCGGGCAAACATCCCTTCCCCCTCCCCTTCCTTATAGGTATTCCCCTCCCCCCCTCCCCACATTGCCGCCTCCCCCAACAGTCTAGTTCACTGGGGGTTCAGTCTTAGCAGGACCCAGGGCTTCCCCTTCCACTGGTGCTCTTACTAGGATATTCATTGCTACCTATGAGGTCAGAGTCCAGGGTCAGTCCATGTATAGTCTTTTAGGTAGTGGCTTAGTCCCTGGAAGCTCTGGTTGCTTGGCATTGTTGTACATATGGGGTCTCGAGCCCCTTCAAGCCCCTTCAAGAACTGTCTTTTTCTTGAGTGTGCCATTGTTGTTGGAAAGAGTTTCCATACAACAGAATTTTCTATGATCTTTCAAGTTGATGCATAGAGCTAGATTTTTGGTGTGATATCTTCATTGAACAAGAGGTATTTTCATGTTTTGTTTCAAAATCAGGAGGTAGTTAAAATTACATTTTGTCACCTCCAATTTCTGAAAAATATGATTTTGATGATGTATACTGAAAGGTTAAATGACTCCTTTATATGGGGTATGATCCCTTGTTTCGTCTTAGTCAAATACTGTGCTTGAATCTTGATTTGATGGAGAAGACACTGTGCCCTTTCTAGGGATTAAATTACTGTTGGACCTGAATTTCAGAATCTTAGAAAGCTTTCTCAAAGCATACCAATAAAAGTTTCAGTTCTTTTATGTTGTTCAGCATTTAGCTTTTATTTCTGATGTGAACACAGGCTAATCCCTAAAGAATATATGATAAAATTAATATTTATTGAGCACATTATCATAATTATTATTTCCATTTAATCTTTACCATCCTAAGCAAGTTACCTACAGGCTTATTCTATGTGTACCGCATGGAGATGCAAGGACAAAACGAAACAAGTTTTACATTTTACATCCAGAGTAGGACTTTAGAAGCTGAAGGCAGAAAATAATCACAAAATCCAGGCATTTAAGAGATAAGGAGATTTCCTCCATCCCATTACCGCTGGTGAACGACAAGAGATAACCCACAAACTCAATCACCAGAGCTTCTGCATCCCTGAGCGGATAAGGCTCCACTAAGCTGGCTGAACTGCTGGCCTGTTTGCCTCTGGAAAAGGAAAGATCTGCAAGAGAATTGAAAGCTAAAAAGATGCAGGAGAGGAAATCTTGTGCTTTGCTCTCTAAACGGTATAGGAAAAATTAGGGGATACATGTTGGGATGAGCAGAAAGAGGCAAATACCTTAGGTTCAAGAAATGGATTGAAGGAAAGAGACAATTCGGTTCCTATCTGGGATGTGCGAGAAGTCAAAGCATATTTCCTTGCATGACAAGAAGCGTCTCAGGAGACTAAAATTCTGAATGAATGAACCTGCAGAATGACGATCTCCTATTTTCTAGCAACTCAATGGTTGCTAGAAAATAAAAATATGTTTCTTTTATACTACTAGGGTAGTAAGTAGTGTATGAACATGCAACCCCAACTTACGTAATATGGATACGTCTCTAGTATTCATTAATAAGAATAGCCCTTGTACATTTAATAGGTCAGATTCATGGGAAAATAAAGCAGATAAGCAATACTCAGAAATTCTAGAAATAATATGCAAAAAGTTAGAACCAATTAAAGTGAATGCATGGATTTACACATGTGAAAAACACTACTGAATACGTAATTTCCACAATAAAACACACTTTAACTTGAAAGTAGACCCATCATTTTCTTGGGGAATGGGTGTTAGAAGAATAACTATGCTTGTGAATTAATGGGGATACAGAGATAAGATTGCCTGAGATCTTGTAGAACAGCAAATCTCAGTCAGTGGGTCAAAGTCACTCTGGAGAGTTACATATCAGATCCTGTGTATCATATGTCTACACTGTGACTCATTATAGTTCCATATTTACAGTTATGAAGAAGCAATGAAGCAATTTTATGGTTGTAGTCACTACAGAAGGAGTATTAAAGTGACACATCATTAAAAAATAGAGAACCACTGGTATAAAAGGTAGAAACAACACAAATATGTAACTAATATTATAAAAGAAACACATTTTTATCCAAGATTTAAGAGGTATGTGAGTGTGTGTGGAGATGGGTAGGTGTGTGTGTGTGTGCACATGTCTATGTGTTGTTCCTTTTTATTTGGATTTAGGACAGGAGTGCTCTTTGTAGCTAGCCTAATGTTTTGCTGAAATAAATTTATGTGTCAGGAAATAGAAAATTCATAATTACTAAAGTTGTTCTGTAGGATAGTGACTGCTTAGGAGCAGATTGGCATTGTCAGGAAAGGTCCTCTGGCTATACTGCTGTGGTTCAAGATTTTCACACCATGTTCTCCACTCTGTTGTCTTTGGAGAGGACAAAGGCTCAGAATGAGGACCGGCTGACTCCATGCTTAAGCTCTATGATCCCATAAGTATCATTCATTTTCTCACAAGGGAGAACACTTCTGGTTACAGGTGAGAGACTGTGGTCTTCTGTGGTTAGATTGTCAGTTTCCAAAATGTGTCTGATTTATACACATGTGGAGGTCCATATCCAGAAACCCTGTTATTTATTTTGAAAAACTTCCTTACGAAGGCCAAACTCTCCATGTATGAGGGAGTAAGCTCAAACATTTACCTCTTAAACATATCTTCTTGCTCTGCTTGAGTAAGAACCCTCCAAAAAAAGACATGACAGCAGATTTATCTACCAAAGTTTACTACTCACAGTTTTATCCCAAACAGACATCATGTTATTAGTGTCTGGGAACACCAGACACATAGGGGTTTAAGTAGATAAACCAAGGGATGCCAGGGGCCTTACAGCCTGAATGTTAGCTAAAGAGTTAATCTCCTTCGTGTCTCCCTATGCATGCCTCTCACAGACCTCTAACACCTATCCTTGCTTCCATTTGCTTTTCTAAAATGTTTTAGATTGTGGCAATATATGAATGAATAAACTGAACAATTTTAATAATCACTTTAAGTGGAGAGTTGAGAGGGAATAAAGTACAATCATATCATCCAGGAATCATCATCAGCATCCCTCTTCAGAGCTCTTCCACCTTTCTAAGCACAAATTCAGGCTCATGAAGGATGACGTTTTTATTTTCTCTCCAAGCCCTGCTTTGTTTTCAGTCTCTGTTTATAGATTTTACTATCCTATATAGATTATGTAATGAAATTGACCCATTCAATACTTGGCTATTCCTGAATAGAGTATAATATTTTTGAGATCCATTTTTGAGGTCCCTAGCATGTGCTTGAAATTCTCCATTTGGAAAAACCTTTATATCCTCTTGCCTAATTTCCTTTCAATGCTGACTGAAAAATAGGATGAATAAACTTCTTGAGTGGTATTATATGGGTGAGAAAGATGTGTCAAAGGTCATACACTGAACACTTGGTGACCAACTGATGTTGTAAATGGGACATGCAAGAATCTTTAGGCAGTGAGAAGACTAGAAGAGTATGTGATTACGGTGTACCTCAGAGGACCGTATGGAGCAACCCACAAAATTTTTGCTTCCTGAAGGCTATAGGGCTAGCTGTTCCCTGCATCATGTGTTTACATTGATTCAATAATAACCACAGGTCTCAGAGCACCCAAGACTGGACAATTAACCTTAGGCTGAAATCTCTACGTGCACGAGACAAATCAAACATATTTTCCTTTTAGCTTGCCTCATGTAGTTACTTTGTCACTGTGGCAAAACTGACTCTCCCACTGAGATTCTGTGTTCTGTTTTGTGGTGTGGGGTCTGCAATAAAATAGGAGCAGATACTCTTCACTGCTTTACATACCCATGTCCGAGTAGAAATGGAATACTGACTATTTCCCATGCTTTTCTTCAGAGTAACCTGCCCAATTCTGTAAACCTCCTAGCTATGAATAAAATCGCAGACTACATTGTCAGGAAAGTTTCCATAGGCCAGTACATCTTCAAATATTGATCTCAAAACGACAATGCCTCTACATGAGACTATTTCATCTTGATAGGGGAAGAAAATCAGCCTGAATGGTAAGTGACCTTTAGCTATTAGTTGCATCTTTCATTTTTTGTGGAGTTCTTAGAGTCAAACACTGTTTGAAATGAAGGTGGAAGAATTCAATAGCAAAATGACCTTTTGGTTCTGCAGTAAGTATAGAGAGTGAAAACCCTTCTCTATTTCTCTATTGCCTTGTCAGGCAATCACTCTCATTTCAGACCACTGTCAACTGAAGGCTTTGAAATAATATGTAAAGAAATGATTATATTCATCCTGAAGCCTAGTTGTCTAAGTTAGCATATATAGCTATCAAAAGTGCTTTGAAAATAATCAAATACATACTTAAACTAATACATACCATGGCAAAAATTTATTCTCTTGTGATAGTCAGTAAATAGCTAAGGAATATAACAATATCAGGCAGCAGGAAAGGAATGAAGAGATTGACTAAGGCCAAGCTTAATGTTATTGCTGTCACACGCACAGTGAAGAGTAGTAATGGCTGACTCCTGCGACTGTCCGTTTCAGGGCTCCACAGCATCCTAGCCACTTCCCTATTCTTCTTAATTTGAACTCTGTCTGCCTATGCAAAAGGCAGATAACAAAAGACTTACAGGGTCTGAAAGGCAGCCTGCCTTTCTATATCCTTGTACTGAAACCAGCATGTGATTCATGATCCCAGAAATATCTCATTTCCCTCAGGAAGCAGTCTGCTGTACTCCAACTTTTATACTTTTAGTTCTTGGGACACATTGAGATCATTGGCCTGTAGTAGTGGTCTCCACTGTCAGTATTCCCTAGCTCTTCTCAACTCCTTAGGGATAGACAGAGAAAGTTAGGTCACATGTGAGTAAAGCAGAGAGCAGAAAGAAGGTAGATGAGGAATCCATTATGTGGATGGATTACTCTTTTTTTTTTACTACATATTGTTGACTTTTTTGTAAAAGTACTTTTAAATGGTACTTGTTGATAAGTATTGATAAATATTTTAATAAGTATTGCCTTCCCTGACTGTAGTAACACCTACTATAATTTTATTTGGTGTTTACTTATTACTGAACACCTGTAATTATTTACTCTTTGCTATGGATATTTCTCCAGAAAGAAATTAAATAGTCTCAAATGTTTTGAAAGACACTGTCTGATTGAACAGGGAAGCATTTAGTCGCCAATTTTAGTGATTAGGGACTTCAGTTGTCAGACGTTTTAACAACTATATAAAATGTTCAGCCAATGCCATGAGCACTTGATATCATGCAGAGAAAGAGATGGAGCTGGAGCTTAAGAGTGTGTTTGGGGCTGTTCTACTTAAACACAGAATAAGCAAGCTTTTCAAGGACATTTCGGTGCTTTAGGAAATTAATTCGTACTTGACCCTAAACCTATCTTCTGTAGAACTCTACCTCATCCTTATCTTATCTTATATCCTCATACTCTACCTGTCCTCACCTCAGTCCAAAGATGTTTGTAAGAGAGGATTAAACCAAAATGAGAACTTAAAATATGAACCTTGCAATAATAGATTTGTCTAATTTCAAAATCTTGGATGCTACTGAACTACTTCAGCGCAAAATGCTGTACATAACACATCGCATTAAACAAAGCATTTCTTTCTATGGCAAAGAGGGAGTTTCTGTGACTTTTTGTCTATTATGACTATGTGCTCACTACCATCCTATGATAAATGATGGGTGCCCAGAAGGTGAATGGCATGCTCCTGACCTTCCTTTTCCCATCCTAGATGAGACACAGCATCTCTTCTTTTGTGTGCCTGCTCTGAGTCACATGCAGAGAACAATTCCAAAGCTATTTTCAGTGGGGGCACCTGATCCTATCTAGTAGTCACAAGTACATTTTGGTAAATGGATCAGGATGAAATGACTCTGTTGCTCCTTAATAAAAACCCCTTCCTTCCTTCCCACATTCCGTTTCTTCCTCCTTTGCCTTTTGTCTCTCAAGTTTCTCAGATGTTACTGTGCACTACACATGAAAGCAAAAATGCATAATTAGAATAAAAAAGTGAATCACCTTCTTGAGCTAGGAAATTAACTAGGGAATTAACCCTTTCATCGCATGAGCCTTTTCAGACGCCATTCACTACTAAACCACCTAGCTGAGACATAATTTTACATTCCTAAAATCCTGGCCAGTGCAACACAAAAGGCTGCCACCTGCAGCTTGACCACCTACAGTTAAAGCACCACACAGTTTATTTACTTTGGCTCATTTTTAAACCCTAGGCATGTTATGCAGGTTCAGCAGTATCCTAATGTACTGCCAGAATGTGGATGCTGCTACCAATCGTGAAAAGTTTCAGAATGGAAAGAACTTAAGTTCTACAGAGTACAAAAATACTCTGTAACTATGCTCAGTTTAAACTACTTTACTGTGCATGAAAAATGCCAGAGAGTAGCTGTCATCTTCAGGCTCTTACGTCAATTACAATAATAAAAGAGTTTTCTAGACATTACAGCCTTTGGCCACAGAATGGGTTGTGCTTGGTCTTTTAGTATCCTCTTCAGGGTCTGCATTTATTCTGACCCCTACATGCCTCTGTTCTTCTTATTTTCAACAATAACATTCAGTACTTTCTCAATATTTGTTCCTCATCTTTTACAGTTTTTGATATATTTCCTTTGCAGGGGGACATTATGTGCACCTGAGTATAATACAGAGAAAACAGCCTATTCTCCTTTCCCTGGGCACCTTTGCCCAGATGATCCAGCATCAGCATCCATGGTTGTGTTGTCTACAGAGAGCATCTTCCTTCTCTGCACAAAACTAGGTTTGGCTCTTAATATTCTTTTTTTTTCTACTCAACCTCTTCTTCAGATTGGAACTAAAGCTCCAGACAAGATTTTCTATTTTTACAAGTTTCCCCTTCAAATAAACTTATACAGTATGCTACTGGGGTTGTCCACTCAAATAAATGACTATATTTCAATTAGTATTTATATTATTATATTAGCTTATTAAATTACCTAAAAATTGATTTATAAAGATTTCTAGTAAATCACACCCCAAGTTGGCTATCACTAAAAATAATTCGGGTGGTCCTTTTAAAATATATTAGTACTTTTATGAGAATTTCATTTGAACACTAGGGCTGTTTCTTTTGAAGAAAAGTAGCTAAAATGATGTTCTAATTGCATAACTAATTACTGTCATCCTGTTTTTGTTGAAGCTATATTTAATTATTCATTCACATTTCTAGATGAAATACAAGTTTCACTATTCACTACGCAATAATTTTCACATTTTTCAAGATATGTACAAAACCTCATTTTTAAAAATTCTCCCTACTTCATAGCTTTCTTGCACAATGTGTTTCATTTGCATTTTTAATTTTTACTATTATATAATTTTTATTTCTATTGCATCTTGCCTTTTCTTATTTTTTTATACTGAACTTTAACTTTTTAATTTATTATCACCAAAATTTGGACAAAATTTTTTCTTTGTATGGATAATACACCATTCATTATGTTCTTTATTAGTGATAAACAGAAAAACTTGATAATTCTCTATTAGCTAACAAAAAATAGTCTTAAACCTGAAGATTTTCTGCCGAGCATAATCATTGAAATGAGCTTCATTTTCAGTGTAAAATAAGGAGCTAGCAACATATAAATCTAAATTTAAAGGATAGCCTTATCAAAAACTTATTAGCTTTAAAATTCCATTATTTTATCTTAAGTTTTATAATTTAAATATTTATTTTAAATACCTCTTCATGGTCACTTAATCTTTTAATTATCAATGTAGGAAATAATTAATTTTAAAATAAATATAATTTTGGAATTGCATTTTATAGATTAAAAAATTCAGTTTAAAACTCCACAAAAATTGTAAACAATTATCAACTAAATTACTGACAAGCTTGGGCGATAAATTAGAACACCAGTATATGATTTGTGGTATGTGGGACATTTATGTTAATATAATCACATAAATGTCAGGATACTCGGAGATACAACCTATAGTACCCTAAAGGATGAGCTACTACTGTTGGGATCTTTGAAACTCACAATAGTAACAATATATGAAGATATTTAGCAAGAGATAATTAGCAGACAGTGTAATGTATATTCCCAATTCCTTTTACTCTCTAGCAAAAAAATAAAAAAAATTAAAAATGCAATAGCAACCTCTGTGAAAGCATTGCTGATGATGGTACAAGTCTATATCTGAGGAATGTAAGAACTGTCCCCACCCCTGACGACAGTCCTGCGTTGACCACACTTGGGTAGCAGTCTGCATTGGAAACCCTCACTTCACCACACGGTGAGAGCCTATCTCTACCTAGTTTTGATTGCCATGTTTCTGAAAGGATTCCTGTGTTTCCTCCTGGAGATTCCTGTAAATGCAGTTATTTCCAACCCCATCCCCCTTAAGTCTTACTCTTTAAACTTTAACTGAGAGATTCTCCACCTTCCCTGATGATGCTTTCTAATTTGGGTTGCACACTCCAGTCTTCCACAGCCTACTAAAGGATTAAAACAAGTTTTACTCTTCGAAATCTTTTATTAGGTACAAGTTGATGATAGAGAAAAGGTTTTATTTTATTTGACTACCTGACAGTACCCAGTACAGTGTTTGGTGTTGTCATGACCTTGTAATTATTGAAAATTATTCCTCATTATCCTGAATGCTAGGAAGTCCAAGACCAACAAGAGAGTATATTGAGGATCTGATAAAGGTTTGGGTGCTGGTTAATATGTGGCTAACTTTTTTTTCTCTCAAAGTGTTTAGGGTCAAGAATCTCTCTAAGGTCTCTTCTTTAAGGGTCGCAGCTCACATTCCACCCTCCAGGCCCAATTCCTCCCCTAAGGCCCAATTCCATTACTCCTCAATGGGGTTAGGGTTTTTGATGGAGTGGTAAAATGAGTCAGTATACAGTATACACACAACATATAATTAAAATTTTCTAAATGAAGATATGTAGTTGGTTTTATCAAGCTAAATCTGACAATTGCTTTGCATGGCATATATTTAACTCGCTAAGTATTCCTTCCAGTGGCACTCTATGCAGAATACAGAAATGTTGAGAATAATTTACTAAATATACTTATGATAAAAATAAGAAAATAAGCAATCTAAAATATCTCTTTCCATTTTGACTTCTGATAATATATAAAGTAAGACTGTTACTTAAAAAGTTAACATATCTATATTTGTCAACATACTTTTCAAGTTTAAACTAAGCACTTTTTACATTTTAATTTTACTGCAATGACAAGTTAAATATAAGTACTGAAGTTAAACTGAGAATTTATTTATGTTCCAACATTTTAAAACTTATATCTTTTAAAATTTTGGTAGTGAGTGCCACGGGATTAGTAGTCACACAGTCCAAGTCTTGTCTAGCACTCTCATAGCTCTGAAATCTTCTTTAACTGAAAGGACAAGTCCTTACCTGAAAGTAGGAACCTTGCAGTATGGAGCCAGGCACATGTGCAGGACATAAGTGCACTGCAATTTTGGTAATGCTATTATGATCTTGATGTCTTACAAATCTTACAGAGGAGTTGGTTATTGTTTACAAAAACAATCCAAATGCAATTAAAGTTGTTTATAGTCTATAGACTGGAGAGAGGATCAAATATCTGTCGTGAACTGAATACCAATGATGGCTATAAGCAGCTAATTAAAGAAGAATTTGTAAGAACTCAATTCAATAAGATTAAACACTTGCACACATAGGCACACAAACACACACACACACACACATATGGAGAAAGAAAGAGACAGAGACAGAAAGATAAAGACAACTTTTAAGTTGAGTTACCATACAGGAGTGTCAAGCTGTAACAGACATGACAAGCTAACAAATACAAAGCAAATACCAGCCACGGGGTGTCTGGTTTGGAGTTGTTTGACAGCAAAATCCCATAGACACTAATCATTCCCAGTTGCTATTAGCTACTTTCCAGAATTTGAAAGTAAGTTCCTGTTACAAAAGATAACCACACATTTAAATCATAGAACACACAGATGGAACTGGTACTGATCTGGAAGCTTCATCCCTAAGACCATTTGTCCATTATGGTCGAAGCTGTAGTATGCACAGTGAGTGCTGGAGAAGAAAACCAGTCATCATTCTTACCTGGTTGTGAACCCTGTGAGTGGCAAGAACATCTGTCCTGGCAAGACATGCCTACTGGTCTAATAGTAACATGGATATCATTTCCTGACTGTAAAGCCCAATCCATAAGATAAAATCCCGATTTAGAATTGCTAAAAAAACAAAGAAACCTGAGCTTAACAGGCTATTGGCCCTAGGGAAGAAACTACTATTATTCTAATAAGTGGACACAGATTGAAACCACCACCTAATGATTTATTGTTACTTCCATAGATTAATACATTTATCAACCCTCATCAGAAACATTTCTATTTCCGGTAAATAGTTAATAGAAATCCACTAGTTTAAGTGCTGGGAATAAAGGACTGTGGAATTATCAACCCTCAATGCAACATCTATACTATTCCCATCCTCACAAACTTCAAGGATCATTAAAAAAGGACATAGAATAGCTGTTATTTTAGACTGTCTGTAAGAGCTTATGGTAGTGGATGATTACAAGCAAAGATTACTTTGTAGGCACAGCAAAAGAGGCACACTTGTTATAGCAGCAAGCACAAGATTTCTGCAAGCTAGAGCCAGACCAAATCTTTAGCATGGAGAAGGGGAATAGGCATTAATTATTACCCCTAGCTGGGGAGCTTTTGGAAGTCATTAGCAGTTGGGAGAGGGAAAGTCAATTTTCTTTAATAGTGTGACCCTTTGGAAAGTTAACCATGTTCTGGTGCAAGGCTACACATCCAGAATATATAAGTAGCACAAAGTGAATTTGATGGTTATAAAGAGAAAGATTAGGAAATGAACTTGTGATCTAATTGTGGGTAGAGTGGAGAGTATAAAACGTGGAAACATTGAGAGAGTGCTTATGGTTCACCTTTTCCATATTATTACTGAGAATTCTGATGCACCATCGAGTGACCACTTTTTTTTTTCCATAGCAGCCTTATTTATTTATTTATTTTTAATTTTTTACTATATATTTCTTTACTTACATTTCAAAGGTTATTCCCCTTCCTGGTTTCCTGTCCATAAGCCCACATTCCCTCCTCTCCTCCTCCCCCATCCGGGTATTCCTCCTATACATCCCCCTCATTGCCCTCCCCCATATTCCCCTGCACTGATGGTCCAACCTTGGCAAGACCAAGGGCTTTCCCTTCCACTGGTGCCCCAACAAAGCTATTCTCTGCTACATATGCAGCTGGAGCCCTGGTTCAGTCCATGTATAGTCTTTAGGTAGTGGTTTAGTCCCTGGAAGCTCTGGTTGGTTCGCATTCTTGTTTTTATGGGATTGCAAGCTCCTTCAACTCTTTCAATATTTCCTTTAATTCTGCCCAACAGGGTCCTATTCTCATTTTGGTGGTTTGCTGCTAGCATTGACCTCTGTATTAGACATGCTCTGGATTGTCTCTCAGGAGAGATCTATATCCGGAGTGACCATTTTTTAATAAAAATCGGATGAATTATTATTCCCATCTTACAGATGATGTTATGCTCAGTTAAAACAGCCAAGACATAGAACATGACCATTACCTTCTTGTAAGTGTAACCACCACAGATTTAGTTAATGTTCATAGCTGGATATCACCAACCATAGACTTCCTTTGACAAAATTCTGCCTTTACAGCATTAATGATATAAACCTAGCTGCTTCTATAGATTGACATTTCTATTTCCAGAGCCAAAACTGTAATACTTGAGTACTACAAAGTGCATGTGGTGTGTGTGTGTGTATGTGTGTGTGTGTGTGTGTGTGTGTGTATATGTGTGTATGTTTATGTATGTGTATATGTATGTCTGTATTGATGAGAGGGCAAGCAATCAACTTGGAGAGTGGTCTTCCAGCATCATATATGTCTTGCTTATGAGTCAAAAACTAAACTTTTCATGGTCTGGATCTTGCTAAGTCGCCTAGACTGCCTGGCCTATAGACCCAATGACCTCCTTTCTCTCCTCTACTTCTATAATTTCAGGTGTACTCCACAAACCACAGTTCTATTTATGTGGGTTCTAGGTATTAAACTCAGGTTCTAATGGCAACAAAGCAAGCATTTTACCAAGGAACTGTCTTCCAATCCTTGTAGTATAATTTTAATTTTGTAAAGAACATTATGTATAATAAGAAATGAAGAAGGAAGTTTCAGTTCTATAAAGGTGAGCTACGTCTTCTTGTCAGAGCAGGATCATCTTTCCCTTCCACCTACCATGAATCTAGTCCAGAGACTAGACATTGTTTTTCTAATCTTATTATTATTATCTGTGAAAATTCCTCAAAAACCAAGTTAAACAGCAATCAACTCTCCATAGCCACTTTTGCATAAGTAGCTTCTACAGCATTGCTCAAACTGATCTGAAAGTGAACTTATAATTTCCATTTTCAGCCCAAAGGCATTGAATCTTTATGACACTCAAAGATTCTTCAGACACTGGAATATGCAGCATATAATTTCAGAACTTCCTAATTATCTTGGAAACACATCCTTTTATCCACGTCCTAGGTAAATTCAATTTTCTTTATCTTTCAGAAATCCATAGGTTTTCACATTGTAGGTCTCTTACGAGTTTTCCATTGTTGTCGTATATTATCATCTCCATTATACTTCTCTCTCACTCTCGGCTTCTTACAAACTTATTTTTTATTTTGTTGGAAAAGGCCATCAAGAAATAACAATGTGTAAGAGTACAGAATGCCATTTTTTTGTAACTGTTTTCAGTTCAGGCACTTTGGTGTTCAAGTGCTGAAGAGCTTGCATAGTGGGAAGATGGATATCCTGAGGGATGAGGCTGCATCCTGAATTATTATAAACGTGGCCATATTTCATGAGTGATTTAAGGCTTCAGCTTCCTCATCTTACATGGAGTGTGATTATTTATAATATGGGAATTGTGGTATGATATTTATATGTAATTATTAAGAACAATTTCTGGTATACGATAGTGTAAACAACTGTGAGTTAGAACCACTGTAAAGTAATATATGTTTGAAAAACGCATCATAAATTTTATTCTAATGTCTTTGGAAAAAATAAACAAAATGAAAATTCTCAGCTTGATAACTTCTCTGACCATAACTTTCTGTCGGAAAAAACAAATGCCTACAATTTGACAACACCTCGGAGACAAAAGAAAATTAAAAATCTTAACAGCCAACTCATTGTATATAAGCAAGCATCTTCAAATATTGCCATTTTGTTGTTGATAATCACTTCTTTTTAAATGGCCATATATTTAAACAGAACTTTCAAAATGATATTTGTTATTTTTGTTTGAAAGTTTCATACATCTATGCAATCAGGACTTTTGATCGTCATATGTCTTATTGGGCTGACACCTTTTCTGGAGGTCACATTTTCTGCCTTCTCAGCAAAAGGCAAGCTGTAGAAACTCTTTCATTTTCAGGATCGTAATGGCTCTGCTACATAAAACAGGATGCTTTTAGGTCTCTAAAAATAATAAAAAAAAGAACAAGAAGAAATAGTAACTTAAAGATTATATAAACATATATAAGAATCTAGTAAAAATTCATCAAATGAATAAAATTATCTTAAGAGAAAGATAATAAAGAAATGATAAATGAAGTCTTGGTCTTAGCCTATACTATATTGTTTAAATGAATAATGATATTTTTCTCATTATGAAAAACTATTCCATTTAGTAAATTAGTTTGTCAAAAATTTTAAATTAAGGGGTGATATGCACAGCAGGAATAGCGAGTAGAATTAACAATGGATAATAATCCAGTGCAAGCAGAGATAAATCTGCCTGCCCATGTACTGAACTAAAGAGATGGCAAAAGTTTTATCCTATAGATGCTGTAAATAAATCACGTACATTGTTTTTGTAAATATCAAAAGGTTTATTAACAAGTGTCCTCAAAAATATTGCATGTAGCACATGGAATGAACTCAGTCTTTTTTTTCAACTCTTCAATGTTTTTGTTAATCTCCTGTGGAGATATAGTACATCTGCTGTTGATATCATATGTTGCAGAAAAGCATTCCCCAAAGTGGTCAATGGTGGTAGGCCAGGTGCTTCCTGGCTAATGATACTAATGGCTGTCGTCCATCCAGTGCTCCATGGGTACTATGCACAGCACTGAGAACCTTTGTATATTTCCTCCTATTTAAAACACCATTACTTCCTCTGCTATATAATTAGAAAATATGCTGTCACTGATTCAATTTTTAGCTCATTTGATATTGAAACTAACTTCTAAAATTTCAAACTTTTTTTTCTTATTAATACCATAAATTTCTCATGTCCTCAATATATATGACTGAGTTTATCCTTCTCTCCTTATAATATATCAGTTCTCCCATTAAATATCTTTAATGAAGAATTTTGTAGAAAATTCTGCTTAGATAGATCTGGAGTAAGATCACAGATTGTAAGACTGGGAAGAGACCCTGCATACAGATAGTGTTAACTTCTTAACATTAGAAGTGAATACAGTATGGCATTGTTTGCAAGAACATATATGCCAAAGAAAGAAGAATGACAGGAGTGATGTATGGTGTGTTAGCAGATTTTATTGCTGGGTATAGCCTCTTCAAGCATGGTTCATTTCAGCAATTGTCATACTTGTCATGTTACTGACAGCAATAAGCTTTAGCACACTAAAATGATCATTTAATATTGCAGTGCTCCACAATTCCATGTTGACTGATCATTCTAAGCCTCTTCCAAACTAGAAGCTAACTTTGAAGAATGTAGATCAATTTAAAAGTACCTATTTAATAATGATCATATTTATAAATTGAATCTTGTCAATTAGCTTATGTATTGCATAACCTTGTCAGAGCAAATTTGGGGGTACAAGTGAATGAGGCACTAGATGCAAAATGCACCCAGAATTTCTAATCATGTGTGGCTCATTAAACAAGGAGTCACTAAGCGTGCTGGTAGATACAGGTTCGTGATACAAACAGTGAAAACAAGTGATTTATTCTCCTGCTACCTTTAACAGAGCAGGTGAGCCAGATGCTAAACAGTTACTGCAGAAATAACAGAAAAGATGATAATAGTCTTTGAAAATGGAACTTTTGTTCTAAAGATGAAGGAAGAACTCAGAGATAATCACAGGTAACCTGAGGTCTCATGGACACAAAGTGGATATTAGGCAACAAGAGGTTGGTATTCTAGGTAGGACTCAAGGATGTTTAAGGAAGAAAGTAGACTGAAAAAGTCCTGTCATGTTCCAGAGCTAGAACTGAAGTCAGTGTGAGACATACCAGGAGAAAAAGCTGAAAGCAGAGAATTGGCATAGCTGCGTCAGGAACAGCATTTCTAGGTAACTAAAAGGTGGTGTACCTTTTGATCAAGGTACATAGAATGGTAAAGTATTTTAGATTCAATTCCATGTTTTCTTGTGATGAGTCCTGAAGAAATCATTGAGAAACAAGTGAGAAGAGAAAAGTCTCTGCTGGGGGACGGCACTCAGGAGGGCACCAGAACAGCCAGGTACAAAAGACTGAGAGCTACATCCCCCATGAGGAAGCTGCAGAGAAGCAGGTGAATTACAATATAGCCTAAGAGATAAAATCAATAATGTCTGGGGATCAATTGAAGATGAAGGATAAAGAGAAGACTTCAGAGATGATTACTAAATGTATCTCTCTCATAATTACTATATTCACTGTTTCTGGGTGTTTCAAATGGAGATACATAAAACAGGTGAAAGAATTTCCTGACTCTTATCTTCATATAAGCACAGCAGTCTCTACTCCTGCTACACAGTTGCTGGGAATGGCAAATGAAAATGAAGTCTGGTGCAGTCCTGATTTCAGCTACCTGTACTGCTGGTTCCAGGC
Source organism: Rattus rattus (assembly GCF_011064425.1). Lineage (NCBI taxonomy): Eukaryota > Metazoa > Chordata > Mammalia > Rodentia > Muridae > Rattus > Rattus rattus. The sequence goes on along the minus strand of NC_046156.1, from coordinate 147,817,675 downwards.
CACAGACAACTAGACTTCATAAGCTCTCATCTACCCTTGAATACATTAATTACAACATCTAACACCTAGAGCTGTCTTAAAATATAGTCTTTGTGACCTAGTTAGCATTTAGTTTCTTTTTTATCAAATGGAATTTTCAACAACAACAAACCTACTCCACTTATTCACATTCTTGTCTGTGTCTTTCCTCTTCCGTATTTACTTCTCTTGTGTCGTCTGAATTGTCTCCTCTATTGTTTCATTTTGCTAACAACCTTCTCCCAATTATCCTCCTCATCCTTGGTATTAATTCCTAATTGTTTCTTATTACTAACAGGTTCAACCTGATTTCTTGTATTTCTTCTTTTATATTAACCCCTTTCTATTTTAGTCTGCTAGGAACTATTGGCCTTTATTGTTTTAGATCTCTACTGAGATAAACCGTGTCATTCCCTTTTGTCTCATGACTTTCTGATATATAGAAATATTACTGGCATATTAATATACCTAAACCACCAGTCATCTAGTATAAGACCACTGACAGTGAGTAATTACAGGCAAACCAAATGCCTGGCATTAAAAGCATTTGTTTGTTCCTGTTTTTTTGTTTGTTTGTTTTTGTTTTAGAATTAGGCACCATCAGTTTGACTATCTGTCAGTATTTCAAATACTTGAGAAAACAAGTTAAAGAAAAATTTCTTGGATTAATTGCTTAAGGAGTTTCAACAGTTAGTTAGGTGGTTTTATATTTTGTGAGCTAAGGAGAACATCATGACAGAAGAGAATGGTGGAGTCAAGTTGCTCACTTTATGACAGCCTGAATGCAGAGAACAAAATAGGCAGGGGTCAGCCCCAAGACATACCAGTAATCCAGTTCATTCAACTAGGCCTTGCCTCCTCCAGTTCCCATATCTCTTAATCTACTCACACTCTTAAATGATTGGTTAGGTGAGATCCACCATGGACTAGTTGTCTCTGGGAATGCGTGGTAGATGCAGGTGTGCTTTATTAACATTGCAGTGTCTTTTATTTCAGTCAAGATGATTGTCAGGTTAACCATCGCAAGTTGTCATCAACTTTATGGATCTGATTATATATCTGTTTATTTCTATAAAATGAGACAAAAGTTTCCTACACCTTGATTATTAAGACATTTTGGAAATTTATTCAGGCCCTCAGAAGGATAGCTCAGGTTTTATTGGACATGTCTAAAATTGATATCATTGTCAACTGAATGTCCATGTTAGATAAACCATTAAAGATCTTCTAAATCTGATATCACCTTGAATTAAATCTCATAACTTTATTTCTAACACACACAGTCAAGGGGAATGTTAAGTTGAGATGAATTCTAATTCCCTTTTATATTATCTGAACACACAGAGAATCTTTCCGTCCTTGAGACTATTTTTCTATATAATTTTCCCCACTATATTTAGTGATAGTTTAATAGTTTGTCAAATTTTAAAAATATATCAGAAACATACTGGTGCTACTGAGACCTACAAGGGGATTTTTATTAACTATGCTGTAGTGTATTTCTGTAAGCTTTGTGAGGTCACAAATTATTTTTATATACTTTTGCCATTATTAAATAGTGTAGTGTAGAAGAATCTCCATTCAATAAATGTATGCTAAATGTACTGGTGAATTTAAAGCTTTTGTTATTTAAAATTAAAAAACTACCTGGATTAGGTCCATGAGAGACATTTAGTAAATCTAATAGGAGCAATCAGTATACATTAAAATCATAGACACTGGCTCTCTTACTAGAAATAGTAATATAAAATCATACATTCTATATGTGTGTGTTTGTGTACAAGTTTAGGTTTGTACAAATGCATGTGCATATACAAACATAATTTTTATACATTATATGATACTGTTATTTGTGTTTTCAAATATGAATCGATGCTAGTTTGGTTTTACAGGTAGTTACTAAAATAGTATGTTGATATTTTTCCATCCTTCACAAACACAAATAAAATTTGTTACATTAAGATATAGCTTGTATTTTAGATCCTTCCAACAGTAAATATACCTACAGTGGTACCCAAAATGCACATATTTTGTGTTTTCTCTCTGTGTTTTCAATACTTATTTGCAAAGAAGACATTTTATAGAGTTTTATCTACCAAAAAATTATGTGACAGTAATCTAGATTAGTTTAATTACTAACATTCAATACTGTTGCTTGGATATTCATAATTAAAAGAGAATTATTGAAGATTCTTGATTTTACATATAATTGTCCCTCCATCTGGATGACCTTGACAGAAATTCACAGGCTCTTAATATAAAATGGTGCAGTATTTTCACAGTGTTCATAATCTGACATCACCAATATAAAAACCAATACAATAAAAGTCATAAGTAGCTTTATATTATTTGAACATTTTAGGGATAACAGCAAAGTAGCATATGCACATCCAGGTTATCAATGTAGTATTAACTAAATAGCAAATAATCAGAAAATTCTTTAAACAGATATAGAATGTCAACAATATTTAAGTTGATTTAAGACCATTTCATGCATCTGAGTTTACTTTTTTTTTGGTTCTTTTTTTTTTTTTCGACTGGGGACCGAACCCAGGGCCTTGCGCTTCCTAGGCAAGCGCTCTAATCACTGAGCTAAACCCCAACCCCTGAGTTTACTTTTTAAAAATGCATTTATACCCCTTCCTCCTTTGTGTGTGTGTGTGTGTGTGTGTGTGTGTGTGTGTGTGTGTGTGTGTGTATGCCACAGATCAAAAGCGAAAGTTAGAAAACACCTTCTGGAAGTCAGTTATGTCTTTCCACCAGGTTGATCCATTGAATTGAACTGAGCTCATCAGTCTTTGTGACAAATAATTTACCCACTCAGCTACTTTGCACACCCTGACTTTACTTGTGTAAAATGAAATAATTTAGTTGTTTTAAGTTTTAAGGAACTAGAAATATTTTATTGCTTTATGTTGAGCAAGGTAACTTTGGATCCTTGGAAAATGTATCTTTGTACATTGTTTTACATATAGGAGGAATGGATAGTTTTAAGCAAGAGTGATAAATGTTGTTAAGTATGTTTGTTCTTCCTATATATGCATACAGAAAAAGATATGTGTGTAGGTCATTTATCAGTTAAAATACTTTTTATTACCTTTTGTTTATGAGAAGAGTATGTGGGTATCTATAACATTCATTTTGAGTATTATCTATTTAGGTTCTAGCGACTGAATAATTTCTCATAGTAACTCATATTTTTACTGAGTGATTCATCACAATGTATTACAAATTTTCACACTCGATCAGAACATGACAAAGGTAAAATGATTGTTGTAAAAGATGAAGTTACTAAAATTAATTTTTCCATGTGTTATCAAATCAAGGACATGGTACTTTGATTAAAACATGGACCTGACCAAGTAATCTATTTTTGTAGTGATCCCAATCTTATCTGAGAACCTGTTTATTATGCTTGTTGCTTGATCAGCTGACTAGATTAATGGTGCTCATTGTTCAAAGTAATTAACTTCCTTTATCACAAATCAACTTCTTCAGTAATGGGCAAAGAATAAAATGTGACCTGTATCAACTCTAGCTAGGTCCTTTGTCATGACAACAAAACCTCACCTACAATTTAATGACCTTAGCAATTATGTTATATTTATATATTTAAAAAAAAACCTCTTTCAGCCATTTTATGAAAAGTGAAAAAACTACAATAAAATTTGAACTGAAATAATTAAAAGTAGATCTTAAACCATAGGTGATTTGTAAAATATTCATGCAATACATATAATTATAGCATGTATAACCTTCTTACCTGCCATAAAATTCATACCAACTTAAAGAGCAAGATGATTGCACATCAAAAAAATGAATAGTTCATAATTAATGAATGATTGTGATATAAAAAATTTATAATGCTCACAATACTATTACCATTATGAACAAAGCACAAAAGATTCTACTGGAAACCTAATTATGCATTGTCGAGAGTACCTGTTTTTAAACTTTAAATAAGAATTACCAATTTGAAGATTCTTAGAAATACCAAGTACAGCTTGCAGAAAAATAAGATATTAAACAACTCGATATACGAAATATGTTGAGAATGATTAACTATTGAGTGAACAGAATTTTCATTATTTTACTAATAAAAACATATTTCTTTGGCTATGTTTTTTGTGTTGAATTAAAATATAAATACATAATTTTCTTTTGTTTCCTTCTTACTACCTTTTGTCCTGGACAGTTTTATGTCAACTTGACACAGCTACAATCATCAGAAAGGAGGGGACCTCAATTGAGAAAAATAGCTTCATAAGATCCAACTATATGATCCTGGCTTCTATAAAAGTGCAGGCTGAGCAAGCTATGAAGAGCCAAACAGTAAGCATCACCCTTCCATGGCCTCTGCATTATGACCTTTTGCCCACAAGTACCTTGCCTGATTGAAATCCTGTTCTGGCTTCCATCAGTAATGGAATACATTTAGGCTATGTGGAAGGAGGGTAAGCCAAATAATCACATTGCTCCCCAACTTGCTTTTTGGTCATGGTGTTTCACTGCAACAATAGAAATCTTAACGAAAACTAGTTGATAATAGGATTGTGGGGTATTGCTATGACATATCTGAGTATTTTGGGGAGGACTGTGGAAGGACTTTAGAATGTTGTGGAAGAGATTTTCAATGAGTGTTCATTTTCATTGAGTTTTCATTGAGTGTTCAAATGCTTGATGAACTATTCTTTAGGTGCTTGGAAGATGGGAATGTTAAGGGAGATCCAGAAGATAGAGGCCTGTCTTACAAGGGTTCAAAGGGAAGTTTAAAGACTCTATTGGGGCCATTTGTTATTTTGAATTATGATTCTGTGGTTCTCCTTAGCTGGGGCTGAAGAATCGGCTGTGATAAACAAGACAGCAGAACCATTAAAGAAAAACTTGCTTTGCTAGGATACTAGATCCTGGTCATCTTAAGCAGAGAAATTACTCATGATTGCCATGATTAATAAGAGTCCAGCATTGTTGAGGTGAAATCTTCTGGGATGTGTTTCCTGGGAGGCCTCACATAGAAAGTGTGATCTACAGGTGGCTAAAATTGTACCTCATGCTGCAGCCATACTTGGCAGCATAAGAATAACCCAAGTGGTACTCATTTTGAAGGCATGAAGGAAGGGGTGGGTCATGGAGAGAAGCTGAGACTTGGGACTGTGAGAGACTAGAAGAGTCCATTGGTTGTATGTGCAGCCTCAGTGGTTCTTGAAGGCTCAATATTTAAAGGGTCATACAAACAGATTGAACATTAACACCAAGAAGAGAGCCTAGGAAAGTCTATTCGGGACATTGTAGGACAGTTGCAGCAGAAGATTCCAGCATTTTGTAGTGCCAGTCCCACTGGATGACCACCAAGAACAGCAGCAACAGTGAAGTGGAACATATCAGAGCTTAGAAGATAAGCTGTGCATGCTACAGAAACCAGAGCCAAGACCCTTTGAGGAGCCCAGAAGATTACAAATTAATCCCAGACATTGAACATTGAGTTTTTGCACTTTTAAAGTTTGGCTTTGATTTGATTTGATATGATTTGATTAGATTTGATTTGATTGTAACTATGATCTAGTTTTTCCCTCTTGAATTAAGTATTTAATTTATTTTGATTTTATAGGAGCCCATGTATTTAAATTTTAGAAGAGCAAAATTTAAAGAGACTATTTTAAAGAAACTGAACTTTTAATGTGTTTGAATTGTAGAAACTGAGATTTCTAAAGTTTATATTTTTAATGTGATCTTAGGAATGAACAAGAAAGGGGAATTTGTAGCTTAATAATGGTATAGTTTTATGTCAAATTGACAAGAGGTTAATTGTCCTGGCTAGTTTTATAGAAACTTGATTCATTCTAGAGACACATCTGAAACTTCAATTTTGAAAATGCCACTATAAGATCCAGTTGTCAGGGCTTTTCTTAATTAGTGATTGACAAGGCTGGGGGGCAGGTCATTGTAGATGATGCTGACCCTGGGCTGAAGGACTTGGGTTCTACTTGCATGCTATGAGAAGCAAACCAGTAAACAGCACCCTTTTCTGGCCTCTGCATCAGCTCCTCCATCCACGTGTCTGCCTTGCTTGAGTTCTAGTCCTGACTTCCTCCAATGATAGACTATGATGTGGAAATGTAAACTCTTTCTTTCCCAACTTGCTCTTCATTACAGTGTTTTGTTGCACCAATAGAAACCACTCCTAACACATGCATGAATAAATATATAAATACAATTTCCTAAATTTGTTCAAGGTGCCTGCATGTATTTTTCTAGGACTAAACACTTAGTATTGGATAAAAAGTGAGAGGCATCCTCCCAAAAAAGCCATTTCTCTCATACTCAGCATACCTTAGTTGCTCATAGTTCATTGTCTAGGCTGAGATTCGCGATTTCCCGTCCATGTTAGCACATCTATTATAGAACTTATCGTGTTTAAACAGCATATTTTTTAAGGTATGATGGCTATAGCTTCCCTGGTTATAGATGAAAGTCACAATGTTGCCTCACATATCTTTGTCCTCTGGATCTTATAATCATTCTACCCCCTCTTTCCTTATGCTACCTGTGTTTTAGGTATGAGAGTTATATTTCAAATGTTATCAATTAGGGCTGTGGCTTTCTTTCACTGCCTCATTATATTGCATAAATAACTCAGTGTAACCACTTTATGGGTACCCACTTTGATTTATCTGGAGGAACAGAACAAGGATAAGTTATAAGCACTTAGAGTGAAGTTACAAAAATATAGTGGTTTCAGAATGTCTGACCTTAGGCTTCATTCTCAGATCTATGACGTCAAGTCATACTACCTATTCATTAACACAGTTTTAATGGTTTGGCAAATAATAGAACAGATCTGAATCAGTCCTTTTGAATCCCTCAATCAAGGTCTGGTCAATGGCTCTGAGGCAGAAGGAAAAAAGAGATGAGTTCTGATCAAACGTCAAAGATGAAAATTTAAGTGTGCAAGAAATTGACAAGTAGATCAAGAACCTTGGAGATTTTTCCCTAACAAAAATGGTAAGCATACTAGTATTCCATTATTAAATATTTGCATGTCCTAATACACTTAGTAATTATAAAATGATGGATGAATTATAATCCGTTGTAGATAATAAGATGAAGTCTGCCTTTGTGTGTCTCCTCAGAGACAAAAAGTATGACAGTTTTACCTGTGAATTAAAATTCTGATTAAGTTTTTATCATTGAGCATTTATGTTTAACCCTTTATAGCCACTTCAGCTTCTGGAAACTGCTAATAATATTATGGGTCCATTAGGTATAATCACTCAAAAGCAAGCTTGTCTTTGTAGTTGTAGATACTTTATATTCTATGAAATTCTAGCTACATAATCTTATACGAGATAGAAAGTTGACTTGATTGAATCATGTGGTTTAATAATTAAAGTGAAACCAAATAATTCTTAATCTAACATATGTTTGTTCATTTTCATATAAACATGCATGAACACAAGACACACACAAAGAACACTGGGTGAAATATATTCACATTAAGAAATTCCTCTTGTTTTCCTTCTTGTCATGGGAACATGCCCCACTCAGAAGACAGCCCAGGAGAATGATTTCATTGGCTTATTACTCAGGAGAAGTATAAATGTCCCTCACCAAATACAATTCAAACAGTCAGCCATTTGAATTAGCTTGGTGCAGGGACCAACTGGAGCAAGACATTTTATATGAAAATTTTAAGACGATAATATTTTATGTGCAGTTCTTTATTGAAGATGTTACTACTCTAATAATTTTATAATTTTTACGTTACTTAGGATAGAGAGTAAAAAGTCTTGGAACTCTCACTCATTCCTTGGGAATGCATAAGAATGTATAGTAATTTCTTATATTTTTGGTTGCGAGTCTATTTTAATGGCTAAGCCATTGCGATATAAGGCAGAGCTGATATCCAAATATCTAAACAACTCAGGGAACTGAACATCAACAGATCAAATAATCCAATTTTAAAAATGGAGTGCAGATTTAAACAGAAAATTCTCGTCAGAAGAATCCCTAATGGTTGGAAAGAACTTAAATATTCAGTATTCTTAACCATCAGAGAAATGCAACTCAAAATGATTCTAAATTAACATCTTACACCTGTTAGAATGGCTAAGATCAAAAATAGGTAGCAGGTCATGCTGGTGAGGATGCGTAGCAAGAGGAATACTCCTCCATCAAGAGGAACACTCCTCTATTGCTGGTGGGAGTGCAAACTTGTACAAGTACTTTTGAAATCAATTTTGTGGTTTCTCAGAAAATTGGAACTAGATCTATCTCAAACCCAGCTATGCCACATATTATTCCTAAAGGACACTCCATCATACCACAAGGACACTTGCTCAACAATGTTCATAGCAGCTTTATTAATAATAACCAGAACTGAAAACAAAGTAGATGTTGTTCAACCAAAGAATGGATAAAGAAAATATAATATATTTACACAATGATGTATTACTTAGCTATTAAAAACAATGACATCATGAAATTTGCATGCAAATAGATGGAACTAGAAAAGAGAATCTTGAGCGAGGTAACCCAGACCCAGAAAGACAAACATGGTATGTACTCACTTATAAGTGAATGTTGGCCTTAAAGCAAAGTTTAATCATGGTAAAATACACAGACTCAAAGATGCTAAGTAAAAATGAGGGTTCCTAGGGAGATGAGAGAATCTCACTGAGATACAGAGAATGAGGAAGAAGGGCAGAGATGATTGTAGTGAGATGGCGGCTAGGATGGAAACAGGAGATATCAGATGGGAAAAAACCAAGAGTGCACTGGAATTAGGAGAGGGCACATGTCTGGTAAGAGCTAGAAACCTAGGGCAATAGAAACTCCCATGAATCTATAAGTGTGGTTCTAGATATGACTCTGAGCAGTGGGGTATGTGGAGCCCAAACAGGCCCTCTCCTGTAATTGGGCAAGGCTTCCAAATGGAGGGATTGAGACATTAATCAAGGCAGAAACCTGTAACCTACAATTTGTTCTATAATCCAAAAGATGTGCAGGAGTAAAGATAAAGTGAAGGAATGTCCAACCAATGACTGGCCCAGCTTGAGAACAATGGCATGAGAAGGAGCCTAGCCTGTTAATGATATTCTGCCTAACATGACTATCACCCGAGGGGCTTTTCTCAGCAATTGATGGCAGCAGCTGTGGAGAGCCACAGACAAATAATATGCAGAGCTTTGGGAATCCTGCAGAATTCCTATGATTATAGGAGCCGAAAGGGTCAAGGACACCACAAGAAAACCTACAGAATCAACTAACCTTGGCCCACAGGGGCTCACAGAATTGTGAACCAAAAAGCATATGTAAGACTAATGTCCCTCCAAACATATTTTACAGTTTGCAGCTGGGTCTTCATGTAGGACTCAACAGCAGGAGCGATGGCTGTCTCTGACTTTGGTTCCTACCTTTGGGATCCTTTCCCCCAACTGGGCTGCCTCTTCTATTCTCAATAGGAGATGTGCCTAGTCTCATTGCAAATTAATATGCCAAGGTTGGTTGATAGCCATAGGAGAGAATGAAGGGAGTAGATGGGGAAGAAATGGAGCGGGGGTACTGCTGTAGTCAGGATATAAAGTGAATTAAAGAATTAACTAATTAATTAATGAAAATGTGTAGTAATTTCAAAACACTTTTGTGCCTTTGTTTTATTCCAATCGCTTCTTTCCACTGTTTAAGCTTTCAGTTCGGGAACTTGCTAATGCTGAGCACAAAGTACAAACTCTAATATTTCAGGTCTATTTAGTGTCCAGCATTAGTTATTGAAATAGTCTTTAAAGCTTCATATTTGAAGTACTGGAAGCCCTTGAAAAGCTTTTACCTGCAATGACTTTAAATGCTTTGAAAATAAGGTCACTTTTAGTTATAATTCAAGAACTTTGTTGATAGCAGGGCAAAGTAGTAGGAATATTGAAAGGATAATGAAAAAAGCAAGTAAGACAGCAGTAAAATTATATTTCCATCCTAATTATAGTCCCAGACTCAAGTATTGCAGAACAAGTTAGTGACAATGATTTATTATACATGGCATAAAGTCTTAACATTCATAGTTCAGGAGGTATATCCTGGACTTGGTTCAATTTATTCATTCCCATCTATGTCTTTCTGATGTTGAGGTTTGAAGAAAAATCAATCACTGAGTTACTGCAAAGATTAATAGCTACAAATCTGGGAAGAAATAAACAAATTTGTTCCTCTAACCAGTGCAAAATTGACTTAGGGAATAATGATGCTTAACCACAGAGCCAACCTTGGACGAGATTGAAGAAAACAAAATGTATTAAAACAAGTTAAAGTATAAATAAGTTATTAAACCTTTAGTTTTTGAGCCACAATGATGCAATGACATCGGCACTTTTGTTTAACCTGAAACTAGTAAACTGCTTAAGGATAACAGTAAAAAAATGTGGGGAAAAGTCATAGAATTAATTTATTGTTACTTCTAAAATATGCTTTAAATATGGGGCCATTATTGGTAAGTTACCAAGATATAATTTAAATATTTTCAGATTCTTCTGAATATTTCTCTAAAATATATTCTGTGAATATATTCTCTAAAATATTTTGTGAGGTTTTATCTTTGATTTAATAGTGAGACAGCTTTTTATTAATTATAGAGACAATTAATTGTACAACTAAATATTACAATGTAGCTTCATGCATTTGTAAATACCTTATTTTGACATTTTTTAGTTTACATTTGATTTTTACACAAACTACAAAAAATAGCTTAATCTAATAGTACAAGTAAAAGAGGCTAGGATTCTTTTTAATTGACAAGCAAATGATATGAAATACACTATTCAAGTGTGAGAAGAATGGCATGAATGAGTCAACCAGAGAGGTGACTTCAAAGTCAAAATTCTCATAGTCCTTCCAGTCTATTAATAAGACAGATACTGGCAATTTAAAAAAGAATGTGTTTATTTAAGGAAATGCACCCAGCTGTTCCTCTAAGGCAGTTTCAAGTTCACTAGGGTGTCAAAAAAGTCATCTAATGTAAAATATAGCATTACCCAATGATAAGTAGCCTAAAGCATGAAACATTAGCAAAATATATTCTGCACACTGTATAAATTTTAAAAGAATGCATAGAGATACTATCTTTATTTGCAGTCCAGAGAAAATTCTCTATATAATAGAAGGCTGATGATAAGAAAAAGAAGACACAGTGCATCAGTATGTGACCTAAAGCTGTTAGAAACTCCAAAGTCTGTAGATACTATAAATTCTATAGTTCCTGTAATAGAAATGAGAAAACAAAACTAAACTTGTAGTTTATGTCAAATAATTCAATGGTTATGCAGCAAGAAAAAAGTCCCAATGTATATTGAAACACTGACTTGATTGCTGCAAAATATGTCACTTTTTTTCCTCCATCTTAGAACCTTCCATTGTTAGCAGAGAAAACATCCGGAAGCAGCTGTGCTCATATGTGCAATTGTATCTGTATGTGTGACTATAACTTAATGTGTGTGTGTGTGTGTGTGTGTGTGTGTAAGAGAGTATGTATATATGAGTGTAAGTATATGTGTGTAAGTGTGTATGAGTATGTGTGTGAAAGTGTATGTGTGTGTACATGAAGGATGTGTATATGAGTGTATGTGTGTGTGAGTGTGTAAGTATGTTTGCATATGGGTGTGAGTGTATGTGAGTTTATGTACATTTGTGTGTGTGACTGTGTGTTTGTGTGTATGTGTGAGTGTGAGGTATGCATGTGAGAATTAGTGTGTGTGTGTGTGTTTTGCAAGTAAATGTGAGGCTGAGTGACTGTATGTGAATGTTTGTGTGAGTGAGTGTGTATGTGAATGTATTTGTATACGTGTGAGTGAGCAGGGAGTGTATGTAAGAGTATGTATGTGGTATGTGTGTGTGTGTGTGTGTATCTGCGTGTGGTGTCTGTGTGTGGGTTGTGACACTGGCAAGATTTGTTTTGTTCCACTTGCTTTGAGAATTAAGCACTTAGTCAAACATCACATTCATGTTGTTTTTTGAAGTGAATCTCTCAGTTGCTTTAGAGTAGATATAAAGTTTTATTAATATACTCAGGTTATTTTTGGAATTCTTACTTCCTATAAATAAAAATAAAAACTTTTTGAAAAAAAAGAACCAAAAAAAAAAAATTTAAATGAAAAGTTTAAATAATAGATTCTTGAATTACGCTTTTGTTATATGCTTGAACATTTCAGTTACAGAAATTACATCATTCATGCATAAGGTTTAAAACAATGCTTTCTATACAGTAAAATCTGATGTATGATAAATTTCATTTTTGTCATTTTGAATCTAATTGTAACTATTTCATTTTCTATTTGTATGTTAAAATGTTAAAAAATCATATAATGTTGAAACTTGAACTTCACAAGGACATAATCATATGCAATAAAAGCTGTTTAATGTATATTAAACAATACACTTTGAATTTCCTCATAAGATCTTAACCTTAAAAAAACCCATCTTACACAACAACTACTTATTACTTCAAGTTGTAATCTTCAGAGCAATTTTATGTTTTTGAACTTTAGTCTCGTTCCTGTCTCTCTCTGTCTCTGTCTTACTGTTTCTGTTTCCCTGTCTGTCTGTCTGTCTGTTTCTGTCTGTCTGTCTGTTTCTTTGTTGTTCTCTCTTTCTTTCTCTCTCTCTCTTTCCTGCCTTGTATTGCTCACTTTTATGATTTCTAGCAGGTTCTCAAATATAACCATTTTGATTTATTAGTACAACAATGTCATATAGTTCAAATAAATAGATGTTCTTCAAATTATAGTTATATGAGTTCATGATGTTTGGTTGGTTGGGTTTGGGAAGGAGTCTCATGTTTCCTAGGATGGCTTCAATTTCCTCTCTGTAGCAGATACTGGTGTTAAATTTCAGATCCTCTTGTTACCAATTTCTAAGGGCTATATTACAGGTATATACCACCACATCCATCTTCAGATAATACATTTATTTAAAAAATCATAATGTGAAAAGAGCAGAAATGAACATAAAAGAAGTTTCCTGTAGTAAGATATTTAGTCCCTTGAGAATATCCAAGAGTCATAAAGCTGGATTATAATAAACAATAAATATTAGTCGTTTTATCACACAACTTAGATCCTGAGTTAAAACAAGGATACAATTTCTTTAATCTCCTCCACCTTGTACCATGTTTACAAATGTTTGAATTTCCCAACCACCCAGTTAAACCTTCATTTACAAAAAGGCTCTGCTTCCTTGTTGGAACTTAAGTAAAGTGGCTTATCTTTTTCTATTTTCCTCATTTTTTTGTGGGAATTTCTTACTTGAAATCAGTCAGTCATGACATACTATAAAAGACATGAGCCAAGAGAGAAACGATTCAGTGCTTCCTGCTTTAGATTAGAAATCAAAAGAAGTTCTGGGAACACCTTCATGATCAAGAGTATACTCAGCCTTAAATGTGACAATCATATCACATCCCTCCCTCATAGCTCAGGATTCTTCTCAGCATAGAGTGCAGAAAAAAATTTAAGAAGTGGTACATAAAGTGAAAAAAATGCTTTCTGAGCTCAACAGGACACTTGAACATATGAACTTACAGTAACTGTTGCAGTGTACACAGTAGTTGCATAAGCTCAAGCGAGACTAAAGCATTGAATGGGGAGGTTACACATGAAATCTCACAACTAGTTGAGAAGCTCAGCTTTGGCTATCTTCTGGAAGAATCACTGTAAAGATGTGATTATATGATTCCCCTCATAGATTGACCATATGCTAAGCAAGATTGAATCCATTCCCAAAAGTAGTTAAACAACAAAATGATCACAGTGAGGAGCAAGGAAAAAAAAAGAAAACTCAGAATTTGATGAGTAGGAGTGGAAAATGGAGAGAGTGGTTATGGGGGAAGTTGAGAGAGATGTATACATGCAAAATATATTCTATAAAATTGTAAACAAATATTAAAAACATTGTTTTAAAAAGAAGAAAGTTACTTTCTGATTTTTCAAATGTGGTAGGAATGGCTCTTGTAGGTTCATATATTGGAATGCTTACTCACTAGGGAGAGGCACTATTTGCGATAGATTAAGACGTGTTGCCTTGTTGGAGTAGTTGTGGCCTTGTTAAAGGAAGTGTGTAACTCAGGGTGGGGGGAGGGTGTTGGACTTTCAAAAGTTCAAGCCAGTGTCAGTGGCTCTCTCTTCCTGCTGCCTATATACAGATCTGACTCTAGAACTCTCAGCTACCATGTCTGCCTGAATGCTGCCATGCTCCCTGTCCTGATAATAATGAATTAAACCTTTTAAGCAAGGCTCAATTAAATGATTTTGTAAGAGTTATCATAGTCACAGTGTCCCTTTATAGCAATAGAAACCCTAACTAAGAGAGAATTTGGTACCAGACAACAGATTATTGCTGCAACAATCTTAACTATGTTGCTTGTTGCCAGAATGTGGACTTTGGAATTTGGACTAGAAAGCAAGGCTTACTGGATCATTCTAGTAGGATCGAGAAAGACACTGGTGTTGAGAGCAATGTAGATTTTACTATGTAGCTCAAGGCATTTCAGAATAGAAGAATATCAACTAGTGACATAAGGATTGTTATTCTAATACTTTCTGCCCTTCTCTCTCCAAAAATATCTGCCTGAGAATAAATTGAATAAACAGAAGTTTTGGATTTTGAAACTGACAGACGATATTTTAAGATAGCCTAATATTGACTATGTTCTGTGGCTACTGCCTCTCTTATACAGATCTATTAGGAAATCTATCAAGCTGAGAATGAAAAAATACAAAATGAACAAAAGGAGGGCCAACAATTGTAATGGAACTAAATCTAGAGCTCAAGGAGATAAAAATGTTTAACAAAAAGACTGATGGTTGATGGAGTAAAAACAGTGGTGAACTCAGAGGAAGACCCCATCCAGTTAATTCTTTGTGGATAGAATTAAAGAAAATTTAAGCAGTGAACAAACCATTGAAAACGGTAAGCTGATGAAAATATATTTGAAAGAGAGGGTCAAATTTCAGCCCAATCAAGCTTAAGATCTTGGGAGTTTCAGACACTTGTTTCTGGCTTTAAAGTCAAGTATACAAGAAAGGCATTATGGAATATCTGTCTATGTCTAAGGAAAGCTGCTGAGATCAGGTGTGGGTCAGTGGTATTGACTGGATGGTTTTTGTGTCAACTTGACAGAAACTAGAGTAATCAGAGAGGAAAGAGCCTCATATCCAATTGTGAGGCATTTTCTCAATTAGTGAGCAATGGGGAGGGTCTAGCCTATTGTGGATGTTGTAATCCCTAGAATGGTGGTCTGTGGTTCTTTTTAAAAGCCAGGGGAAGCAAATCAGTCAGCAGCAGTCCTCCACCAAGGTCTCTGCATCAGCTCCTGTCTCCAAATTCCTGCCGTCTTTGAGCTCCTGACTTCCTTTGTTAATAGCTAGCAATGTGGAAGGTTAACTGAATAAACCTTTTCCTCCTCAACTTGCTCTTGGGTCATGATGCTTCACTGCAGCAATAGCAACCATAACCAAGACAGTGGTTCCAGTATGAAGGCCAAGAAAGACCTATGTGTACAGCTGTGAAGGCAAAGAATGGATTGCCTTAGAAATACGAAGATGTAGATAACCAGGGGTATCAAATATCAGCTGAGGAAAGCTGAAGCATGGGTGGGGAAGCAGCCCAAGAGAGAGAAATATTTTGTAGTTTACAAAGGTGAAAGGAGTTGAAATCTACAGAGCCCCTTGACACCAGATTGAGAGACACAGAGTTTGGAGATTCCCTGAACATTTTAGGTCTTGGTTTTGTTCAGTATTTCCTTACTATGCCCCCTCATTCCCTTTTGGAATAGAAGTATACATTCTGTGCCACTGTGTGCTCGAAGTATGTGATCTGCTGTTATATTGTGATTTTACAGGAGTGTTGAGATTGTGATAGATTATGGGACCATTTAAAATTAGAATAGATATATTTTACATTATGATATGGAGTCTTAGTCAAGATTACTATTGCTGTAAAGAAACACCATGACCATGGAGATTCTTATAAAGGACAGCATTATAAACTGGCTTATAGATTAAGATGTTTAATCTATTATTGTGATGGTGGGGAGGATGGTGGTATGCAGGGAGACACGATAGGTGAGAGTTCTCCATCCATACCCTCAGGCTTGGGAAAAGAGAGCCAGCAGGCCTGACTTTAGCTTTTTAAACCCCCAAACCACCCCATAGTAATATACTTCTTCCAGTAATGCCACGACTTCTCTAACCAGGTCATGCCTCCTAATAGTGTCATTCCCTTTTTGCCTATGAAAGGCAATTTTCATTCAGACCACCACATAGATATCTATAAGCCTATGGGCACCAAGGATTGGAATGTGGCAGCTCAAGTAGAAATGGTACCCATAACCTCATGTTCAAATGCATGAGCATTAGGGAGAGGTAATATCTGACAGATATTAAAAGGGGTTACCTTCTTGGAATGGGTGTAGAAAGTGTGTCACCACCGAGGGAGGTCTTGGGGTTTCAAAAGATGCACTAGACCTAGTGGTCCACTCTTCTTGCTGTCTGGGATTCGGGATGCAGAATTCTGAACTGCTATATCTGCCTACATGACACCATGTTTCCTGACATGATCATAATAGACTATATTCCAGAAACTGTAAACAATACCCAATTAAAGCCTTTTTTAAAGAATAAGAGTCATGATATCTCTTCACAGCAATAAAACACTAAGACACAAAGGATAACATATATGCAACCATGAAATTTTACTTCTTGTTAACTCTCATCATTCTTGTGAATGATCATCTTTTCTTACAAACATATCAGAGTACCTTACCTCATGAAAGCATTGGATTTGAATTCTGGTTCATGCATTTTTGATAGATGAGATTGAAAGGATGCACTACTGCATCATACAAGGCTTTGACATGTATATATACTGTGAATTGACTAGCAGAGGCAAGTGATATGCCTATTCACATTCGTCTTATGTTTATGGAAAGAATATTGCAATCTACTCGAGATTTTTCAAGCAATGTAATAATAACTGTAATCATCATGCTTTATAGCAGACCTTAATTTTTTCTTTCTATCTGAAATGGTGAGACATTTTATTAACATATCTGTCCTGATTGATTTTTATCAACTTGATACAAACCTAGACACACCTTGAAAGAAGGAATTTTTAACTGGGAAAAAAAGAAATCACTTTATAAGATTGGCCTGTAGGCAAGTAGTTGGGTCATTTTCGTGATTAATAATTGATAAGGCAGTTTCTAGGACACTTTGGTAGGTGGTCTTGAATTGTCATGTGTGTGTGTGTGTGTGTATACATATGTGCCTAAAAAATATGAGGAGTGAGCCAGGAATCAGCACCCCTGCATGTTTCAGATTCAATTTCCAGCATCCAGATTCTTGCCTTTAGTTCTTGCTCTGATTTCTCTTAAATATGGATTATGACTCGAGAATTGTAACAGGAAATAAACACCCTCCTCTTCTTCAATTCATGATGTTTTACTGCAGCACTAGAAACTCTAAAATGCCTGTTCATTGTCTCTTACAATGTTCATGTAACCACTATACTGTTTGCTTCTGTAAGTTTAATATTTTTGAATCCACATATAATTGAGATCATGCGATATTTGTCTTACTCACAGTTTATTTTACTTAGTATAATGGCCTCCAGATTTTGCTATATTGTCATAAATAGAAAACTTGCCACTTTTTGAAGCACTATAATATTCTCTTTTATGTGTATCTCTGTATTTTTTCTGTATGTACTTTTGTGTTCGTGGAAACTTAAGCATATCTCTGCTATCAAGAAGAGTTTGAAATAAGGGATGCAAAAATGTTATGAGATAACCAATTCTATCTTAGATCTTGAATATATATATATACTCATTATGTATGAATACACACACACACAGGTGTGTGTCTATGTGCATGTGTATGTGTGTATTTGAAACTGGTGGATTATCTGTAGTTGTACTTTTCATTTTGTATTAAAATCTCCAACGTTTTGCTGTAACCATGTACATTTTTTCCACACTGTTTATTACTCCTTATGTTTTGGTAATTATCATTTAAACAGCTGTAAGTCAATATCTTATTGTGGTTTTAACTTGCAAACTTCTATTATTATTGTTGATCAAATTTATGCGTATATCTATTGTCTCTTGCATGTCTTCTTTCAGAAATTACTTTCATTCACGTTTTCAATTAGGTTGTTCGTTCTCTTACCATGAGCTAGTTGAGTTTCATATATATTTCTGACATTAAGTAGTTATTACATGAGTGGAATACATAACAATTATATATTAGTGTACCAGAATATTTACCACAGAAATAATCCACATATTTTTGGTTAACAGATTTTTGACAAAGGTTCCAAGAACACATAAAGGATAAAGAACAATTTCTTTAATAAACAGTGTTGGAAAAACTTAATTTATGCCAAGAGTGAAGCAAAATATTTATGTCTTGAGACTTTTCTCATTTAACATAAAAATGATCATGTCAAATGAGTTAGAAAGTACTGTGTGAGATCTGAATTGCTAAAACTAGAAAAAAAAAGCAGACAGAAAAAGTGTCTTAATATTGTTCAGTTACAGATTCTTAGCATGACCACGAAGGTACAGACAATATTAGCAACCAGAAAAATGAGATTGCTCTGAGTTAAAAAGAAAAAGGATATAAATCAACAGAAAAAGAGAGAAACATGAGTTGGGAGGAGATGCTTCTGAATGATAGATTATAGCTTACTAAGAGTTGAGTTTATTTCAGCATTTGACAGCAATCTCATTTTGCCATGTGCTTAGGTTGTTTCATATGTATAATTAGTTCTTAGTAAATACAGATGCATAATATTTTAACTATAATATTCCTAGAATAGATAAAGTATATTCTGTAGAGACTTTGTACCTGAACACTTGGGGAAAGAGCCAATGTCATGATTTTCATGCAACTTTATCAGTAAGTGCAGAACACATTTTAGGACATGGGAAAGTTAAAGAAGTTGTGTGAAATTTAAGTTGTTTTGGGTAAGAGAGAGGAGAAAAATTACAAATGCAAAAATACTTTCTTCTACGAAAGGTGTCTTTTTGTGAGGCATAGTTAAATAGAGAAAGAGAAAAGAGGGAGGGAGAGGAGTAGTGATGGAGAGAGGAAGGCAAGGAGGAAGGGAGGGAGATGAGAGAAGGGGAGAGAAAGAGACAGAGACACACACACACACACACACAGAGACAGAGACAGAGACAGAGAGAGAGAGAGAGAGAGAGAGAGAGAGAGAGAGAGAGAGAGAGAGAGAGTTACTACATGCATGATTAGTCACTGGCTAAAGTCTGCAACAGCCTGTGGTTAGGCACAAGGCTGACTATGTATATATATTTCCGCTTAAGCTTAGGCATATTGTCATTCAGTATTTGTACATCTCTATCTCACGATTGGCATCTACACTCTCACTGTGCATACTCAAAAGACCATCTCAATTCTACCTATGTAGATGTAATGATGCAATTCCATGTAGGAATGTATAAAACTACATTTTGTCAACCATACCAGCTATAGAATTCATATTGACAGGAAACAGTGACTGTTTCCTGTGTTCTAGTGAAATGTCAGATGTCAGACTAGAATTCCCAAAATATCAATACTAGAGAAATCAAGAATTGAATTTTACAGTATGGTCTGTAGAGCCTTAAACATTGAAGACTCAAATCGATCAATACTGTAGTATAAACTTAAAACAATTTTAACATGCAGATGATATTCTTAACTGAGCGTGTAACAGACAACATCAGTATTGGAGACATGAAATAATTTGAGGATTAATAGGTAAGAATTACATAATCATAATTAGAGCGATATCACTAGTAATATTTTTTCAAATCATCTTTTTATCTTGCTAATGTATAATAAATAGTTTCATTTAAAGATTTTGGATAAGTTCCTTGTCTAAAACATAATGAACCAATAAATATAGAACTTGAAGTTAGGACAGTTGCTTCTAATATTAGCAGAACACTATGGGAGAAAGTTCTACATGACCTGAGACTAGCAGGAGGTTTCTTGGAGCCATTTAGTAACCAAGATAACTTATAACAGTTCTCCATCAAGTTACTACTTCAGTTTTTATGATGCACTCTATTGATAAGTAGGGCTAATATGCCAACAATACAAAGATATTAATAAGAATAACATTTCAAAGAATAGAAAAAGTACCTAGTCAAACAATATATTTTGACATCTGGGCATCTACAGTTGCTTGCGAAGTATAAAGATAATTCACTTGTTTTTCTTTTTGGGTGTGTATGTATATGTTTTGAGACAAGGTTTTTTTTTTTTTAATATAGCCCTGGTTAGACTTTCCTGGATCTCATTCAATATAGCAGACTGGCCTGGAATTTACAGAGATTTGCCTGTTTCTAACTCCCAAGTGCTCGCATTAAAGGTGTGAGGCACCGACACTCAGCAAAAACATCATTATTTTGACTTTTTTTTTAAAAAAAGTAGTTCTCTCTCTCTCTCTCTCTCTCTCTCTCTCTCTCTCTCTCTGTGTGTGTGTGTGTGTGTGTTTGTGTATTCTAGAAAGTTGCATCACCCAACTCACTTTTAAGTATAATTTTAAATACTTAGTCTTAAAATTTAGTAGATATGTACAATGTTTTTGTTACTGGCGTTTTTATATTTGTCCAATATTTCTGGTACTTTTTTACTTCAGCTATTTCCTCTCATTTTGCTTTCAAAATTCCTGTCCTTAAGTTATTCCACATTTCCCAGGAACTTTCTCATGTACATTGTTCCATACATCCTTGCATACATCCTGGAACTTTGAAGAATAAAGGAGAACTACTCACTGAGTCCTTTCAGTTATTAGATTAGATACTGTCTTACGAAGACTGGCATTTCAGAAGTATCATACAAATCAAGTTTCTCGCTCCAACTTTCAGAAATCCTTAATTTTTCCATAGCATATTTTCACATCACATGACTTGTACTGTATCATCTGCCAGTGCCCAGCAAAGACCATGTGTGCATTGCTATATCCTCAAAACTAGAATCATGTTTAAATATTAATCAATGATTAAATTCTGATCTTTGAATGATTAAATTTCCTTAAACAATTATGTCTTAAGCGTGCACATTTTTAAAAAAATACCTCAATAGAAACCAAAGATGAGTGGAATAAAAAGATAATTTCCTATGTATAAGCCAAAAGGAAGAAACCTCTACAAAGTACAAGTTATCATCCAAAAAGACGAGAAAGTTAACCTGAATATTATAAAGAACTAACTCAAATGAGAATTTGAGTGATACTTTAAACAGAAAAAATATCTATCTTCATATTCAAATGTATCAACAGGAAGAAGCACGGTCAAGGGGTCAAGGGATGGAGACAGGGAGTGAGTGCCAATGAAGAAGTGCATGGTCAAAGTAGGAGATACAGGTTTAATTCAGGTTTAAGTATGATCTACTGGTCTGACAAAGACTAGACAACGTGCAGGTAGTTTCAGAAGGCAACTAGTGAGCATCTAACTATTGCATATATGTGCATGTCTATATTCATTTTCCAGCTCAGTAATTTTCTATTTTTCTGAATATGAACTTTTCTAAACACTGAATATATAAGATGTGCCTGTGCTATAATTGTATTTTTACATAAGACGTAAGGTACACAAAGCAATCAGGAATTTGGTATCAGCAAGAAATTTTTATCAATAAAGTATCCACATGTATTTAAGAATTACTGGGCAATATTGTAATGAATGTTTTGATGTATATATAACCTTTAAACATCATTTCTATATTTGCGGGAGCCAAACAGATCCCTTTAAGAAAATCTAATGCTCACTGCATATTTTTGTCTCTGTTATCTCCAATACATTGTTATTTCTAAATACAGCAATATTATCTGTAAATAAAATATTTTTATTAAATTTATTTTAAGACTTAAGTAGTTACATACATGCATATGTGTATGTACATACATGTTCCTAGGCATAAACATATGTATCTTTCTTCATCTTCTAGACAATAGCTAACATATATATTGATTCATGGATCCTTTGTAATCTTTCTATGGACAATCATGAATCTAAAGCCTCCATGCTTCAGACCACCATGCTAGACAAAAAGAATCAACCAGTGAATAAGGTCAGATTGAAAATGCAAAGCCTATGTGGTAGAGGACCTGAGGGCTAAGATAGAAGACTCCTTGGGAAACTTCTCCCTGCACAAGTTACAAAAGTCCTTGCATCCTGCAAAAGTGAGGTAGAGGGCTAGCATATTTATAAAGAACTGTGTGGTGACTGTTATTCAGCTTCCAAAGTAACCACAATTAATCCTATTGTATCTTAGGGTTTCTATTGTTGCAACAAAAAACCATGATCAAAACACAAATTGTGGAGTAAAGGGTTTATTTGGCTTACATTTCCTTATCACTCAGTGCTCATCATCACAGGAAGTCAGGACAGAACCTCAAACAGGGCAGGAACCTGGAGGCATGAGCTGACGCAGAGGCCAGGGAGGGTAGTGATTACTAGCTTGCTCTCCATGGCTTGCTCTGCCTGTTTTTTTACAGCAGCCCAGGTCTAGCACCACACCACCTACAATGGGTTGGACCCGCCCCCATCAATTGCTAATTCAGAAAATTCTTTACAGCTAGATCTTATGGAGGCATTTTCTCAGTTGACGTTCCCTCCTTTCAGATAATTCTCACTTTGTGCCATTGACATTAGACTATCTGTACACATGGTAAAGAGGATACACACATCAGACTATCTATACACATGGTAAAGAGCATACACACATTAGACTATCTGTACACATGGTAAAGAGGATACACACATTAGACTATCTGTACACATGGTAAAGAGGATACACACATTAGACTATCTGTACACATGGTAAAGAGGATACACACATTAGACTATCTGTACACATGGTAAAGAGGATACACACATTAGACTATCTGTACACATGGTAAAGAGGATACACACATTAGACTATCTGTACACATGGTAAAGAGGATACACACATTAGACTATCTATACACATGATAAAGAGGATACACACATTAGACTATCTATACACATGGTAAAGAGCATACACACATCAGACTATCTATACACATGGTAAAGAGGATACACACATTAGACTATCTATACACATGATAAAGAGGATACACACATTAGACTATCTATACACATGGTAAAGAGCATACACACATCAGACTATCTGTACACATGGTAAAGAGGATACACACATTAGACTATCTATACACATGGTAAAGAGGATACACGCATCAGACTATCTATACACATGGTAAAGAGGATACACACATTAGACTATCTATACACATGCTAAGATAGATGCGCCTGCTGAGTGTTCCATTAGCAAATAACAAAATTATCCCTGTTCCAAATAAGTAAAAGATAAAGTGCCACCATGTTTGAAAACAGGGTTATCCCGATATGGATGTCCTCTGTAATATGGCAAGTAGGTTCCACTTATTTCACTCTGTTTCTAGAGCATCTTATTTTATTTTATAAAAGTGTCTCTGTATGCCTCGCAAAAGTCTCCCAAGATGTTTCCTCAAGGTCTTCTGGAGTTTCAGTACGTGAGGGTACAGGTAGTTCCTGTTTGAGCATGAGTTTTCCAAAATTTAAATTGTGTATCTTAAGAAATAGCCTTTGAGAGAACAGTATGAAACACAGAGGTAAAAATTTATACATTCTAATGGCAGCTTCCTGGGAAATTTTTTAGAAATACATATTGAGTATTAGACGTTTTAAAGTGGTCTCCTTGGCTTCTGCAAAAATCAATACTTGACACCTGCAAACATTTTCAAAAACCACTCGGCAAGTCATGTACCTGAGAGCTGGTTTGCACTTGTGCAGTAAAAAGTTCATCCTAGGATCACTGACGGTGAGCATTTTCCAGTGGAACTGAGCTCCAAAATTAAGGGAAGAAATGCACTAGTCACCTCTCCTCTTATCAAAAATTATAACAGAATTGATTTAAGGTCCCACATGGATCGTCAGAGGTTTAATGAAAATTATATTTCCAATTCTCTCTGCAAGATGCTTTGCTCGCTTTTTTTCAAAGCTTTGACACAGCCATAGGTACCTTTCCCTTCTTTTTGGTAGCTAATTAAAATGTGTCGTGTTATTTTGCTGAGAAATATTTACAAAATCTTTAGGAAAGAAGAAAATGAGAAGCTTGATGTATGAACTATTTTTATTTAAAAGTGGATCACAAGAATACATTGTTTTCTGCCAACAGGAAAATTTGGTTAACTGTGCAATAATCGCCTTAATTGCAGCACAATTGCCTTAGGAGAATATAATGCTTTTTGTGTGATCGAGCACATATATAAAAGATATGAGAAATAAAAATGGTTTG
This sequence comes from Rattus rattus, assembly GCF_011064425.1. Lineage (NCBI taxonomy): Eukaryota > Metazoa > Chordata > Mammalia > Rodentia > Muridae > Rattus > Rattus rattus. The sequence goes on along the minus strand of NC_046156.1, from coordinate 147,793,289 downwards.
AAAGTTGGTTATACAGCGATTTAGACACCTTTTATACTCATTGGCTGAGAAACAATCATATCACATTCTTCTCTTACAAATACTATTTGTGCAAGATAGAAATTCATCTAAGGATTCTATTAGCTTTTATTGCTAGGCTTTTTATACATTTTAATTTTATTATATCCATGGTGTCTGACATCATACCTTATTAGAGAACAGAAGCAGTTAATAGAACATAATGCAGTTAACTGATACAATTGAACATAAGTAACACCTTGAATATTTTTAAGCTACAGCATTTTAGTTCACCCTACTGTGTTCATGCATGTATAATTATACATCTCCTGGTTTGTCTCCTGTAATTCACAATTTCCTCCTGCTGCTTAATCGCAGACTTTAGCAAGCACATTTTAGTGGGAGAAAAACTGAGTGTGATTTTTTTTCTGGGAATCCTTTATTTGCTGTATGCATTAAGGCATTGATTGCCCTCAAGGGGAAAAATGGGGGGGGGTGTATAAAAGATACAGGAGTAGAGGTGGGAAATGGGTTTCAAAAGCATGCATAATTTAGATTCATTCTTGTAGGAGGAAATTAATTATCAATACATCTGTAGACTTCAAATCCCTCATGTTTTTGAAAAAAGTATAGCATGCTACAATATTGTACCTTGATTATAAGAAAGAGATACTCTCAAGGTGATATCCCTAGCATTTACAGGTTTGAATGGCACATGAAACTTCTTTGAACCAAAACAATATTAGTTCTCAAGTCTAAGTGAAAATAGACCAAAGAGTAAATGATGAGACACAACATTGCATTTATATCAGGTTGTGGACTTTTGACAGAGGAATTGCTGCTGATAATCTTTTTGCTTTTGAAATAATTCTATAACATCTAAACACACGGTAATGAAAAATAAGAGAGCAGATTTGAGTAAAGAATAAGATGCCAATACCGGAATGAAATGGTAAACACAGTTAGTGATAGGCCATTTGGAGATCACTGGTTATATTTACTTTCCACAACAGAGAAGATAAAGCGAGAAAGTTTGACTTACTAGAGAAAGATGCAATTGAGAAGGTTTCACGGGAGGTATATTGCTTTGCCATAGACAGTTTTATTGTCAGTCTTTGATGTTCAGCTAAATCCTGAGGCTTTGGGTTCATAATCATTCTTTTAAACTGAGAATGGGCTCCTTAGGGAGGATTCCAAATGACTCCTCTTAACCCTTTGAAATGGTGTCCACAGAAAATTATGTTACAAATATACTCTGGACCAAGAAGTTTGGCAGTACATAGCCAGTTAAATATTCACCTTGTCATTCACAATTAAGTATCCCTCCTCCGTTCTGAACTGCTTTATTTCCCTTGAGAATTTGTAATTGAAGCTGCAGGCATAAATAGAAGTTTTACACTGGATTCCCAAATCTTTCAAAAAGAGTTCCAAGAAAGAAAAAAAAAAATCTATCACTCATAAAGAAGGGAAGAACTGTCCAGCGCCCTGCATGAATGAAGGCTGCTGAGCTAGGCTGAAACTGCACTGGATCTGTTTCTCTGTTGATTTTGTAAACCTTTTCAAGGGTTACCATAGTAACAAGCAAATTATCCCCTCTCCCCTAACATCTTTCAAGCATGTAAAAGGGATAAAGATAAAGGTTAGGGTTAAAAGAGCTACAAAAACCTCTCCTACTGCCAGCATATATCGGAAGGAGTCATGATTAGCCTTTTAAGAAATCAAGTATGATTTCCTCACCACAGTCACACGAGAAAGTTGGGTCAACATCTACTTACATCTCTGATGTCTGCGTTTGCTCCTGTACATGGTCATTCTGCAAGAGGAAATGCCGACTTTCTAAGAAGTAATTGGTTTGACCACGGAGACAAAGAGACGGGTTCTGCTCCTGCTTTGCAGTGAGGCTGTTGCTCGCTGACAGAAGGTAACCAGCAATCACACAGTGAAAGCCAGGGCAATACCATTCTCGTAAAATTACAGGGATGTGCCATTGCCTGTAACTACTCTGTCCAATGCAAATCTCCCAGAGAAAATTAGAATTTTCTAACACCCCAACCAATGTTAGTTAAGTTCTTTAATAAGATCTAGATTACTAAAGTGTTATGCTCGAAGCAGTGTTGAATTAAGAACAGATCCGTACAGTTAGCAGGAACAGTAACGCTGAAAATTACAGTGTGAAACATGAAGACCCTTGTATGGTATTTTCAAATATTAAAAAGTGTCCTATGAATTCTCATATTCTCTGGACACTTGAAAATGCTGAGGTCTGCATTTTATTCTTTCCTTACTTGCCTCTTCTTGCATTTTGTATATTTAATTGCTAAAGTAGTTATCACTTGCCATGTTGTCTATTTCTTCAAACAGTGTGTGCTTTGACCACAAAGCAGAACTCACTCTATACCTAACGTCCATCAAAGGAGGAGTACACTGTTGGAACTCAGGCTCAGAAAGTACTTAATGCATGCTAGGATCTGTGCTACTCCTTGCAGAAAGTTTTGCTAGAACCTTCCATCTACCTCCAGCCTCATTTCAGTGCTCAGTCCTCTACTCTGACAATACTGAGGTGAAATTTTACCTAAGCATGTTTTACTGTTTCCCCCAGATGGAAAGCATGCAGCTGTAGCTTCACATGCAATGTCCTCTAGCCAGTATAAGAACAATCATGAGCATCCAGCCCAATGAGGTGTCTGGCCCAGATAGTCTTGAGTGTTTGTGGGTTTTTGTTTGTTTGTTTTAACAATTAGGAGGACCCACATACAGCAGTGAAATGTTTCTTCGTAATAGCTCACTTAGATTATGTATTAAGTTCCCCTTCCATTAGAGCAGCAGAAGTGGCTGTGGTTAGCTGTCAAAATTCTTTTTTAGTGAGAATTGGTAAAGAAAATACCTTTGTGAGCATTAATAGAAGGACTATTTGAGTGTAGAAAACAATTTATATCCTAGTAAACATTGCATTCCATAACTTGAGATGTCAAGAATGCCATCCAAATAGGTTTTCGATATTTTGTACATTATCCTCCATTTTTGAAATACTGCACTCACTCTTCAGTAAGGGTACTAGACATCACACTGTTCTCTGTCCTCTCAGAGAACAGCCACTATCTCTACCCTACCTGTACATTTTATATAGTTTGATATGTGTCTCATGACATTCTTTCCTGCACAGTTTTCTCAATAATATTTAGGAATCACAGGTGATATTCCATATTATCTTGATTTTGACTATTTATTGGGACATTTTTTTCTTATCACAAAACTTTGTTTTGTCCAACAAAGAATATCCAGAGATCAGATTGGCAACTGGCACAGAGTAGAACCTGAACAAATACTTGTATATCAATTTTAATAAATTATAAATTCTATATAATTATAAATTTTCAATAACGTCAGAAAATATGCAAATACTGTAGTGACTATTAAATCAAATGCTTTCTTCCTATCTATCTTCTGTTTCCTTGGATAACTTATGTTTTCTGATTTACATTAGGTTTTATATATACTTGAGAATTGTGGAGAGAGTAGTTTAGATTTATGGAAACAAAGTCATATTAAATAGACAACAATTTTTTTTACAAATTGCTTTCCTAGAAGCAATACCATATAGATGGCTGGCCATAGCAAATAGTTTTAATACAACAAATAAAGAAAATGCTTTCTCAATATATAGTATATATGCATGATATGGAGAAGAAAAGAGTTAGTGATTATTAGGTACTGATATAAAACTGGTATAAGGATGCACATGCCTGTAAGTTTAGAATTGCTTAGGAGTATGTATAAAGTGACAGTTTCCTTTGTTTACAATAATACCTCTCCATTTTCTATCATTAATATCAACCTGAACAGTTTTTATGCAGACTATATAATTTATATAAATTTCTTCACATATGAAAAGCAATTTGTCTCACCATCATCATAGCTGTTAAAGCAATTACCTTTCATGTATTTACCTGTGACTGCCAGCTCTTATCAGGCAAAATTTACACCATTGTTGTCTTTTTAGCTGCTTAGATGAAATCCATCTTTTCACTCTTCTGTAATGTTACTTTGTTAACATCATGGAATATCAACAATATACTCTTGAATGTTATGGTTGAACCTTGCAGCTTGAATGTTGGTACTGTAATTGGACACCTCAAAAACACTTGAGAAGAAAAGACCAATAAATTTCCGGTCTTCTAAGAGTAACAAGTAATAAATATGTCATGTGTCTGTGCATAAAGGTGTGTGTGTGTGTGTGTGTGTGTGTGTGTGTGTGTGTGTGTGAGAGAGAGAGAGAGAGAGAGAGAGAGAGAGAGAGAGAGAGAGAGAGAGAGACCTTAACATGAACAGAAAGTGTATCCTGGTGCCACACATGCATGTTTCAAACTTTTAGAGCAGTTCTTTGGCTTAAGAATTAGTCTCCCAAGTTTGGAAACAAAGAAACTTCCATATCAAGGAATAAGAGTAGAAACACTGTACATCTTACAGATATGTGCTGTGAGAACTTTATTGAAAACTATACCAAGAAGAATTAAGTTTGAATAGTGGATGTGCTATAGGTAAGTGAGGAGCTTTTCTAAAGGAAAAATAGTGTATGTGCTGTAGGGCACATACATCAAGAACATAGTATTTTCTTACGATAGCATTAAGAGTGAATGCTGTATGGTTTAGAAAGAAGAGCTGACACTGAGAAAGCACATGCAAGGCTCTAGGTTCCTCTGCATTTTATAAAACATAACTCCAACAAATACTAAAACAACCATCTGATGTATCATTTCCATTTCTGTCTTTACTGTATTTATTGTCACCCTCCTTCTTAATGTTTTAATAAGGTGTGACTCAGAGGTTAAGTCTCACCAGCATTAAGATGCGTGGTGTCCTGCTCCAGGTATGACTGACTGTTGTCCAGCGAGAGCAATACAACATGACTTAAAAAGTAGATGTGCTCTCGCGGATCCCTGCCGACAGCAGCTCACTGCTCCCAAACACCCTGGGAGAGAGAGGTCACCGCCTAGACAGGTGGGCACTCCTGAGACTGCAGAGCAGAAGAGACCACCAACACTGCCCACCCCTGCCCGCATCCCTGGCCCAAGAGGAAACTGTATACGGCCTCTGGGTTCCCGTAGATAAGGGCACAGGAGCAGCAGGTCCCCTGCCTCTGAGACATCACCAGAACCTGAAGGGACTGACCGGATAAATAGTTCTCTGCACCCAAATCCCATGGGAGGGAGAGCTAAACCTTCAGAGAGGCAGACACGCCTGGGAAACCAGAAGAGACTACACTCTCCCCACATTACTGCTTCCAGAGGAAAATACCAAACACCATCTGGAACCCTGGTGCACAGAAGCTCCCAGAAAAGCGGCGCAGGTTCTCCAGGTTGCTGCCCCCGAGGAGAGCTCATAAGCAACACCCCACGAGCAAACGTGATGCTCGGGACAACAGGTAAGACCAACCTTCCTGCTCCAAGCGACCTGCCTGGTGAACTCAGGACACAGGCCCACAGGAACCTGTAGATAGGAAAAACTACATGCCCGAAAGCAGAACACTCTGTTCCCATAATTGGCTGAAAGAAAACAGGAAAACAGGTTGACAGCACTCCTGACACACAGGCCTATAGGACAGTCTAGCCACTGTCAGAAATAGAAGAACAAAGTAACACTAGAGATAATCTGATGGCGAGAGGCAAGCGCAGGAAAGCAAGCAACAGAAACCAAGACAACATGGCATCATCAGAGGCCAATTCTCCCACCAAAGTAAACACAGAATATCCAAACATACCAGAAAAGCAGGATCTAGATTCAAAATCATATTTGATCATGATGCTGGAGGACTTCAAGAAAGACATGAAGAACTCCCTTAGAGAAACGCAGGAAATCATAAATAAACAAGTAGAAGCCTACAGAGAGGAATCACAAAAATACCTGAAAGAATTCCAGGAAAACACAATCGGACAGTTGAAGGAATTAAAAATGGAACTAGAAGCAATCAAGAAAGAACACATGGAAACAACCCTGGATATCGAAACCAAAGGAAGAGACAAGGAGCCATAGATACAAGCATCACCAACAGAATACAAGAGACAGAAGAGAGAATCTCAGGAGCAGAAGATTCCATAGAAATCATTGACTCAACTGTCAAAGATAATGTAAAGCGGAAAAAGCTACTGGTCCAAAACATACAGGAAATCCAGGACTCAATGAGAATATCAAACCTAAAGATAATAGGTATAGAAGAGAGTGAAGACTCCGAGCTCAAAGGACCAGTAAATATCTTCAACAAAATCATAGAAGAAAACATCCCTAACCTAAAGAAAGAGATACCCATAAGCATACAAAAAGCCTACAGAACTCCAAATAGATTGGACCAGAAAAGAAACTCCTCCCATCACATAATAGCCAAAACACAAAATGCACAAAATAAAGAAAGAATATTAAAAGCAGTAAGGGAAAAATGTCAAGTAACATATAAAGGCAGACCTATCAGAATCATACCAGCCTTTTCATCAGAGACTATGAAAGCCAGAAGATCCTGGACAGATGTCATACAGACCCTAAGAGAACACAAATGCCAGCCCAGGTTACTGTATCCTGCAAAACTCTCAATTAACATAGATGGAGAAACCAAGATATTCCATGACAAAAACAAATTTACACAACATATTTCTACAAAGCCAGCGCTACAAAGAATAATAAATGGTAAAGCCCAACATAAGGAGGCAAGCTATACCCAAGAAGAGGCAAGAAACTAATCGTTTTGGCAACAAAACAAAGAGAAGAAAAGCACACAAACATAACCTCACATCCAAATAAGAATATAACAGGAAGCAATAATCATTATTCCTTAATGTCTCTCAACATCAATGGTCTCAACTCCCCAATAAAAAGACATAGATTAACAAACTGGATATGCAATGGGGACCCTGCATTCTGCTGCCTACAGGAAACACACCTCAGAGACAAAGACAGACACTACCTCAGAGTGAAAGGTTGGAAATCAACTTTCCAAGCAAATGGTCAGAAGAAGCAAGCTGGAGTAGCCATTTTAATATCAAATAAAATGAATTTTCAACTAGAAGTCATCAAAAAAGATAAGGAAGGACACTTCATATTCATCAAAGGAAAAATCCACCAAGATGAACTCTCAATCCTAAATATCTATGCCCCAAATACAAGGGAACCTACATACGTAAAAGAAACCTTACTAAAGCTCAAAACACACATTGCACCTCACACAATATTAGTAGGCAATTTCAACACCCCACTCTCATCAATGGACAGATCATGGAAACAAAAATTAAACAGAGACCTGGACAAACTAAGAAAAGTCATGAACCAAATGGTCTTAACAGATATTTATAGAACATTCTATCCTAAAGCAAAAGGATATACATTCTTCTCAGCTCCTCATGGTACTTTCTCAAAAATTGACCATATAATTGGTCAAAAAATGGGCCTCAACAGGTACAGAAAGATAGAAATAATCCCATGCATCCTATCAGACCACCACGGCCTAAAGCTGGTCTTCAATAACAATAAGGGAAGAACGTCCACATATACCTGGAAGTTGAACAATGCTCTACTCAACGATAACCTGGTCAAGGAAGAAATAAAGAAATTAAAGACTTCTTAGAATTTAATGAAAATGAAGGGACAAAATACCCAAACTTATGGGACAATCCCCATCGAAATACCAATCCAATTCTTCAAAGAGTTAGACAGAACAATTTGCAAATTCATCTGGAATAACAAAAACCCAGGATAGCTAAAATATCCTCAACAATAAAAAAGGACTTCAGGGGAATCACTATCCCTGAACTCAAGCAGTATTACAGAGCAATAGTGATAAAAACTGCATGGTATTGGTACAGAGACAGACAGATAGACCAATGGAACAGAATTGAAGACCAGAAATGAACCCACACACCTATGGGCACTTGATTTTTTGACAAAGGAGCCCAAACCATCCAATGGAAAAAAGATAGCATTTTCAGCAAATGGTGCTGGTTCAACTGGAGGTCAACATGTAGAAGAATGCAGATCGATCCATGCTTATCACCCTGTACAAAGCTTAAGTCCAAGTGGATCAAGGACCTCCACATCAAACCAGACACACTCAAACTAATAGAAGAAAAACTAGGGAAGCATCTGGAACACCTGGGCACTGGAAAAAATTTCCTGAACAAAACACCAATGGCTTATGCTCTAAGATCAAGAATCGAAAAATGGGATCTCATAAAACTGCAAAGCTTCTGCAAGGCAAAGGACACTGTGGTTAGGACAAAACGGCAACCAACAGATTGGGAAAAGATCTTTACCAATCCTACAACAGACAGAGGACTTATATCCAAAATATACAAAGAACTCAAGTAGTTAGACCGCAGGGAGACAAATAACCCTATTAAAAAATGGGGTTCAGAGCTAAACAAGGAATTCACAGCTGAGGAATGCCGAATGGCTGAGAAACACCTAAAGAAATGTTCAACATCTTTAGTCATCAGGGAAATGCAAATCAAAACAAACCTGAGATTTCACCTCACACCAGTGAGAATGGCTAAGATCAAAAACTCAGGTGACAGCAAATGCTGGCGAGGATGTGGAGAAAGAGAACACTCCTCCATTGTTGGTGGGATTGCAGACTGGTACAACCATTCTGGAAATCAGTCTGGAGGTTCCTTAGAAAATTGGACATTGAACTACCTGAGGATCCAGCTATACCTCTCTTGGGCATATACCCAAAAGATGCCCCAACATATAAAAAAGACACGTGCTCCACTATGTTCATAGCAGCCTTATTTATAATAGCCAGAAGCTGGAAAGAACCCAGATGCCCTTCAACAGAGGAATGGATACAGAAAATGTGGTTCTACACAATGGAATATTACTCAGCTATCAAAAACAATGCCTTTATGAAATTCATAGGCAAATGGTTGGAACTGGAAAATATCATCCTGAGTGAGGTAACCCATTCACAGAAAAACACACATGGTATGCACTCATTGATAAGTGGCTATTAGCCCAAATGCTTGAATTACCCTAGATGCCTAAAACACATGAAACTCAAGACGGATGATCAAAATATGAATGCTTCACTCCTTCTTTAAAAGGGGAACAAGAATACTCTTGGCAGGGAATAGAGAGGCAAAGATTAAAACAGACACAGAAGGAACACCCATTCAGAGTCTGCCCCACATGTGGCCCATACATATACAGCCATCCAATTAGACAAGATGAATGAAGCAAAGAAGTTCAGGCCAACAGGAACCGGATGTAGATCTCTCCTGAGAGACACAGCCAGAATACAGCAAATACAGAGGCGAAGGCCAGCAGCAAACCACTGAACCGAGAACAGGACCCCCGTTGAAGGAATCGGAGAAAGAACTGGAAGAGCTTGAAGGGGTTTGCAACACCATATGAACAGCAATGCCAAGCAACCAGAGCTTCCAGGGACTAAGCCACTACCTAAAGACTATACATGGACTGACCCTGGACTCTGACCTCATAGGTAGCAATGAATAGCCTAGTAAGATCACCAGTGGAAGGGGAAGCCCTTGGTCCTGCTAAGACTGAACCCCTAGTGAACGTGATTGTTGGGTGGAGGCGGCAATGGGGGAGGATGGAGGAGAGAACACCCATAAAGAAAGGGGAGGGAGGGGGTTAGGGGATATTGGCCCGGAAACTGGGAAAGGGAATAACAATCGAATGAAATAAGAAATACTCAAGTTAATAAAAAGATATTAAAAAAAAAAAAGTTGACGTGATATTTTCAGAAGTCACGAAGGAAATAAGTGAGACTCCATAAAGAAAACAACCAACAAACACATAAACTAAAAGATCATGCTCAATACAACTGTAAAGGTTAGGATGAATTAATACAATAATTCCAAATATATATGTTAAGAGAGAGATGGGGGCAGGGTTTTCATAGTTTGCTCCAGAGAGATATGGTTGGGACGATGAGTCTTAGCTCTGATAGAATGGTTATTTTCCTCTTATATGTACTCTCCTCTAACTTTTCTACATACCACAGGTAAAACTCTAAATGTGTAAAATAATTATAGAAATTATAATAAGATTTTTTATAATTTCTTATGAATTTTAAGACACAAGAAGTTCTAAAAATTTTATCATGACACTAGTTAAACTGAGTGATACTAAAACTTAAGATATTTCCTAAAATAAAATTAAAGTTGAAAGGATATATAATGTTATGATACCTAGATTTCTGAGCATATAGTTGGCCTGCAACTGGTGTCACTTGGAATCTGTTGATGGGAAAACTCAGTGAGAGAAATGGTGATTATTTCAAGCTACTTGAACCATGGGCTCCCAGCAGGGATTTACATCTGGGAGCTTTTTCAAGTTAACACAGAACATTTCCTGTGGAAAACACATCCTTGAAAACTATTCTCCTTAAGTGTAATGATTTATCCATGTCTTAACTCTGCTCTACATAGTTCTCAGCTTTGAACAGCTACCCACAGCTAACCTTTACTTTATGACATTCTTATCACGAAAAGACAATGATGCTAAGGGCATATTCTCTTGCCTTTTCTCATCATCATGCTGACTGTGCCTGTGGTACCACTCTCTCCTTCTATGTCTGACAGAAAGGCTTCTTTCTTTACCAAGACGTCTCTTTCCAAGTACAATATATGTTAACTATTGACCAACTTCATTTCTGCTCAGGGTGATAATCAAATGACATTGAACAGCTGGATAAGATTCAAGAACTGAAGTTCACGAAAATACCTGTACCCTTCTACCTATTTATATTAACTTACTTGACTTTTAAAAGTATCTTGGTAGTATACCCACATATATTCTGATTCTTGCTAGTTTAAATATAAACAAAATATCCAATAGCTATCCCTTTAAGATCTGTTTCTTGACATTTCATTTAGAACATCATTTTATTTTCTATTTGAAAGGGAGGGAATATAAAACTATCTCAAGTTCATTCCAAGTTTTCATCTGTAATATTAGTTCAGATAGTACTAATTTTCAGAAAAATGTTTTTTTATTCATGACTGTGATTGAAGTGAAATAAGAAAACAAACCATGACTGTATTACTTTGTTTTTCCATTAAAAATTTTAAGTACATCAGGAAAAGGAATTCTTTTGTTTTTAGAAGGACATAATTGGATTTTATTATGAAGAATTTCTCTAGTTCCCTGTGCTCTAACATCAAAGAACTCTTTGAAATCATTAAGGTTTTGAAGTACTTAATGCTTACAAATATTAAACAAACCTAAATTGTGTCTCCTTAATCATACAATTGATCTTTTTTTCAGTTAATCTCATTAGTGGCAATGTTTCTTGAGCCTTTCTCTTACTCTTGCTTACATGCTCTGAATGCTTCTGATGTGATTATATTTAAGCGTCACATTTTTTGTTAGCTTATATTTAATTATCCAGACTCAGATGTATCCTTTTCATTGATTTGAGATATATCATTTTTCATTTATATTTGTATTAACTTATAGCTTTTGAAGAGCAGTAAAACTCTTTTGTAACCAAGTCCTTTTGATTCAACTGGATATTTAATAATATAAAAATAGTCTAAAAGAAATAATTCACGTACATGTGTAATTAATCTTAGATTTATTAAGGTATTATTAAAATATGAAATAAATTAGTTTTCTTTGCATAAATATTTACTTCCTTTCGATGTGTTTTATTTTATTGGTTATTTTACTTATATACATTTCAAATTTTATCCTCCTTCCCAGTTAACCCACCCCCGATGCTTTCCCCTATCTGCCCTGTATCTATGAGTATGCTACTCTACCCACCCACCTACTTACTCCCACCTCAACACCCTAGCATTCCCCTATGCTGGGTCATTGAATCTTCAAAAGACCAAGGGGCTCCCCTCCCACTGATGCCAGATAAGGTGTAATTTTAACAAGGAATAGTTCTGTCACACAATGAAGGTGTAAAGTAATCTTAGACTCAAAAGAAGTACCAGTCCTTATAGGGTGACAAGGATATTAAAGGGTTATTACTTGTAATCAATTAACTCATGAACATATGAAAACAATAATATCCCATGTTTCTGATGCATGTTATCAATTATTTTCCAATTTTATGACTTTCCATCCAAGCTCATATTTGAAAATATAATGCTCATGGTAATGGTATTTGGGATGGGAATTCATTGGAGATGGTTGCATTGTAAAGGAGGCTTCATAAATTGTGTCTGTGCCCCTGTTACAGATATTTAGAGAACCTAAATGTTGGCCAGGTAAGGGCATACAAAGGTACTGTTTTCCTTGAACTAGGGGAAAAAAACATCATTCAACAAGGTGCTGAGTTTTCCAGTATCTTGATCTTGGATTTACAAGAATTTAGAATTCTGGTTAACATATTTCTGGTGGACTAAGTCAAGTATTTTCTTGCATTTTGCTTTAACAGTCTAGATAGTCTAGAAGGGTGTGTGAAGGAACCCCTATTACAGTCTCTGCATCACAGCTTTTCCTTTTGTGTATTGGGATAAAGGTAATGTGCTGCATTACAAATGAATTAAAAACTGAATCTGTTGTCATATTAGTTTCTGTGACTGAAATTTTTTGGGTTATATTTTGATATCATAGAATTTGTAAAATGAGACTTGTATGCTTTTTATCCTTCTACTAATAACAGTGTGTCAGAATATCTATTCCATCTATCCAACCACCCATTATCTGTATGTCCATCTATAACCTTATTTCAAAAGACAGAGTTATTGAGTGCTATGAGCTACATAAGGGGAACATTGTGCTGGTGCACTTGCAAGATACATGCTGCTGGCTGGAGAAGATCTGCACAAGGCAATACAGATTCAGAACAAGGATACTGAGCAGTAAAAAGCACCTAAGTGGCAGAAAGGAAGCCAACTCACATGGAGATACAAATGCTAACTTAAGTAAAGTTTTACCCAAGATTCTCATTTCCTAGGATATTATTTCGTTTCATGTAATATTTTGTTGTTGTTGTTTTGTTTGTTTCGTTTTGTTTATTCCTAACTTCAAAATTCATCTGGACTTTTTTTTCTTCTAGGCTTGAACAAGATCATCATCTAATTTCCTATTTTTTTTCTAGTTTTTGCCCTTTCCTGTCTACCTTCTTCATCTCTAGGTTCAATGTCAACAAATTGAACTCACTATTAATAAATTATGTTTGAAGAAGAAATTGTATTTGTAATGAAAGTGAAAAACTTCTTTATTCTTCTAAAATAAAGTGTTTTATTTATTCATTCGTAGGGTGTGTACTTTTATGTACATGTGGTGGTCAGAGGACAATTTGTAAGAGTTGGTTCTTTCCTGAGTTGCAAAGATCAAATAAATTCTTTCGTTTTGATGAAAGCTACCTCTGCTTACTAGTCCTATATATTATTCTTGCCATTAATTTTTAAACATATAACATTTCAAATATTTAAACAAAATTTATATTATAATAGGTATTCTATGTTATATAGAAGAGGGTTACAGCATTATCAGAAAACTTGCACACATCTCTGTAAATATTTTGCTACTTTGTATGAGGAATGTGTCAACAGACATTGATATCAATAGGGTGATTTAGATCCAATTTCTTGTGGAATCTCATGGACAAGTGAATTTGAATTTCTATTTGTTGTGTATGTGCAATGGATGGGCTAATTTGTGTCAATCCTTACTATTATGACTGAAGAAACAATTATATAGTGTTTAAAAAATGAATGATACAACTTGATTGTTGTTCAGATCACAATTTATGATTTTCTATTATCATCCTTCAGGTTAACCAATATAAGCTTTATAATATAAGCATTGGATTAAGTACATGAGATATTTTAATTTAAAATGGTTCACTGATTACTTTCAGAATTGTAATAAAATCATAATTGAGGAATATTCATATTTTGAAAGATTTTATTTTATTTTGTTAATCATAAACATCTAAGTGAGTAGGCCTTATTATCTCATTTATAGATAATAGAATTGACAGTCAAGAGTCAAGATCACAGAGCTGGCAAGAAGCAGAGTTGGTAAGATTCTGAGCTACAGGAACCATTCATCATTCACAAAGTCATTTCCCCGTGAACTGAGTAAATAAAGCTGATGAAGCCAAAATCAGAAAAAGGAAAGAAAACACTATTAAATATTTTACTTTAGTTCAAATTACATATAATATATAATATTATATATATATATTATTGCAGTATATAAAAATGAGAAAAATATTTGATCTATTAGTTATTGATATGGAACATCCTCTGAAAACCACCTCTTCCATATAATGATCTTGAACAGAAAAGATCTTAAAAGTTCCCATGTTATAGTTATAAGATAAAACTAATGACAGGAACTGGTGTTGACCAAGGCACATATCCTATTAAAATTGTATATTTAGACTAAAATGAATAACATTCTTCAAGAATAGGTACAATATAAGTTAGAATCATGTTCAAGAAAAATCCCTATTAAAAGAAAATAAAACAATGTCTGAATATTTTATAAATATACAGACATGTAGGAGAACACATCATTTGAAAACATTGCTTGGGGTATTATGACAGCCCCCTTATAGATAAAAACCTAAAAGTTCTATCCAGTAATGAAGCATATGTAATATAACAGGGGCTAGCATGCTAAAAACAACTCTAAAGATTTAGTAGTGGCACACATACTTTGGCATAACTGTCATCTCTGTTATTGGACGAAGACTTGCTCAGTAAGAGATAATTCATGTCTAACCCAGCCAAGTAACCACTAATGTCATAGTTCTTAGAGAATAAGCTACAGCCTCCACTTTACTAAAGCCACATAGTCCCTAATGCTATTCAACATTGCTGTCTGTATGCTCATAGATAATATAGTCCTGATTCCTCACCAAGGAAACTTCTGTTTGCAGCAAGTGGAGATCAATACATACAACTACAATCAGTCAAAATAGAGAGTTGTGGAACCCAGTTACAGTGAATACATTTACAGAAAAAGCCCTGCACCTAAGTCTTAGGGAACAATTCAGAAGAAGAAGCAGAAAGACTGTCACAGAGGACATGGGAGTTGGCAATGAGATTGTGTCTCCTAGGATTGTCAGCAGATACTTCCATAAAGTTTGTGCAAACATGAGTTGAAACAGGACAACAAAATAGACATGCTAAAGTGGGCAGGGTAAATGCCAAGAGATCTTAACCCTACACAAAGAAGTAAAGACAACTAAGGAATGCTGAGAATGGGAGGAATAGTCTCCAGGAAAGAGCACACCAATTGGTTATCCAATGACAAATCCTCAGCCCTGAACAGATACATACAATTAACTTCAATAGACTTTGAAGTTAACTAGGAATACATGTTCCTAAGTGCAGCATATATACATATACTTAATATGCATATATACATATATGTGTGAGTGCATGTATATGTACATATATATTTACAGACATATTAAGCAACAACTGATAAAGAAGAGACAATGAATTTGAAAGGTATCAAGGAAGAGTATACAGAAGGGTGCAAGTAGAAAAAGAGAGGAGGAAATGATGTAATTATGATATCAAAACTATTTTAAGTGTCAAGATCAGTTACAAAATATGTTATTTTCTACATATTTTAAAATCTTTGGCAATTTTACACATTTCTGTAGTGAATGGGACTTTTCTTTTCAACATGCCTTCTTACTACTTTAGTCCTGTTTTTCTGTGTGGCCACTGCATCTAACTAGAGTCCACTGGGCAAGAATTGCTGGAAAAATAGGCAAGTTCTCAGTGGCAGCAGAACTGAAGGCAACAGCACCCCTCCTTTAAGAAGCATTAACTGTAAGTATTCCTTCAGGGAGGAGCTTCTATACTGCTTATCTAAATATTAGGTTACATTAAATACACCATAGGTTCTAATTGTAATGTTAAATTTACTCACAAATTCCACATATTTTAAATGTAAAATGTGTGTTAATATAATATAGTTCATTTTGTATTTCATTTGCCTGCAAAAGTAGTCTGCATGGTTGCCCTGTCCTACAAATTCCCTTTCTATTCATATTCAGTTATAATTATCACATGATGAGCTACTTCAGCCTGCTGATTTGAATAGAATGACTGTCCAGGTATAATTTGGCATTACATAGCCTAAGGGTATTTTAGGAATCCATCTCAAATTTTCTCAAATTTTCATTTTGTGTAGACATCTTTTATGGGGTGTTGCTGAGGGGTTCAGAACAACCTGAATATTCTCTGACCCCACACATGTATTACAAAGACAACTATTTGAATAAACTCTGCATTTGCCATTAACTGCATAGCAGTATGTGAGCAGTAAATATGTAAATGCTAGTCAAGGTTCCCTTATCATTATAAAACCAGTTTTAGATGTTTACTGAAATGCCCCTTTAGATAAGAATAAGAACTATAATAGGAAAAAAAGACTGAAAATTTATTTTCAAAACAATCCTTTACTTTAGTGAAAACTAAATTTAATGTTTTCTTTAAACAACATGGTGAGGGTGGTGCTTTGGAAGGCCTCAAAAGAGCTTAGTTAATATTAAATGAGTCATTAGTGTACTCCCACAATATGGACAAAAATAAAACATGTGAGAAAGTGATAATTCAATTAAAATAATTTCATATTTCCAAGATCATTTGAAGTCACTTTTTGTATGAAACAAATACAGCAACAACCAAGGAGCCAGGATTTCAGCTTATAACTATGTGATCTTGACTGAATAAAAATGTATTTGTGTTGACAATTTCTTAGATTAATGTTGCATCTACTTTAGCATTATAAATAACTCATTCTCACCTGGCCGATATTAATCTAAACCTAATAAATTTCACATTCTCAAATGAAATTTAGAAGTTTGTATATGATGTCCATTTTCAATAAATTACCTTGAAATATTTTCTTTTTATTAATCATTTTATTTGTTTACATTTCAAATGATACCTTCCTTCAAAATTACTCCTCCACAACCCTCCTCTTATCCCCCCTCTTCTCCCTCCCCTTTGCCTCTATGAGGATGCTCCTTCACCCACTCACCCACTCCCAACTCACCACTCTAGCATCCTCCTACACTGAGGCATCAAGCCTCCACAGGACCAAGGGCCTCCCCTCCCACTGATGTCAGATAAGGCCATCCACTACTACATATGTATCTGGAGTCATGAAATATTTTCATACATTCAAATTTGTTTACTTAAATAGTATCATCTGGCTCATGGAATCATGATAAAAAGCAGAGATGATTGTTCATGTGTACAACACTAGACCTGCAAGGGGCTTGACAGATAGGCTCTCAGGGAAAGAGGAAGCAGGAGATTAGAAGAATCCTGCTGGGACTCCCCACCCCCTTTACCCCTCAACACCTGTGGCAGTTGGAGTGCTGGACCTAGGACTATGAAAGCAGGAGAGTTGGCCCTGCTCTTACTTGCTGCTGTACTCAGGAGAGCAGACTCTGAACCTGCCATGGACAACAGTAGATTTAGTGCTGGATGTGGGGGTGCAGAAGAGCCATTCCTACCTCTTGTCTGCTCTATGGTGGTGCAGAAGAGAGAGAGAGAGATCCCCCTGTCTCTCATCCCTTGACATCTATAACAGGCAGGAAAGCTGTGTTCTTGAGAGTGGGAGAATTCACCATGTTCCTCACCAGCTACAACACCCAAGAGAACAGACCTTGTTCTTCCTTTGGAGAGTATGATAAAGCTGGCTCTAATTTCATGAGTTGCTGGTGAACTGGCTCTTAGGCCATGAGAGAGGGAGAGCCAGCATGTTTACCATCCCAGATGCCTCACAGGCCTAAATCCAGGGTTTTATATTGGTATACCCCAATATTCACCCCATTGATATACTGCTAGAGAGCATGAAGGCGCTGTTCCCACAGGATCTCCATAACACAGAGCAATCAGAGGATATCTGAGATGAGTCCTGGTGAGCCTCCAATATTGATAGAGTAGGTAGCCTAAGGCCTCATACTAGACCAAGTCATTGCAATGAACATTTTCAAGCAAAGAAGTGTGCACCAAAGAGTATACTGTGGGACACACTGTGACACACTACAGCTTCTATAATGAGATTTTTTTCTCTCACTGTGTAGGAGAGGTTGCCAGATTAGAGGGCAGGTAGGAGGGGAGGGAGAGATGAGTGAGATTGGGGTGCATGGGTTATATGACATGAAGTCCACAGAGAACCAATAATAAGTTTTAAAAAGATATTAAATCAAAATAAAAAGAATACAGATACTAATCAATGGTCCCACAAATTAATGTATTCTTTATAATCACAAGTAAGTTCTTCTGAAGTACTTTTTTGTTTTGGTCTTGTGAGAATGTAAAATTACAGTCCTTAATATTAAGGGATTTTCTGATCTCTAGGACAGAGTAGTAGAGTGAAACAGAAGTCAGAATGAAGCTACAGTTGACTATAGTTGTTAGAACAGGGTGCAGACGTAGGTGTTGGCAAAAGAACAATATGGTAAGATTCAATTCATATCTAATAACTAGTGTTAACAAGTTTTGATGATAACAGTTCTATTATCATGATCCTAACAAATGCCTATTACGTTCTAAGAGAGTAATAATTAGTTGATGTGATTCTATGCCTCCATTTATCCACATAGTAGCTCAATATACACTGTATCAGATACAAAAAAAAAAAAAAAAGATCAAATCCTGGGGAAGCTAAGCTGCCAATTTATACTACATTTGAAAATGAAGTTCTACATGTCTATAGAGAATATTTATGAAACTACTAGAAGGATAGACAGACAGACAGACAGATGGATGGACAGACAAGAGTATGGCTTATCCAGTACCTCAATACTCTACAGAAGTCACAGTAGCTAAAGAAGACTTTATAATCTAACAATAAATATGTCATAGGGGTTATTTCCGTGCCAACCACTGACATAGCATTTGCAAAACTTTACAGGAACCTGTCTAAACCATTTCTTTCTTAGAGATTATTATACAAATGTCAGTTAAGAGGTAGTACGCTAGCTGGTGTCTGTACCCTGAACGAAATAATTGCAGCTGTCCAATACAGGGGAAAAGCTGAACAAAATAAACAGCTAGAATGTACAAAGTTCAGACATGTAAAATGAGATTTATGAAGCATTTGTAAGACTATCAAGTCAAGATATTTTGGGCAATTTTTATTCTACTTGATGTTAATAAATGATGTAATTAAGCTTTTCTATTCTCCATTCTTCTAACTCCCTTTTTCTTCTCTGCCAACTCATTCTTTACTTCTCAAATTTATATTTATACATCAAATATTTGTGTAAATTTCCAATATCAAATTAGACAATTGCTAGAAGTGGAGTGATTTACATCTCAGCTTCTAGAGGAAAGATGTTCCATTACTAGAATCTAGTTCTGCTCTTCTGTGACCTGGCCCAGTCTGCCTCATAGTTTCACACTAGTTTACCTCATTGGTAATGTTCTTTCTCCTATTACGTACTCCTAGATGGTTTAAGTATCAACTTAAATAATATATTTAAAGGTCTGAGAACAGTGTGAAGAATAAGCATTCCCTGATGTCACTAGAATTGAACCAATGGATCAAATCCTTAAACTATATCGAATCCATTATTTCAAAAATGTAAATTTAATTTTAATTCTGGAAGGATTAGAATACACAACTACAGTCATCATGTGTTAATGAGTTTTACCTAATTTTAGCCATACTTTTTAAAGTTACATACACACATAAACACACAACAGTGTCATCAGAAACAAATTCTTCTTTTGCTATTTTAATACATAATACTTCTTATTTATTTATTTATGCTCCTTTGCTTTGGCTAACAATTCCAGATATAAATATTCCAATACCTCCAATATTACATATTAGTGATAACAGTATATTTCTTTTATCTTGCTCCTCATCAAAGAACAATCTTTATCTTTCCATCACTGAGCAAAATGTTAGCAGTAACCTTGTCTTATTTTTTTAACTCTCGCATATATTATTAGATCCCCATTGCAGTTTCCCAGCCCTCCACTCTTCTCAGTTCCCAAACTCCAACCTTACTTCATCTCTGTTTCCAGAGAAGGCTTCCAGGGATATCAACTGAACATAAAAGTACATTATAGTAAGACTAGGCACATACCCTCATATCAAACCTGGGCAAGGCAACCTACTAGGCAGAAAAGAGTTCCAATAGCAGGCAAAAGAATCAGAAATAACCCTGCCCTCACTACAGAACTCCTACAGAAAGCTGAATCTACACAACCATAATATATGCACAGAGGAACTGGCTTGGACCCATACAGACTCACTGATTGCTGCTTTAGTCTCTGTAAGCTCCTATAAGCCCTGATTAGCTGATAGTGTGGGCTATGTTTTTGTGTGTCCTACAAATCTATGGCTCCTACAATCCTTCCTTCCCTTCTTCTGTGTTGCCATTATTATTATTCACAATTATGTTTAGTTATATCCTAGGTCTCTGGAAACTGAAATGACTGAGAAACTTTTAAAGAAGCAATCAACATCCTTAGTCATCTGAGAAACGCAAGTTGAAACTACATTGAGATTTCATTCCATACCTGTCAGATGGCTAAGATCAAAACCACAACATTATGCTGGCAAAACTGTGAATGAAGGGGAACACTCACACATTGCTGGTCTTAGAGTAAATACATACGCTATGGAAATAAATGTGGTGGTTCTTCAGGAACATGGATATACCACTCTCAGGCATACCCAGAGGACGCTTCTTTCTATCACAAATTCCTTGCTCAACCATATTCATTGCAGCTTTGTTTATAATAGACAGAAATTGGAAACAACCTAGATAGCTCTCAGCAGAAGAATGGATAAAGAAAATGTGTACATTTACACAATGGACTATTAATCAGCTGTTAAAAATATATAATTATGAAATTTGTATTAACAAAAACAGGAAAAAATCACCCTGAGTAGGTATCCCAGTTCCAGAAAGGCAAATTGATCAGTACCTTCTTCAGTTATCATCAGAGAAGCTTCCTACTGCCGTATATGGGAACAAATATAGAGACCCATATCCAGATATCATGCAGGGAGTGAGAGACCTTGAAGAACCTAGCTCTAAATAGGATATATCCATCAAATTCATCTCATCAGGGCTGAGGGAACCCTATGAATAGTGCAGAAAGAGTTCAAGAACCAAAATGGAGAGAATTTCCTTATCTAGCATGAATGGTAGGGGAATCCCTTGGTCCTGTGGAGGCTTGATACCCAGCATAAGGGGATGCTAGAGTGGTGAGGCAGGAATAGAAGTTGGGGAGGAGAATCCTCATAGAGGCAAAGAAGAGGAAAAGGTAAGATGGGGCTTTGCAGAGGGGAAACCAGAAAGGGGGACAACATTTGAAATGTAGATAAATTAAATAACCAATTAAAAAAAGAGCCAGATTAGAGGGAGGACACCAAGAATACAAGTTCCTCTACATTAACTTGAATAAAGGTCACATGAGCTCAGAGACCGAGGCAGCATGCGCAGGACCTGCAAGTGTTTGCATTGGGCCCTCAGAGTGTATATTTTGGCTCCCAGTTTAGTGTTATTTTTCTTTCTTTCTTTCTTTTCCTTATTGGATTCATATCATGTGAGTGAGTTATTCCTTGATTCTTGTGCATTCTTTTGGACTCTTTTCCTTCTGTTGTCTGCCTTGTCCGACACCAAAGTAACGGCTTTGTTTTATCTTATTATATTTTATTTTGCTATATTTCAGAAAAATGAATACTTGAAGGCATGAAGGGATAAATATAAACATAGCCACCAGGATAAAGTTGACAGAATTGCAACATATTGTTGGGAGAGGGAAAATCAATCTTCTCTAGTAGAGTGACATTGGGTATTTCAACCACTCCAGGACAGGCCACATGTTCAGGAATATTACTCACATGTAATGGACCCCACAATTTTTGTGTGCTTTTATTTTGTTACAATTTGATGGGTTTCATTTTCTTCTTTTTTAGTGTGTTTTTATTTTGTTTTCATGATATTGGAAAGTTTTGTTATATTGAGTATTTATTTGTATTATGAGAAGGAACTCAAAGTTGGGTGGGCAGGGGTGGGGAGGAGTTCTTGGTGAACTTGGTGAAGTGAAGAATATAATCAAATACATTTAGGTTTAAAAATGTGTTTGTTTTAAATATGTATGAATATTTTTCTGTAAGTGTGTCTGAGTAATCGCTCCTGCAACATATGCTTTGAATTTCCCACCAAAGTCCAAAAAGGCTTCATATATCATAAAACTCGAGTTAGAGGCTGTTTGAGTCTCCCTGTGAGGGTATGAAACTAAAGCCAAATCCTTCACCATAGTGGCAACTTTCTTAATGTCTGAACCATCTGTGCAGGACCTTAGTTTATATACTCCAATAATGTTCAGTGGAGAGTCTGCCAGTCTCTTCCGTATAATGCAGGTAGTATACAATTTTGTCTCATGATTTCCCTTCCAAGTTAACAATAGATCACTCCAACCACTGAATTTATCATCATTTTCATTTTCTTTACTTTGGTGCTGTACACTTCCATAGTAAAACAAAAACCCTTGATCACATTGGCCCATTTCACATTTTGCAAAATAAGATAGCATATCTAAAGGTACTGGTCATTAAGATAAAGCTATGCTTGGTATGCTGTTATTCTGTCTACCAAAAATATATACTCTAGTTTCCAAATACCCAGTCACATTTATGATATATTAAATGTTACACCATGAAATCATGAATTTAAGTCACAATCTTTCCTCAACTCACTAATTCTAATGTCTAATATATTTCCTAAAAAGTCTAAATCAAGCATAGTTGGGACTCTGAATATAGTCCATTTTGGGATAAATATCCTACTATGTCTTGATCTGTGAAACTAGAAAACAAGTTAGGTTTAAAAATAATGTTAATGATGAAGCAGGATAGAAGAAGAATTACAGAAATTATCAAAATATGAAAGAAAGCAGGAGTCAGCAACCATTAAGTATGAGGAAACTTCATTAGATTTCAAATCCCAGAAATAAACCTTGTGACATTAGGCTCCTGAGGATCTGTCTATGATTAAGCAAAGCATGGCAGTATTTAATCAATTCCACTGAATTAATGAACACCATGATAATGAATCCAACAGATTAAATATAGTAATAATAAGATGTGCAAATAGACCTCTTCTCAGAAAAATATTTTACAAGGTTTGTGGAGGGTTGTATAGTTCATAGGTACTGTATGCTTATCATGCACAAGAGGAGAGTATGTTTTAAGCAGTTACACACACACACACACACACAGAGGGAGATAGAGAGACAGAGACAGAGACAGAGCAAGACAGAGAAACACACATACAGTTTATAATATTTCATAAGAAGTTTATGACTGAAAACAGATGCAGAGCCTAAAGTCCATAAAAAGACCTACAGATTAATATTTATATTGAATTATAACAAGAAGACACAAAATGATGACACCTATAGAACTTGACACACTTAACAGTGAACATACTATGTAATTAGTACAAACATCAAGAACTTTTCCTTTCTTTTTCTCAAGGTCAGAACATCAAAATTAGAAATAGAAAGCAGAATCATTACATCACTATTTTTAAACCTAATCAATATAGAATCGCACCTACATGTTATATAAGACTTGATGAGAGTTAGGTATACTGCTGGAATTAACAATCATCTGTTCATTTTCAGATTTATTTGGAATCTTATTGTGTCAATAATTCAAAACATATGTTTCCATCTTATTGTGGATGTAATTTTGGATTTATAGTTTGAAACTTCTAGAAATGGCATTATTATAAATACACTTGTATATCTGTCATATTTTAATATATAAACATTTGTCAGTATATACGTATATATGTATATAAAAATTATGAGTTTTCAATGTAATACGACAATCTTTAATGCAAACTTTTATGACCACTCTGGAAATCAATCTGGTGGTTTTTTCAGAATATTGGGAATAATTCTACCTAAAGACTCAGCTCCTAGGTATATACACAAAAGATGCTCTACCATACAACAAGGACATTTGATCAACTATGTTCATAGCAGTTTTATTCATAATAGCCAGAATCTAGAATCAATCTGGTTGTCCCTCAACTAAAAAATGAATTTTAAAATATATGGTTCATTTACATAAAGAATACTACTCAGCTATTAAAAAAAGATATCATAAATTTTGCAGGCAAATGGATGTAACTAGAAAATTTTATTCTGAGTCAATTAACCCATTCCCCAAAGAATAAGCATGATATGTACACACTTATAAGTGGATATTAGTCATAAAGTATAACTATGTACAATCTACAGAACCAGAAAAGCCAAATAACAAAGAGGGCCCAAGGAAAGATGGTTGAATTTTCCTCAGAGGGAAAAAGTAGATATTGTACATGAATGGAGGGAGGGAACTGGGTTGGAAAGGGGACGTGGAGGGAAGCAGGGTAGGGGAAAGAGGTATCAGATGTAGAGAGAGCAGGGGAGAGAAAATGGAAATCTGCTGAGTGAGGGGCAATTGCTAGGATGTGTCAGAGACCTGGGGTAGAGGGAGGTACTTGGTGGCCTATGAAGTTGACTCTACTAAAGCTACTAACAGACGAAGTTATGGATCCTGAAGTGAGCTATTCTTGTAGCCAGTAATGACTAACAATGGAGGGATAAATATAGCAACCCATGCACAAAAACTTTGATCCAAAATATGCCCTGCCTATAACTTGTGCAAGAACAAACATAGAGCAGAGATGAATGAAATGGTCAACCAATGAATGCCCTAGAATGAGACCAATCCCAGTCAAGAACTGACCCTGACACTATTAATGATATTTTGTTATGCTTGCAGACAGAAGCATAGTGTAAAAGTCCTCTGAGAGGCTCTGCACAAGAGCCAAGGAAAGAGATACAGAGACCCATATCCAAACATAAAACAGAGCTCAGGGAGTTTTATGGAAGAGTTGAGGTAAAGATTGAGGGTACTACCCTTCCAGTCTCCATTTGCACCCAGAGCTAGGATTGTCTCACAGCCCTCAGACACAAGAGTTGGCCACAAGACCAACGTTCTCTTCACTGACCATCCAAGAAAAGCCCTACTGGAAGCACACAGGGCACTGGAAGTACACAGGGCACTGGAACTGCAGGGCAGCCTAGGACAGCACCCTCTAGTCTCCATCTGCACCCAGAGCTAAGCCTGTCCCACAGCACTCCAACCCAAAACCTGCCTTGAGAGAACTGGTCTCCCAGGAGCCCTGTCACTCCAAAGATCACAGGCAGACAACCTCAAAGGCCCACAAGAGGGAAAAGCTCCAGTCAGAGACAGCAAGACCAACTAACATCAGAGATAAGCGGATGGCGAGAGGCAAGCACAAGAACCCAAGCAACAGAAACCAAGACTATTTGGCATAATCAGAACCCAGTTCTCCTACCACAGAATTACTGGATATCCTAACACACCAGAAAAGCAAGATTTGGATTTAAAATCACATCTCATGATGAGGATAGAGGACTTTGAGAAGGACATAAACAACACACTTAAAGAAATACAGGACAACACAGGTAAACAAGTAGAAACCCTTAAAGATGAAACACAAAAATACCTTAAAGAATTACAGGAAAACACAATAAAACAGGTGAAGGAATTGAAGAAAACCATCCAGCATCTAAACAAAGGAAATGAAAACAATAAAGAAATCACAAAGAAAACAACTCTGGAGATAGGAAACCTAGGAAAGAAATCAGGAGTCATAGACACAAGCGTCACAAACAGAAAGCAAAAGATTGAAGAGAGAATGTCAGAGGCAGAAGATACCATAGAAAACATTGAAACAATACTCAAAGAAAATGGAAAATTCAAAATGCAAAAAGCTCTTAAGCCAAAACATCCAAGAAATCCAGGACACAATGCAAAGGTCAAATGTAAGGATAATATGTATAGAAGAGAGCAAAGATTTCCAACTTAAAGGGCCAATAAATTTCTTCAACAAAATTATAGAAGAAAACTTCCTTAACCAAAAGAAATAGATGCCATGAACATACAAGAAACCTACAAAACTCCAAATAGATTGGACCAGAAAAGAAATTCCTCCTGTCACATAATAGTCAAAACACCAAATACACAAAACAAAGAAAGAATATTAAAAGCAGTAAGGGGAGAAGGAGCAAGTAACATATAAAGGCAGACATATCAGAATTACACCAGACTTCTCAACAGAGATTATGGAAGCTAGAGGAGTCTGTACAGATGTTCTACAGACCCTAACAGAACACAATGCCAACCGAGGCTACTATATCCGGAGAAACCAAGATATTCTGAGACAAAACGAAATTTACACAATTATCTTCCACAAATCCAGCCCTGAAAAGGATAATATATGAAAAACTTCAACAGGAGGGAAACTGCATCCTAGCAAAAGCAAGAAAAAATAATCTTGGCAACAAGCAAAAAGAAAAGAGACACGCGAAACATAATTACCCCCTAACAACAAAAAATAACAGGAAACAATAATCTATCCTTAATATCTCTTAACATCAGTGGACTTAATTCCCCAATAAAAAGACATAAACTAACAGACTGTGTACTTAAATGGGACCCAAAATGTTGCTACATACAGGAAACACACCTCAGTAACAAAGACAGACACTACCTAAGAGTAAGAGACTGGAAAATTTTTTTAAGCAAATTGACCCAATAAACAAGCTGGAGTAGCCATTCTAACATCAAACAAAATGTAATTTCAACCAAAACTTATCAGAAAAGATAAATAAGAACACTTCATATTTATTAAAGGAAAAATCTGCCAAGATGAAATCTCAATTTTAAATATCTATGCTCCCAATGAAAGGGCACCCATATTCATAAAAGAAACTTTAATAAATGTCAAAACATACATTACACCACACACAATAATAGTAAGTGACTGGAACACATCATTCTCATCAATGGACTGATCATGGAAACAGAAACTAAACAGAGACACAATGAAACTAACAGAAGTTATGAACAAAATGGATGTAACATATCTATAGAATATTTCATTCTAAAACAAAAGAACATACATTATTCTTAGCAACCCATGGTACCTTCTCCAGAATTGACCACATGATTGGTCACAAAACAGGCCTCAATAGATAAAAGGAGATTGAAATAATCCCATGCATCCTATCAGATCACCATGGACTAAGGCTGATCTTAAATAGCAACAAAAACAACAGAAAGCCCACATACACATGGAGTTGAATGACACTATGCTCAATGACAGCTTGGTCAAGGAAGAAATAAAGAAAGAAATTTAAGTCATCTTAGAATTTAATGAAAATTAAGACAGAACATACTCAAACTTATGGGATACAATGAAAGCAATCCTAAAAGGAAAACTCATAGCTCTGAGTGCCAAAGAAACTGGAAAGAGCATTCTCTAACAGCTTGATAGCACATCTGAAAACTCTAGAACAAAAAGAAGGAAATTCACCCAAGAAGCATAGAAGTCAGGAAATATTCAGACTCAGGGCTGAAATCAACCAAATAAAAACAAAAAGAACAATACAAAGAATCAACAAAAGCAGGAGCAGATGCTCCGAGAAAATACACAAAATAGATAAAACCTTAGTCAGAGTAATCAGAGGGCACAGAGAGAGTATCCAAATTAACAAAATCACAAAAGAAAAGGGAGACAAACCATCAGAAATTGAGGAAATTTTTAAAAAATTATCAGATCCTACTACAACAGGCTATGTTCAATATAACTGGAAAATCTGGATGAAATGGCCAATTTTCTAGACTGATACCAGGTGCCAAAGTTAAATCAGGATCAGGTAAACCATCTAAACAGTACCATAACACCAAAAGAAATAGAAGCAGTAATTAAAAGTCTCCCAACCAAAAAAGCACAGGACCAGATGTGTGCTGTACACAATTCTATGAGATGTTCAAAGAAGACCTATTACCAATATTCTTCAAACTATTCCACAAAATAGAAACAGAAGGAACACTACCTAATTCCTTCTCTGAAGCTACAATTATGCTTATACTTAAACCGCACAAAGACCATACAAAGAAAGAGAACTTCAAACCATTTCCCTCATAAACCATTTATGAATAACAATACATAAAGTCTCAATAAAATTTTTGGAAACTAAATCCCAGGATCAAGTAGACTTCATCCCAGTGATTCAAGGATGGTTCCATACACAGAAATCCAATAATGTAATCCACTATATAAAATTCTCAAAGGGAAAAAAAAACCCTCATGTTCATTTCATTAGATTCTGCGAAAGCATTTGAGAAAATTCAACAGCCGCTCATGATAAAAGTCTTGGAAAGATCAGGAATTCAAGGCCTATACCTAAACATAGTAAAAAGCAACATACAGCAAACCATTAGCCAATATCAACCTAAACGGAAAGAAACTTGAAGCAATACTACCAAAATCAGGGATTAGACAAGGCTGCCCACTCTCTCCCTACCTACTCAATATAGTACTTGAAATCCTATCCAGAGCAATTAGACAACACAAAGAGGTCAAATATATACACATTGGAAAGGAAGAAGTCAAAATATCACTATTTGCAATTGATATGATAGTGTACTTAAGTGACCCCAAAAATTACATCGAAGAATTCCTACAGCTGATAAGCAACTTCAGTAAAATGACTGGATGTAAAATTAACTCAAACAAATCAGTAGTCTTCCTCTACTCAAAGGACAAACAGAACGAAATTAGGGAAATGACAGTATTCACAATAGCCACAAGTAATATAAAATGCCTTGGTGTGACTCTAACCAAGCAAGTGAAAGATCTGTATGACAAGAATGTCAAGTCACTAAAGATAGAGATTGAAGATCTCAGAAGATGAAAAGATCTCCTATGCTCATGAGTTTGCAGGATTAATATAGTAAAAATGGCCATTTGGTGAAAGCAATCTACAGATTCAATGCAATATCCATCAAAATTTCTACTCAATTCTTCATTCAATTAGAAAGGGCAATTTGCAAATTCATTTGGAGTAAAAGAAACTCAGGATAGTGAAAACTATTCTCAACAGTAAAAGAACTTCTGGAGGAATCACAGTCCCTGACCTCAAGTGTATTACAGAGCAATACTGATAAAAATTGTAACGTACTGGTACAGAGTCAGGCAAGTAGATTAATGGAATAGAAATGAAGATTCAGAAATGAACCCACACACCGATGGTCACTTGATCTTTGACAAAGGACTTAAAACTATCCAATGTTAAAAAGACAGCATTTTCAACAAATAATGTTGGTTCAACTCAAGGTCAGCATGTAGAAGAATGCAAATTGACCCACTCTTATCTCCTTGTACAAAGCTCAAGTCCAAATGGCTCAAAGACCTCCACATAAAACCAGATATGCTGAAACTAATAGAAGAGAAAGTGGGGAAGATCCTCAAACACTTAGGCACTGAAGAAATATTTTTGAACAGAACATCAACGGCTTTTGCTCTAATATCTAGAATCGATAAATGGGACCTCTTAAAATTGCAGTTTCTGTAAGACAAAGAACACTGTCAATAGGACAAGCCTGCAACCAACAGATTGGGAAAAGATCTTTACCAATCCTACATCTGATAGAGGGCTCATATCTAATATATACAGAGAAGTCAAGAAGTTAGAGTCCAGAGAATAAAGTAACCCTACTAAAATGGGGTATGGAGCTAAACAAATAATTCTCAACTGAAGAATATTATATGGCTGAGAAGCACCTAAAAACGTTCACTGTCCTTAGTAATCAGGGAAATGTAAATTTTAAAAAAATCCCTGAGATTCCACCTCACACCAGTCAAAATGGCTAAGCTCAAAAACTCAGGAGATAGTAGATACTGGAGAGGATGTGGAGAAAGAAGAACACTCCTCCACTCTTGGTAGGATTGTAAGATGGTACAACCACTCTGGAAATCAGTCTGGCAGTTCCTCAGAAAATTGGACATAATACTACCTGAGGAACCACCTATACCACTCTTGGGCATACACCCAAAAGATGATCCATCATATACCAAGGACACATGTTCTACTATGTTCATACTAGCCTTATATATAACAGCCAGAAGCTGGTAAGAATCCAGATGTCCCTTGACAGAGGAATGGATACAGAAAATGTGGCACATTTACATAATGGAGTACTATTCAGCTATTAAAAATAATGACTACATGAAATTCTTAGGCAAATGGATGGAACTAGAAGATATACTGGGTAAGGTAACCCAGTCACACACACACAAAAAAAAGAAAAATACACATTGTATGCACTCTGTAAGTGGATATTAGCCCAAAAGCTTGGAACACCTAAGAAAAAAATTCACAGGTCATATGAACCTCAAGGAGAAGGAACACCAAAATGTGGATGCTTCATTCCTTCTTAGGAGGGAGAACAAAATACCCACAGGAGGAAATATGTAGACAAAGACTGGAGCAGGGACTGAAGAAAAGATCATCCAAAGACTGCCCCACCTGGGGTTCCATCCCATATGCAGTCACCAAACCCAATCACTATTGCTGATGGAAAGAAGTACTTGCTGATAGGAGCCAGATCTGGGTGTTTCCTGAGAGTCTTTGCCAGACCCCGACTGATACAGATGAGGATGCTTGCAGATAACTAGTGTACACGGGGCCCCCAGTGAAGGAGTTAGAGAAAGGACTGAAGGAGTTGAAGGGGTTTGCAAACCCATAGGAAGAACAATAATATCAACCAACCAGAACACACCAGCACTCCCAGGGACTAAACCACTAACCAATGAGTACACATGGAGAGACCCATGACTCCAGTCACATATGTTCCTGAGGATGGCATTGTCCAGCATCAATAGGAAGAAAAGCCGTTGGTCCTGTGAAGGTTGGTTTCCCTAATGTAGTGGAATGCCAGTGTATTGAGGTGGGAGTGGGTGGGAGTGGGAACATCCTTGTAGAAGAGGGGGAGGGGTATATGGTGTGTGTGTGTGTGGGGGAAGCAGGATACATTTGAAATGTAAATACATAAAATATACAAGAAAAATGAGATTGAGGGACCCAAAAAGGACCAAGCCTCCATAGTAATAACAACAGAGTCAACTAACCTGGGATTCTTGAGGCTTCCAGAAACTAAATTACCAACCAAAGAAGGAGCACAGGTTGGACCCTGGCCCCCTGCACATATGTAATAAGATGTCCAACTTGGGCTTCATGCGTCTGTCCATGAACTGTTGTCTGCCTCCACATCTTATTTCCGTGTTCGACTACCCTGTCTGGCATCAGTGGGAGAGGATTTGCCTTGGTGTGCAGTGATTTGAAGTGCCAGGGAGGAGAAGAAACGGGTGTAGAGAGTGAGGGACTGAGGAAGGTGGAACGTGATGGTGGTGGTGATCTGCGTGAAGGGTATTGGGAAGAGAGGGGCTGTATTGGGATGTAAAGTATATTAATTGATTAATTAATTATTACTTAATTAACAGAAGGGAAATTGCATAGATCCTATTTTGCTTTTATGATGTTTTTCAAAGGATTCTTAAAAATTTACATTTTCCTGGAAATATGACTTCTAATTCTTCCTAACTTGTGTCTATTTTAATCATATATTTTATTTATTTTTAATTCATTTATTTTATGTATTTCAATATACTTTTAAAGCTAATTTATTTGTTTTATGTATATGAGTTCTATATCTTCATGCCAGAAAAGAGCATCAGAACTCATTATAGATGGTTGTGAGCCACCATGTGGTTGCTGGGAATTGAACTCAGGACCTCTGGAAGAGCAGTTGGTGTTCTTAACCAGAGTGTACATTGGTATTCATATCAAAGGGATACATTTGCTAAATAGTTTCAAAAAGAACCATTGTTTTCTCTAGTACGCGTCATTTTTATGATCTTTCAGAAAATTGTGACAATAAGTTCTTATGACTATTTCTAAAAGCTCAGTAATGTTTACTCTATGTTTTCCAATCTTATTGCAATTAATTTTGATGTATAGCATTTGCAAACTGATCTAGATTCTTGCTTTCTGAAAGGGGATTCCAGGGACACAGAGTTTAAAAGGAAAGATAATCTCCTCCCTTCTATGGTGCCGTGTTAGATTGAGACAACTAAATATTTGATGCATTTATTTCTACATTCTACTTTCAGTGTTCTGATACCTTGTGATTTATCATTCCCATATACTGCCTTAATTTTTCTGCTTTTAAATATGGCACAATATTTAGGGCTCTATTTACCTTTTTATGGTAGTTTTTAATACTTTTAGTCTTTGTATTTTCATATTAAATTGTAGAATAAAATAGTAATCTTCAAAGGATCCTTGAGAATTTTGGCATTGAGTTGACTTCGCATATTAATCTGTAATTAAATTACACCTAACACCATCAAATCGGTGCCAGGATTTTGAAATTTTCGGGATACGTATCTCACATCTTCATTAAATATGGAAAGTTAGAAATGCAATTTTACAATGGCTTCCTTCTAAAGTGGCTTTTTCTATATTATTGTTACTATCACTGTCATGTTGGAAGATGATTTTATGTATTGACATTTTGGAATGACTAAACTACTTGTAATTGATTCAGTTATAAAGACTACAGTGATTTAAATTTTCTGAATGTCCAATCAAGTATTCTATAATCAAGGCTATTTTTGTCCTTTCTGTAGAACTCTGACCTTCTGTGTAGCACTATCAGAGTAATAAGAGTGGCAACTTGTTCTCAACCTCATTTTCAGAACAAATATTGCAAAATCTCTTTACTAGGTATAATTCTGTTAACACAATTTTTTTTTATTTTCAGAAACTTTATGTTCCATGAAAGATAATGTCTTTTATTCCAGTTATTTTGTTTGTTTTGTTTGTTTGCTTTAATTGTGGTTGGATATTGAATTTGGTCAGATATATTTCTGTTGCTTTTTTCCTCATTTATTGTGATATATTTAGGTTCATTTAAGAATGCTTCATCAGAGCTGATTTTCTTGAATAAACACCCATGTGTTTTTTATGTAGTATTCTTTTTATGGATAATTGCATTTGATTTGCTAATATTTTGCTCTTGGTTAGCTTTCTTGAGTCTACTTAAACAGGAAAGCTTGAACTATATTTTCTCATTGAGTATTTTTGTATCATGTATTTTGTATCCACTTTAACTATGCTCAGGATATTACTTCTTTGACTTGGCTCCATGAAGGCATTAGAAATAGCCCTTTCCTACAGATTTCACCATCTCCAAAGGGAAAGGAAGCTCAACTATGGTAGCTTTGCAGGCATTCAGTAATCATTCTTAAATATGAAAGGGCTATTCTATGTTCCTTATGGAACAGGATGGGGCAGTGATCGAGATGTAAAATAAATACATAAATTAATTAATAGAGAAAAAATCAGATAATGACTGCATATAACAGAATTTTCTGAATTTTCTTATGTACCTCCTCAATTCATTATCATTTTCAGCTATTTTATGAGGAAAAATTATTGTTATTTTAATGCACAGTTTCATTATGTTACAGCAACATTAGAAAATTAAAAGATAATCAGGGTTTCAACAAGCAAGAGGTAGTGAGAAGACTCCAAATCAATCTCAAGGGAGTTGTGTGGAGAAAGACAATACTCCTTGCAATCCTGAATGTTATACTTTATATATAGCAGAAACCAGAATTGTTTCAGCTTTCACAGAGTAGCCGTTCATCACATGGTAATTTATCATTTTACGATCTCTTATAAAGCTATCCTGACAAACACTACAAAATATTTCTACTCCGATAAAAGTGAAGAAAGCAATTTTAACTGCAGGTTTAATAAATACCGGCCATGCGGATATTCTCCAAACGGTGCTATGCCTTCCACGTAAAATATTGTAACTATAGAATGCTGACAAAAACTCAATATCTTTCCTTTGGTCCTCAAAAAACACTCTTACACAGATAAGAAAGTTTAGCAATCACATTATTTTAAACCAGTTTAGTTTATTTTATGTGTACATTCATATATGTCTGATTTTCTTTCAGTTATAAATTTACATACATGAATATATGAAATAGTAGGTACTCTCTTCCAATCTGGGTCCCCAAGACCCTATCTTAAAACCTTCACCTACATTCTCCTATTAATTTGGCTGAATTTGTTCTAATTTTTAAGTTTTGATTATCAAACATAATTTCCCATTTTATTACTATTTGTGTATGAAAACAATAATCTTTAAAAGGATTAATATTGTTTTGAATAAAATTTTAATAACTCGTTTATATTTTCTCATGTTATTAAGGAAATATACAAATAAAATTTGAATATGTCTGGAATCCAGTCTAGTGTTTTGATAAAAGTATATATTATGCAATGATTTTACAGTCAAAATCTACATCTCCATAAACATGAACTTTTATATATGGTAAGTACATTTAAAAATTACAGGTTAACATACTAAAAGTGTGTAATAGTCAGATACTGGGGATTAGTAAGTACTTACTAATCATAATTGCTGTAGAATCCACTAAGTATTTGAGTTCATTCATCATGCCTAACCTGAGGATCAGAACCCCTCTTCAGAATTTCCCCATTCTCCCTAGCTCTCAACTAACAGAAACCATCATTCTTTTTTTATTGGATATTTTACATATTTAAATTTCTTTTTTAAGGCATGCTGTTTTTATTAAATATTTTTATTTACATTTCAAATGTTATTCCCTTTGCAGGTTTCCCTTCTATAAATCCCCTATAACATCCCACCTCCCCCTTCTTCTGTGAGAGTGTACTCCCACCTCAACCACACCAGTGGATGACCCTGACATTCCCCTACACTGGGGTGTCCAATTTTGGCCAGACCAAGGGCTTCTCCTCCCATTGGTGCCCAACAAGACCATCCTCTACTACATATGCAGCTGAAGACATG
Organism: Rattus rattus; assembly: GCF_011064425.1. Taxonomy (NCBI): domain Eukaryota; kingdom Metazoa; phylum Chordata; class Mammalia; order Rodentia; family Muridae; genus Rattus; species Rattus rattus. Next base: position 147,758,534 of record NC_046156.1, on the reverse strand, counting down.
GGTCTGTCTGTGTGTAATCTTTGGGTAGGCTTTTAGCCCCTGGGAGCTCTGGTTGGGTGGTATTGTTGTTCTTATCGGGTTACGAGACCATTTATCTCCTTTAAACCTTTCCCTAATTCTTCCAATGGGGACCCCGTTCTCAGTTCAATGGCTTGCTGCTAGCATTCACCTCTGTATCTACCATTCTCTGGCTGACCTCTCAGGAGGCATCTATATCAGACTCCTGTCAGCATGCACTTCTTGGCTTCATCAATATTGTCTATGTTAGGTGACAGCCTATATATATATATATATATATATATATGTTGGATCTCTAGGTGGGGCAGGCTCCAAATGGCCATTTATTCAATCTTTGCTCCAAATTTTGTCTCCTTAGCCCTTCCTACGAATATTCTTCTGCCCTTTAAGAAAGAGTGTAATATCTGCAATTTGGTCGTCCTTCGTTTTGAACTTCATGTGGCCTGTAGATTGTATCTGGGCAATTCGAGCTTTTTGTAATATCCACTCATCAGTGAGTGCATACTATGTGTGGTTTTTTTTTGTTGTTGTTGTTGTTTTTTGTTTTGTTTTGTTTTGTTTTTTTTGTTGTTTTTTGTGATGGGGTTCCTTCACTCACGGTGACATTTTCTAGTTCCATCCATTTGCCTATGAATTTCATGAAGTCATTGTTCTTGATAGCTGAGTAGTACTCCATTGTGTAGATATATCACATTTTCAGTATCCATCCATCTGTTGAAGGACACATGGGTTTTTCTAGCTTCTGGCTATTATAAATAACGCTGCTATTAACACAGTGGAGCATGTGACCCTGTTATATGTTGGAACATCATTTGGGTATACGCCCAGGAGAAGTATAGCTGGGTCCTCAGGTTGTACTGTATGGAATTTTCCGAAGAAGCTCCAGGCTGATTTCCAGATTGGTTATACCAGCTTGCAATACTACAAACAATGAAGGACTGTTCCTCTTTCTCCACATCCTGGCCAGCATCTGTTGTCACGTAAGTTTTTTATCTTAGCCATTCTGACTGGTATGAGATGGAATCTCAGGGTTGTTTTGATTTGCATTTCTCTGATGACAAAGGATGTTGAGCATTTTTTTTAGCTTTGTCTCAGCTATTCTATAATCCTCAGCTCAGAATTCTTTGTTTAGCTCTGTACCCCAATTTTAATAGGGTTATTTGACTCTCTGGAGTCTAACTTGTTGAAATCATTGTACATTAGACCTCTATTGGATGTAAGATGGGTGAAGATCTTTTTCCAATCTGTTGGTTGCTGTTGTGTCCTAATAACAATGTCCTTTGCTTTCCAGAATATTTGCCATTGTATACGGTCCCATTTGTCGATCCTTGAATTTACAGCATAAGCCACTGGTGTTATATTCAGGAAAATTTTCTTCCGTGTGGCATGTGTTTGAGGCTCATCTACACTTTTTCTCCTATTAGTTTTTGTGTATCTGGTTTTATGTGGAGGTTCTTGATCCACATGAACTTGAGTTTTGTACAAGGAGAGAGAGTGTGTCAATTTCAATTCTTCTACATGTTGTCCTCCAATTGAACCAGCACCATTTGTTGAAAATCCTATCTTTTTTTCACTGGATAGTTTTAGCTCCTTTGTCAAAGAACAAGTGTCCATAGTGTGTCACTTTATTTCTGGATCTTCAGTTCTAGTCCATTGATCTACTTGCCTGCCTCTGTACCAATACTATACATTTTTATCATTATTGCTCTGTAACTGCTTGAGGTCAGGGATGGTGATTCTCCCAGAGGTTCTTTTATTGTTGAGTATAGTTTTCACTATCCTGTGTTTTTCGTTATTCTAGATAAATTTGCAAATTGCTCTTTCTTACTCTATGAAGAATTAAGTTGGAATGTTGATGAATGTATTGAATTTGTAGATTGCTTTGGACAAAATGGACATTTTTACTATATTAATTCTACCGATCCACAAGCATGGGAGATCTTTCCATCTTCTGAGATCTTCTTCAATTTCTTTCGTCAGAGACTGTTTGAAGTTCTTTTCAAACAGATCTTTCACTTGTTTGGTTAGAATCACACTGAGTTATTTTATATTATTTGGCACTATTGTGAAAGATGTCATTTTCCTAATTTCTTTCTCAGCCTGTTTAATTTTTGAGTAGAAAAAAGCTACAGATTTGTGTGAGTTGATTTTATATCCAGGCAATTTGCTGAAGTTGCTTATCAGGCTTAGTAGTTCTCTGGTGGAACTTTTGGGGTCAGTTAAGTATACCATTATATCATCTGAAAATAGTGATATTTTGACTTCTTCCTTTCCAAATTGTATTCTGTGATCTGCTTTTGTTGTCTGATTGCTCTGGCTAGGATATTGAGTACTATATTGAATAGGTAGAGAGAGATTGGGCAGCTTTGCCTAGTCCCTGTTTCAGGTGGGATTACTTCAAGTTTCTCTCCATTTCATTTGATGTCGGCTACTGGTTTGCTGTATATTGCTTTTTACTATATTTAGGTATGGGCCTTGAATTCCTGATCTTTACAATACTTTTATCATGAAGGGGTGTTGAATTTTTTCAAATGCTTTCTCAACATCTAATGAAATGATCATGTGTTATTTTTCTGATTTTGGTTACATAATGGATTATATTGATGGATTTCCGTATCTTGAAGTATCCTTGCATCCCTCGGATGAAGCCTATTTGATCATGATGGATGGTCATTTTGATGTGTTCCTGGATTTGGTTTGCAAGAATTTTATTGGGATTTTTGCAGCAATATTCATAAGAGAAATTGGTCTGAAGTTGTTTGTTGGGTCTTTTTTGGTTTAGATATACACTGAATTGTTGCTTCATACAAGGAATTGCGTAGTGTCCCTTCTGTTTATATTCTGTGGAATAGTTTGGTGAATATTGGTATTAGGTCTTCTATAAAGGTCTGATAGAATTCTGCACTAAACCCATCCTGTCCTGTGGTTTTTTTGGGTTGGGAGTTTTTAATAACTGCTTCTATTGTTTCAGGAGTTACGGGATAGTTTAGATGGTTTATCTCATCCTGATTTAACTTTGGTACATGGTATCTGTCTAGAAAATTTTCCATTTCCTCCAGATTTTCCAGTTTGGTTGAATGTATGCTTTTGTAGTAGAATCTGATGATGTTTTTGAATTTCCTCAGATTCTGTTGTTATCTCTCCATTTTCATTTCTGATTTTGTTAATTTGGATACATTTTCTGTTCCCTCTGGTTAGTCTGGTTGTTGATTTTCTCAAAGAACCAGCTCCTGGCTTTGTTGTTCTTTGTATAGTCCTTTTTGTTTCTACTTGGTTGATTTCATCCCTGATTTTTATTATTTCCTGCAATCTATTTCTCTTGGGTGTATTTGCTTCTTTTTATTCTAGAGCTTTTAGGTGTGCTATCAAGCTGCTAATGTATGTTCTCTCCAGTTTTTTTTTTTTTTTTGGAGGCACTCAGAGCTATACATTTTCCTCTTAGCACCTCTTTCATTGTGTCCCATAACTTTGGGTATGTTGTGCCCTCATTTTCATTAAATTCTAAAAACTCTTTAATTTCTTTATTCATTTCTTTCTTGACCAAGTTATCATTGAGTAAATCATTGTTCAACTTCCATGTGTACGTGGGCTTTTTATTGTTTTCATTATCATTGAAGTCCAGCCTTAGTCCGCGGTGTTCTGATAAGATGCATGGGATTATTGCAATCTTCTTGTATCTGTTGAGGCCCATTTTCTGACCGATTATATGGTCAATTTTGGAGAGGGTACCACGAGGTGCTAAGAAAAACATATATTCTCTTCTTATAATCTGAAAATGTTCTATAGATATCTGTTAAATTCATTTGTTCATACCTTCTGTTAGCTTCTCTGTGTTTCTGTTTACTTTCAGTTTCCATGATCTTTCCATTGATGAAAGTGAACTATAAGTCTCCCAATATAATGGTATGAGGGGTAATGTGTGCTTTGAGCTTTCGTAAGGTTTCTTTTAGGGTTGTAGTTGCCCTTTCATTTGGAGCAAAGATATTCAGGATTGAGACTTCATCTTGGTGGATTTTTCCTTTGATGAATATGAAGTACCCTTCCTTCTCTTTTTTGATAACTTTTAGTTGAAAGTCGATTTTATTTGATATTAGAATGGCTATTCCAGCTTGTTTCTTGGTCCATTTGCTTAGAAAATTGTTTTCCATCCTTTTACTCTGAGGTAGTGTCTGGCTTTGTCAATGAGATGTGTTTTCCGTATGCAGCAAAATGCTGGGTCTTATTTACATATCCAGTATGTTAATCTATGGCATTTTATTGGGGAATTGAGTCCATTGATGTTAAGAGATATTAAGGAATAGTGATTGTTGTTTCCTGTTATTTTTGTTGTTAGTAGTAGAATTATGTTTGTTTGGCTTTCTTCTTTTAGGTTTGTTGAAAGGAGATTACTTTGTTGCTTTTTCTACAGTGTAGTTTCCCTCTTTTTGTTGCAATTTTTCATCTATTTTCCTTTGTAGGGATGGATTTGTTGAAAGACATTATGTAAATTTTGTTTTGTCATGGAATATCTTGGTTTCTCCATCTATGTTAATTGAGAGTTTTGCTAAATATTGTAGCCTGGGCTGACATTTGTGTTCTCTCAGTTTCTGTATAATATTTACCCCAGATCTTCTGGTTTTCATAGTCTCTGGTGAGAAGTCTGGTGTAATTCTGATATGTCTGTTTTTATATATTTCTTGACCTTTTTCCCTTACGGATTTTATTATTCTTTCTTTGTTTTGTGCATTTGGTATTTTGACTATTATGTGACAGGAGGAATTTCTTTTCTTGTCTAATCTATTTGGAGTTCTGTAGGTTTGTTGTATTTTATGGGCATCTCTTTCTTTAGATTAGGGAAATTTTCTTCCATAATTTTGTTGAAGATATTTAGTGGACCTTTAAGTTGGGAGTCTTTGCTCTTTCCTACACCTATTAGTCTTATGTTTGACCTTCTCCTAGTGTCCTAGATTTCCTGGATGTTTTGGGTTAGGAGCTTTTTGCATTTTACATTTTCACTGATTGGTGTGTCAATGTTTTCTATGGGATATTCTGCCCCTGCTATTTTCTCTTCTATCTCTTGTAATCTGTTAGTGGTGCTTTGTCTATGACTCCTGATTTCTTTCCTAGGTTTTCTATCTCCAGGGTTGTCTCCCTTTGTGATTTCTTTATTGTTTCTATTTCCAATTTTAAGTCCTGGATGGTTTTGTTTAATTCCTTCCCCTGTTTGGTTGTGTTTTCCTGAAATTCTTTAAGGGATTTTTGTGTTTCCTCTTTAAGGGCTTCTACTTGTTTAACTGTCTTCTTTTGTATTTCTTTAAGGGAGTTATTTATGTCTTTCTTAAAGTCCTCTATCATCACCATGAGATGTGATTCTAAACCCAAGTCTTGCTTTTCAAGTGTGTTTGGATAGCCAGGTTTTGCTTTGGTGGAAGAACTGAGCTTTGATGATGCTATGTAGTCTTAGTTTCTGTTATGCAGAGTTCATTTTTTTTGTTCCTAGATTATTTTAATTTGTATTACATTTTCCAGTTCATGTTTATTGCTAAAATTAGTAGAATGTGCTTATTTTTAAATGCTCACTCACTCTTCACTACACACACATTATGTAACATTTTCTTTATTTTCTTATATGATAAACACAAAACAATAAAATTTTATCCTTTCTATTAATTTGGACTGAACTAAAAAGTGCAAAAACCACTCTGACGTGTTGACTTCATTTTCATGCTATAGACACCATTGTGGGATTGCAGTTTCTTAGCTTACATGGTAGTTATTTTTAAATTTTGAGGCATGCTCATGATCTTTTCCATAATGGGTATGCCAATTAACACTAATGTCAAAGGAAAAAAGATACTTTTTCCACCTGTTCATCACTGTTTTTTTTTTTTTTATTCTGATAACATTTATTCTAACATGCCAATTTATAAGAACCAACATTTTTGGACATGTGCTTGTTTTTCATCTCAGAATATCTATCCAAACATTTTAGAACCCATTCAGTTTGTTCTTTCTTTCTTTCTTTCTTTCTTTCTTTCTTTCTTTCTTTCTTTCTTTCTTCTTTGTTTGTTTTTTGTTTGTTTATTTCTTTCTTTCTTCCTTTCTTTCGTATTATTTTTTAAATCCCCTGTGTATTATTTTTTGTAACAATCACTCATTATAAGATTTTTTTAATCTAACAGGATGTCTTTTTATGCTATCAATAGGATTTTGTTTGCTGAACAGAAGAATTCTACATTGACACATTTGCAGTCCTTTTTGTTGTTGCTGCTGCTGCTGCTGCTGCTGCTGCTGCTGCTGCTGCTGCTGCTGCTGCTGCTGCTGCTGTTGCTGGGGTTTTGAATTGTTAACTACAAACATCAATGCCTGAAGTAATATTAACAGGTTTTAAATCATTTTCAAAGTTTTAAGCCATGTGCCTATCGTTAATTAATTTGAGGTGATTTATATATATGCAGGATCATATAAAATTCCAGTTTCTTTTACCTATATGTGAATTTGTAGCTTTTCTATTTATTGAAAATGTTCTTTCCTGTATGTCATGGCATATTTTAATTAATCATACTGTGTTCTTGTCCTCTGTCTGCTTTTCTGAACATTTATGGACCTTCCTTAAACAATAAAAAATAAATAAACAAAAATGAGTGGTTTAAAGGATAATTCCCCCTTTTCTTCCTTTGTGTGTGTGTGTGTGTGTGTGTGTGATTGTGTGTGTGTGTGTGTGATTGTGTGTATGGGCATGTATACATATACATATTTTCCTTTCTTATATATACATACATATACACAGATATGAGAGAAAAGTATCATGACCATTATGAATTTGTTACCATTCTTATATTATTCTCATTGGCAACATCCCAAAGATGTTAACTGAGTAAAAAGGCAGATGAGTGAATGAAAAATTAAAATTATAATTGAAATATGTGTGCCCTTGGATAATAGTATACAATGGCTTATCTACTTAAGCAATTTCAGAGCTCATAGAATGCCACTTGAAAGTTTCTAGTCCCCAGAGTAATTAAAAAAAAGCAAACAATTTTTTCTGGAAAATAGATGAAATTTTAGAATACTTCTCTAGAATAGTCTCTGAAATCCTAAAGGAGAGAATGAGCCACTAATTTTATGAAAGGCTTTGGTGAGTTTGCTGGTGATATCGCATATTGACACTTTTGGAACACTTTGTACCTCAAGCACCCATAGGACATTATAGTAATACTAACTATGGTATGAAGTAATGATTGCTAAAAGTGCTCAGTAATAGTGTTTCAAAAGCAAGAGACAAATGTATCTGATAACTCCTGAGAAAGCCTATTTCTATTAGAAAATAAATTAATTAATGATAATTGTTTGAATTCGCTATTGTTTTTGTCTAACATGTTTCTTTCCCATTCATTGAAGTTTTATTAGGAATGCTCTGAACTCAAGTATATTAACCCTCAGCAGAGAGCACTTGGAAGCATCAGGTACATAGGGTAAGCACAATGGGAGAAAGAAGCTGTCTACCCTTTATAGTTCCTTCTCTGTGCCCATGTGTATAGAGAAAATTATTTATTGAATCAGCAAGTATTCCCTTCACAGTGCCATGGTACAAGGATCAGATATTTAGGAACTGCAATTATTATGTTTTCCTTTGTGCATTATTACTGTTTCTGCACTTTTTCTGAAACAAATATGAAAGTAACAGAAACTCAAGAGACAACTCCGTATTGAATTAGAGTCAAGTGATTGTCCTGTTCTCTTTGTAAATTCTTTTTATTTTTATCAATTCTTATACTTTTCATGCTATAATTACGTAACTTTTCTCTTCCCTTTTTTCTCTCCAAACATTTCCATATACTCCTCATTGCTTTCTTATAATTCATGAACTTATAGTTTATTAGTTGATGTTTCATAAATGTATGCATACATATATAATGTTATATATATTAGAATACGTATTTTCTAAATGCAAACTCCTTAGTGTGAGTATCATCAATTCTGTGTTTCCAGGGTGACCATTTGTATTGGACAAGCACTGAACAAAGGTGCCAACGTTCATGGTAAAATGGACAGAACAAATCCCAGGAGCCTTTAATCCTACACAAAGAACTCCCTGCAATGAAGGAGTGCTGAGAGTGGGAGAAACAGTTTTGTAAATACTTAATCAATTACCCATTGGGTTTTCTTAAGAAACCCACAATGCTCAGCATGCAGGGGTAATTTGTACAGTAAATACATTGGAAGGTTACCAGTTCATCCATTGCAACAATGTTGTTCATTGTCATTACTCAATCAAGATGTAGTTGGAAAATTAATAAGGCCAACAACAACAACAACAAGTAACAGATTTTGAGAGAAAATGAATGAATGTGTAGAATTAATCTATAGAATATTTCGTGAAATCCCATCTACACATTTTTAGCAAATGATATAGAAACTTTAATCCTATACAAAGATCCACAGACAATTAATAACTGCCTAGAGAGTGATTGAGCCCTTAGAAGTTATCCAATATCTGTGGTTGGTCGAACACACACACACACACACACACACACACACACACACACACACACACACACACCACACACACACACACACACACACACACACACCACACACAGACACACACATACACAATATACACACACATCACATATCACATACCACATATCACACACATTACAATACACTAAGGAGGTTATATCTACATATTTATTCCCACAAATATATAGCAATACCAAATCGTGCATCAGACAGATTAAGAGGGAGTATGAAGAGGAGCGTGGGAGGGGTGGGAGGGAAAGCAGAGGTAGTGGAAATGATATAACTGTATCTGAAATAAAAGCTAAAAGGTATAGAAAATAAGGAGCTCCTTTGTAACTTAGAATGTAGAAATCTGAACTAATGATTTTTTTTCAGTCTGCTGGTAATTTAAGAGAAAAACAGTATGGCACATTTTTACCATTACAGCTCCAGAAAGTCAAAAAGTCGAACCTCTTGGAAAACAGAAACAGAAAAAGGTTTATTTTCCACTTGTGCTTTACACATTTATTCCTTGAAAAAAAGCCATGTGCAAAAGAAAAGGGGAAGGAGATACAGCTAATAAGTAGGTAAAGCTAATTTACTAGAAGAACATTCATTGGAGCAATGACGTTCTCATAAGAAGTCATCCTGATCACAGCCAAGCTCAGAGGGCATTAAGAAGTTTCTTATAAACAGCCTCTACTGTAAAAGTAGCTGAAATAATTGGAGTTTTGTATTTTCTCTTATTGCACAAAATGCAATAAATACTGTTTGTTCTAAGCATTTTCTGACTAAAAATAGCACTTTTTAATGTCTAGGTTTATCACCAGGTTAAATTCTCTAGTAGATTTTCTTTGAGATGCACTTTGCTGAGTTAAAGTTTATCTTAAAAGCATATATTTTGTCATCATTGTTAATAGGAAAATTATTTTATGCTTAATATTTTAACATATATTTCCTAATTAGATAACTCATCCTCGCACTACACATGTGTTGCAATATGAATAATAGGCAGAACCACAGGAGTCACATGCTCCAGCTGCTAGCATGGAACAGCTTTCACACACTGTCCCCTGGGTGGGTTGTTACCACGCCTGACACACACAAGCACGTTGTGTTCAGCGGACCGTTCTAGTGTGACCCGACACCACGCTGGCCCCAGGCATTCTGTAGCCTTGCACGGCTTCCAGAACTGAGACAGGCTGTCTCTCTGCCCTCTGAACTTTGCTCACATCCCCTTTAGCTCTGTAAAATCAAAGTTCTAGAAACTTGTAGTTTAACAATTAGGTTAATAGGTCAAATTCTCAATCTACAAAATATTCATAGAATAAATTCACTGCCAAGTAATAAAGATAGACACCTCCCCCCTAGACAAGATACAATTGACCTGGACCACCTGGAGTGAAATCCTCCTCCTCCTCTGTCTCCATCTGACTTTATTTTTTGCTCCTTCTCCTCCCTCCTTCCTAGACGTTTCCCCGCCTACCCTTCCTTCTCATCCAATGATAGGCTTGCCTTATCCGGACCCACCTTGCTGCATAATGACATCATCCTACATATGTCATTACAACTAATGTAAAATTCCAAAAATATCTCTCAAAGATCCTTTAAACAAATACATTTACAGTAAAATACACACTATCTGCTATGATTATGTTTAAAAGCTTCATTTCCGTATGTTTGTAAGGTTATTTGTAAGGATGAAATAATTTAAAAAAGATGCTAATAAAAAGGAAATATGTCCTATACTCAAATTCACCCCTCCAAACTTCACCACGTTTGCCCCAACATGACCCTCCTCCTCCTCCTCCTCCTTCTTCTTTTTCTTTTCTTCTTTTTATTTTTGAACAATCCAGTTTTATCTAAATTTGCCACATATTTTGTAGCTACATTTAAGCACTAACAAGTATAGGTAATATAAAAAGAATTTAAATCAAACTGTGTTTATTTTGCAGAAAAATTTCAAAGGTACTTTAGAATTTGACTTTCTTGCACCCAGTCTTTCTGAAAATAGTGAAGACACTCAAGATTAGCTAAAAAAAGGAACAACAACAAAAAAGAAACAAAAAACAAAAAAAAATCCATTAATTATCATGGTTCCCCACAATTATGCAGTTTGGGTGAAACAGTCTTAAGTGTTACCTCTACAATGCATACGAAGTACTTTTTCATCATCTAGTTTGCATGATTTGTTTTATGGAAGAACCACAGAGAAGCATAAGAAGACAAAGGAAGATACATCTGGGGAAATGTTAAAGAATGGGGGTAGAACTAGAGCATGATTATAAACAAGAAAACATGAGATGTGGTTTTATACTCTCCAAAAATTGTGGCACATAACCACATCATCTGAAATATGTGTAATATAAATTGTTAAATCTCTAAGCTTGTTTCCAGTTCTACAAATTCAAAGTCCTTGTGATACCTTGTGAATGCATTAAATCAAAGTCTATTCAAATTCACACAGCAGATTTACATGAAGCTTTTGTAAGAAAGCACAGTGCCTTATGGTGCCTACATTATAAAGTCCCATTCTTTTTTAATTATCATTAGACCCCTTTAAAGTTCTCTCCTGAAGTCTTTCTCAAGAGATAATAATCAGAAATCAATAATTGCTTTCCAAGTATTATTTTCAAAAGAAGCTAAAAGTCAGGGAGAAGAGAATAATTCTTAAAATGGAAAGAGTATAAAGAAATGCAACAGATGTTATGCATATTCCAGGTGGTATTTCAGAGGGAAAATATTAGCTGACCCTGGGCTGGATCCTGACAGAACCTCAGGGGAGAGGTTTCATTATCCTTTCATATTCTGTGAAGTAGCATGATATGATTAGCACAGTAGCTCAATAGTCGTGCACTAAATGCCTAAAAATGTATGGAGAAACTGAGTTTGAGTAGGTCACTTAATCTTCATCAGGCATCCTACTAGATAATTTTCATTTTCAGAGGTCAAATCTCTCCCTGTCTTCCTCTATGTCTCTTTCTGTGTTATTATATTGAGTTTTCTGTTTTTGAATCTCATACCTACAGAGCTCTCACACATATGCATTCCTGAGATATCCCATATCATCTCAACAAAACCAGTCATGATGAAAGCTGACTCTACCCACTGATTCTTAGAAAAGCATAGTAAACCTCATTTATTCATAAAATACAGGTGAGACCCAGTGAAAAACTAGACAGTTACATGAGACCAGATACACTCAAACAAATAGAAGAAAAAGTGTGGGAGATCCTCAAGCACATGGGCACTGGGGAGACTTTTCTGAAAAGAACAATAATGGCTTATGCTCTAAGATCTAGAATCAACAAATGGGACCTCATAAAATTGCAAAGCTTTTGTAAGGCAAAAGACACTGTTATTGGGACAAAATGGCAAACAAAAGATTGGAAAAAAAATCTTTAGAAATCCTACATCCGTTAGAGGACTAATATCCAATATATACAAAGAACTCAAGAAGTTAGACTTCAGAGAGTCAAATAACCCTATTAAAATGGAGTACAGAGTTATACAAAGAATTCTCAGATGAGGAATACTGAATGGCTGAGAAGCACCTAAACAAATGTTCAACATCCTTAGCCATCAGGGAAATGTAAATCAAAATAACCCTGAGATTCCACCTCATACCAGTCAGAATGATTAACATCAAAAATTCAAGTGACAAGAGATGCTGGTGAGGATGTGGAGAAAGAAGAACACTCCTCCATTGTTGGTGGGATTGCAAACTGGTACAAACCCTCTGGAAATCAGTCTGGAAGTTCCTCAATAAAATTGGACATTGACCTACCTGAGGGCCCTGCTATACCACTCCTGGGCATACACCCAAAAGATGCTCCAACATATAACAAGGACACATGCTTTACTATGTTCATAGCAGCCTTATAATATCCAGAAGCTGGAATGAACACAGATGCTCTTCAACAGAGGAATTGATACAGAAAATGTGGTATATCTATACAATGGAGTACAACTCAGCTATTAAAAATTATGACTTCATGAAATTCATAGGCAAATGGATGGAACTAGAAAATGTTATCCTGAGTGAGGTAACCCAATCACAAAAAAACACACATGGTATGCACTCACTGATAAGTGGATATTAGCCCAAAAGCTCAAATTATCCAGAATAAAATCCACAGACCACATGACTCAATTGATGAGGAAAGTGTGAATGCTTTAGTTCTTCTTTAAAGGGGAAATAATAATATTTATAGGAGGAGATATGGAGACAAAGTTTGGAGCAGAGACTGAAGGAATGACCATTCAGAGCCTGCCCACCTGCAGATCTAGCCCGTATATATACAGTCACCAAACATAGACAATATTGGTGAACCCAAGAAGTGCATGCTGACAGCAACCTGATACAGCTGTCTCCTGATAGGCTCAGACAGAGCATGGCGTATACAGAGGCAAATGCTAGCAGCACACCATTGAACTGAGAATGGGGTCCCTTTTGAAGGAGTTAGAGAAAGGTTTGAAGGACATGAAAGGGCTTTTATCCCGATCAGAACAACAATACCAACCAACCAGAGCTCCCAGGTGCTAAACCACTACTCAAAGAGTACACATGGACTGACCCATTGCTCCAGCTGCATATTTAGCAGAGGATGGCCTTGTTGGGCACCAGTAGGAGGAGAGGCCCTTGGTCTTTCCAAGGCTGGACTCCACAGTATAGGGGAATGTCAGGGCTGTCAGAGGGTGTGTGTGAGGTGGGGGAACATCCTCAAAGAAGGGACTGGATTGGAGTCTTATGAAGCAGGAAAGGGAATGATAATTGAAATATAAATAAAAAATATCAAATAAACAACAACAATGAGAGAGAGAGAGAGAGAGAGAGAGAGAGAGAGAGAGAGAATAAAACAAAACAAACAAAAGCCCAAACTATACATTCAGCCTTGGAAGATCAGTTTTTCAACAGAATCCCTAAATGTCCAATCCCATTAAAGCCCCTGGAGGAGTGGCTGTTCTGAGTGTGGGTCAGCAAAGGCTCTGTTGTGATTTTGAAAATCAATAACAAATCGTACATTTATCTTAATTGTCTTTTCTAGGCTGCAATGATGCATGACCAAGGGATAGACTAGAAAAAATTCTACTAATAAAAATATATCAACTAAATTCATAAGGAGTAGCAGATAATCGATATTCTGTAGTAAGTAATGAGATATTGAATTTAGGTAATGATAAAAATTACCTCTAAAAATCAAAAGATGTTTAAGGGAATTGTCTCGGCGTAAAACCACATTCTATCAGTAACGTGTCTCAGTGCTGGGATGAAATATGTAACAAATTCAACCTAAGGGGGAAGAGCTTATTTTGAATTTATAGTTTAGGGATATAGCTTATGCTTGTAGGAAGCCATAGAGGCAGGACATTGAGGTTACTGGTCATTCTGCTTTAATATTCAGGAAGCACAGAGTAATGAATGGCCCTGTTCACCTCCCTTGCACTTTCTATTCAATCCATGATTCCATTTCACCAAGGAAGTGAAGGTGAGTCTTTCCACTTTAGCTAATCTGATCTAGGTATTATTTTGGAGGCGTGTCTAGAGAGAAGTATTCCAAAGTGATTTTTGATCCTATCAAATATAAATCAATATTAATCATCACAGAATTAGAGATAACTTGACACTATCATTGAGAAGTTTTTTACTAAATGTTGATTCTAGGTAAGTGTAGTACCACACATGAATAGTTCTACCACTTGGAAGGCAGAGGCAGGCAGATCAGTGAAGCTTAATAAAGTCTCTTATATAGGGTTTCTATTGCTAAGGTGAAACAACTGATCAAAAAGCAAGTTGGTAAAGAACGAACTTACTTGGGCTTGTAGTTCCACATTGCAGTCTATTATTGAAGGAAACTGAGACAGGAATTCAAACCAGACAAGAACCTGGCGACACAACCTGCTAGAAAGATGCTGCTTCCTTGCTTGATTATCATGGCTTACTTGGCCAGCTTCTGTGTGAAAGGACTGAGTTAGCCAAAGCCAGGCTGACTCCATGACTGCCTACAAACTGTCAGTTTGGGAGACTAAGCCTAAGTTTTTCTTTTCTAGAAATGAGATCCAGCCAGAAATGAGATCTCATGTACTCAAAGGTACATACTAAGGACATGCCTGTATTCCAACCCAATCACACAGACCTAAAAGGTTGTTGGATGTGATCAGAGCAGCTTGATAGATTAAAGTGTCTCTATAATTTCAAAATTTAAAGGTCCCACAGTCTTTAAAAATTCAAACATTTAAAATATCATACTATTTCAAGTAGCCAGTCTCTTTTAAAACCCAAAGATTTTTAAAATTCAAAGACTCTCAGCTAGAAGCCACTTTAGCTAGCCAGAGCAAATCTGAAGTCCCAGGTTAACTGAGAGACACTGTGTTAAAAAAAATAAAGTAAATTAATTAATTAATTGATTGGAAACTGTGGCATTTAGTCTAGGCTCTGCCCTACAGTTACCTGGCAATAGCCAGCTGTGCCTGAGACTCACTGTAACAGGGGTTGTTTGCCCCTCCTCTCTCTCTTGCTCTCTTGCTCTTACTCCTGATCCTTACCTTCTCTCTCCTCATTCTCCTGCACTTTTTCTCCATGTACTCATGGCTAACTTCTACTTCTCTACTTCTCTACTCTTCTCTCTCTCTGACTTTCTCTCAACTTCCCTCCCCATGGCCTAAATGAACTCTATTCAATACTATTCTGTCTTATGGCTGGTCCCTCAGAGGGAAGGGATTCCTCAGCATGGGCACGCAGAGGCACCCCTACCCCAAGCCATACCACGCCTCCACCAAACATATTCTCTCACTCCTTTTCTTTTTATAAAACACAATAGACAGCTTGAAGACTCTGACATTCACTTATCTATGTTCTTCACACATATATAACATGTAGGCAAAAGTTTGCTTGCAAACACATGTGCATACCACTCCACACATAGACACAGATACACAATATACATATTTATTTTTAATATATTTAAAAATATAAAAACCACACATATAAACCATACATACACATCATATGTGCATAATATCTAACAATACACATGCATGCATGCACCCATTCACAAACACACAATATACACACACATACACAGTCTCATAAATAAACCCTCATGTACATATATACACACATACACTCATACACACACACTTGTACACATGCCATCACACACACACACACACACACACACAAACACACACACACTCACATATCGTACACTATACCCCATACACACATTAGTTCATACACACACCATATATACATACCATAACACACACACACACACACACACACACACGCGCGCGCGCGCACTACAAAAATAATTTAACTTTTCAAAACCTTTGGTTTTCCTTATTTTTACTGAAAAACATCAAATATACATAAAGGCCAAGAGATAAGTAGATGAACTGCCAAGCATCCATCACTCACCTTAACTTCCATTCCAGAAAAATTTGTCACACCTACTATTTATCCACAAATTATCTTGAACCAAGTATCAGACATTATGTTTTTCATAAGTATATTACATTACTTATAACTTCAGGGTAAAATGTAATTTTTTCAAATAAGACAATAATTCCATCACATCTTAAAAACTTTAACAGTTGCATCATAACTGGTCATGTCTGACTAATAGTCAGAATTCCTAAAATATATATTTTATTTGTAGATTGTCCAAATATAGCTTCCAATAAGATCTATAAAATGATGAAAAGTTTAAATGTTTATTAGTGCAACTGTGGCATACAGTGCTGTAGAGACAATATTTTGTGTATTGTATGGATACATCACCTATCAATTTAAAAACCTATGGCCTATAGGGGAAAGGGTACACTAGAGAGTGGGACACCTAAGAGGCAGAGAGAATTCTGGGATACAGCCAGGTGGAAGAGATTTGTTCAGGAAGATGTGATGAGATTGATGCAAGGTACCTGAGCACAGGTAACCAGCTACATGGCAGAGTGTAGATTAAATGGTTTATCATAAGTTATAATCTAGTCAGAGAAAAGCCTAGCTATATGGCTAAGGTATTTGTAAATATATTTTGAATTTGAGTCTTATTTCTGGGAGGAAGAACCAGTCATATCTTCTACAAAGTGAAAGATAGGATGATTTACCAACAAGGTGGGAAACAAAAGCAAGAGCCTTTCATGAAGGCTAAGGCAACTTGTGATTGTTGGGTTATCCTGAGAAAGATGAGGATCATGGAAATATTTCAAGGATTCAGTGATACTCTCAAAGACATGCTGAATGGAATGAATATGATAGGAGCTAGAAGTGAGTCCTGCTGAGGAGTCGTGAGTAACACAGGTTTCCCAGTTTGGAGTTGACTTATTTCATTTTCTATGACAATGGAAATTAAAGTTCTTATAAAATCGTGAAGAAAAATGTATCAAAAACATAAAAGTAAGAGAAAACAGACACAAATGTGGATATGATTAAATTGGGCACGTCCCAGCTTAAGAAAAGGAGAAGAAATGGGGTAAGGGATACAGGATTTTCTAAAGGTTGGCACATTATGTTAATCTAACTCAAAAAACAACACAACCAGAAAACTAGTAGCAATAGATAGAGATTCTGACTGGACCTGAAAAGCTTTGCGTAGTATAGAAATATTAGGTAAGGAAAAAACAGAAAAAGGAGGAGGAGGAGGAGGAGGAGGAGGAGGAGAGAAATAGAAACTTGCTACTAAATGAAAGTCACATCTATGTCAAAGTGACTTTGTGGAGAAATTAAATACAAATCATACAAAACAAAAAGAAAACAGAAGCTGTTGAACTGTAAAATATGTTCAGTTTGAAAACCAAATCATTAGCATAGCATACACTTACTCTACAGTACAAAAATAAAGTGATTTATTTCTCAGAATCTGTAAAGCAAAACTGAAAGAGAAGCGTCAGCAGAAGGAAAACAACTTACCTTAAGAAAGAAGTGAATTTGGGGTTTGTGTCATAGTTTACAGCTGATCAAACAAGGCCAATACGGCAAGAGTTCTTCTCAGTGCAAAAAAATCAGTAATATTATAAAGCTTTTCAAATGCTCACAAATATGTTAACTGCATGAAAACCACACTAATTAATTTCAAGTTTTCTTGGGAAAATAATAAAAACATGTTCTCTAATAAACCCTAATTATACTTTTAATGACTAACACAATTCAGTGTTATGAATTATAAAACACATTGCTATGAACAAGAAATTCATACCTTGTTCCATAAAAGAAAATGAAAATGGAATTTAACTTTTAAAGAATTTTGAATTTTTCAAATAACATTCTATAAATCGAAGGAAAATAAAAAGTGGAAAAATGACTAAAAACTGTGGTTTAAAACATACTGAAACCACAAATCTGTATTTTAAATTTAACGCTATAACAATATAAAAATTCATAGCCTTTTGTATTACATATAATATAAATAAATTGAATAATTAATAAACTTTCGATCAAATGATAGAAGCAAGCCTAATGAGCAGGAGGGAAAACCTATTAAGACACTGAAGCAAACTAGTCAAATATAGGATATGCAAGCAAATAGAAAAGTATGTAAACCAGCCATACCATGAATTGAAAGAAATGCTAAAATAGGTAACTACTGATTGCTAGAGAAACAAAAAGAAAACTTACTGAGTACCAGTTTTAATATAATGCTCAACTCTAAAAATTTAGAAAAGTCATCTTATTTAGAAGTGTATCAAAATAAAGCATGTTAGTCATAGAGGCATGGCACTCACACAGAAACACACATGCATATATTTATGCACGCATACAGAAGCATGTATTTATGCGCGCACACACACACACACACACACACACACACACACACACACACACTGAGAAAATTGTGTCATGCTTCTTTCCAGTACAGCACCTGTCTTGTTTGTGTGAAACACTTCTTCCAGTATTATGCTTCTGCTCACCTACTATTTTTATCTATGGGTAGTCACTGTACATTCAAATAACACACTTCATCTTCTACTCCTTTCCCAGTGACGATGAGTCTAGTTGCTGACTGACTTCTGACACTTCCTTAGCGCATTAGTAATCCTACTTTCTGCTTGCCTTGTAAATATCAAGATCTATCATCTGAAATTTCGATTGAGAATGCACTGAGGCTTGCAACCATAATCTTCCAAATTTCAACAAGTGTAATATAAAACTGAAAAGCAATATATGGTACCCGAGAATTTACAAAGTTGAGTGAAGTATTTCCTTTCCAGAAAAGTTTTTCTTAATCATCCTCGTCTCCTAGCTCACTGTATAACATACCTTTTCTCCCTAAGAGCTACTGACTATTTTCAGTTCTGGCTCAGATTAAGTTTTAACCCTTAGATCTTATTTAAGGACTTCCTGCCTTTGCAATGGAAGCACTCCTAGCAAACTTGGAACTTTGCCAGATATTTCCCTTCTCCTGACTGGAACACACTCACCAGATGCAGCCCTTATCTGATGACTTTATCAGAAAGGATAGAAAAGGCTTCCTAGGCTCCTCAGTAGATGCCACCCTCAGAATCAGTTCCAGGGTCTATTTGGGAGAAAAAACTGTTGATGCTGTACCACACTGCACGACTCCTCCTCCAGATCCTGCTTCCTTGTCCCTTTTGGTAAAGCCTGTTCCCCAAAATAATTCTTCCCAGCCCCAAAAAAGTTCAGTCCCAGCACCAAAAAAAAAAAAAAAAAAGAAAGAAACAAACATTTTGCATCTTACTTTCTGCCCAGAATTTAAATCTTTGAAACCCAAACCAATTCATTTCTTTAATCTGTCTAGCACCTTTCCTAGCAACTTAGAAGCACATCAATGATTGGACCTCACCCCATATAATCAAAAGGCCTGCTGACCAGAGGGAATGCCTTTATCTGACCATCACTGTAATAAGTAAGTTTGCTATCTTCTCTACTCAAAAATCAGAATGAATAAAGTATTCCCTTTGCTCCCATATTGTCTTCTTCACAGAAAGCCTTTGTTCTTTTGATGGAACTCATACCTACCTGTACACAAAAATTCAAAGGAGAATCTAATTACACATGTATAAAATATTTCATACCAGCTCATCACAGGAGAACTTCTCTCTTCACTACTGTATCTGAAGAGTCTTAGCCACCATGTGCACCAACAACTTTACTTCTCATTACTTTCATTTTTTTAAATTTGACAATTATAATGGACACACAAATAGCCTTCATGCCCTTATATACCTCCTATCATCTATAAACACATGGGATATATCCTCAATTTCCTGTCTATAAACATTGTAAACATCAAAAGTGAAAATTACATGTGGGTTTTCAGTGTTAATGTAGAAATATACTTAATAATGTAGGAGAACTGTCTATGTCTAATATTCCCTCTTTTTTGAACAGCCTCTTGCAGACATGGTTATTTGCTCATCCTGCTCTATTACTTGATGGACCCTCCTCCTACCAGAGCTATGTGTCTTCTCCCCTCTCCCATAGTCTAATCTAGAGTTGGACTCACCACTTCCACCTACGAGGTTGCTCTCTTCTTTCAGAAGTGTGTTCTTTTTAGGAGGGAGTCAAGAGACCCCATGCCTGCCTTTCACTGATCGGTTTCCTTGCTCAACTTTACTTTATACAAATTCCACACAGTAGAAATAAATTGAGGGCACTTATTTGTAGGAGAAGCCTGCTTACAGTAGATACCCTCCTCAGTCTCTCTGCCCTTGCCTTGCATGATCTTTTAAGACCTGCTTATATTATAGTGTTGTAAGAAGAAATATGAATCTCTTTGAGGCAGAAGCACTGAGGCACTTACAGAGAAGATATATTCCCTTTGCAATTATTTTTGAAATCTTGAATTTTTATGCCATGGACAATTTTCTTTTCCTTTGCAAGAAAAGAAAACTAATTTAATAAGTGGATAAATACTTCAGCAACTTCTCTATAATGGATGGGGCTCTAGGCAATTACTGACGGCAGAGTGTATTGAGGAAATTTGCTATTCAAGCAATTCATGAAAGAAGTTTCCATTGAGGTAGCCCAGCAACTTCTGCTTTTGTTATTGTAAGTCTGTGAGTGTGAATAGACCATCAGCCTGCTCTAAAACATATAGTGCAGGCAATCTCTATGCTGTTAGTACCTAAATTTTCTTTTATTCTTATAAATGTGAGCTTTGCAGAAATTTTCACATTATGAAAATCTGACTCAGCACTTTAACATGAGCTTATTTTTGCCATGTAAATTTTTTCATTGTCCCAGGTTTAGGTACAAAATACAAGGGAGTGACTTATGCTTCTATTGTTATTTAATGGAAAAATAGCCAATTATTTGTTTCGTATGGTTTCGTCAACCTAATGAATCATAAGCTGAATGGCTTTTGTTCATTTTTGGACATTTGAATAATATTTAAAATACATAGATAGTACTTTAATTAATTTGCACCCTGCATCCACTATTTGCATAAGTTCTTAATTCCACTTTCATTCCATAACTAGTATGATGTGAGAGCTAGAACAGAGTAGAGGGGACAAATAATTTCTGCCACAAATCATAACACTAGTTTCTAGACTGCCTGCTATGTTCTTCATTTTCTTTTAGGGAAATTGCAAATCTTATCAAGACTACAACATTCAGATGAAGGTAGGTTGAACTCCTAAAAGAATAAACCTCAAGTTTGGAATTACATGCAGCTGATTATTATGTTGCCTGTTATTATATTACACATAAGGGGGAAACAAATAACAAAGGGAGGGCGAAGCTTTACAGAGAATGAGAAGGCATCAAATGCCAGAATAATGTTCATCTCAAGTGACTTAAAGGGCATTTAAAAGGAACTTTCCCTCTATACTACATGGTGACCTCCATCTAGTAAGCCTGGTTCAAAAATGAGCCTTGGCTACCTTTAATTATTTTTATTGGATATTTTATTTATTTTACATTTCAAATGTTATCTCCTTTCCTGGTTTACCCTCCACAACCCCCTCCCCTATCCCATCCCCCCACCTTGCTTCTGTGAGGGTGCTCCCCAACCCATCCACCTACCCACTCCTGCCTCACCACCCTGGCATTCTCCTACACTGGTGCATTGAGCCTTCCCAGGACCAAGGGCTTCTCCTCCCACTGATGCCAGATAAGGCCGTCCCCTGCTACATATGCGGCTGGAGTCATGGGTCTCTCCATGTGTACTCTTTGGTTGGTGGTTTACCCACTCATTTCCAAATTTTTAACTCAGAATTGCTAGTGTCTAAAGGAAATAGAGGGACAAAATGTAGAGGAGAGACTAAAGGAAAGGTCGTCAAGAGACTGCTCCACCTGGGGATCCATCCCATATACAAACCCAGACATCAAACCCAGACTCTATCACGGACTTCAAGAATTGCTTGCTGACAGGAGCCTAATATTGCTGTCTTCTGAAATGCTCTGCCAGAGCGTGACAAAGACAGATGTGGTTGCTCACAGCCAAACATTGGAATGAGCACTGGGACCCCAATGGAGGAGTTAGGGAAAGGACTGAAGGAGCCGAAAGGTTTTGCAACCCCATAAGAAGAACAACAATATCAACCAACTAGACTACCTCTATTTTTAAAAACCACGTCCATTTAAAGTTTGAGTGACAAGGATATGGACACTCATCCAAGGCACGCTCAGAGCAGGGCCACCTCTATTCAAGTGGACATGCAGCATGGGGACCAGGTAGGGGGCATGGCAGGACAAGCACAGCACAGGCACCCCCATCAGTTTTGTGATCTTGCTGCTCTTCCTGAGCCTACTGTATTAACTGCATGGAATGGGTTGAGGCATGTGTCCAGTAAGTGGGAGGTATGCTGGATACCAGGAGACCCTCAGGTTTGACACAGATGCCTCCTCAAGCAGTCGCCCTCACCTGACATTTCCTTTGTTCATCATCATCTTTCTTGCTGTGAGTCTTCAATGCCTTGGAGGTCTCTGTGATGTGTTATTTGCTGGCTGTCTCACTCCCTGAACATTTGCTCTCTCTCTAGTATGATTTCTTCTTCGGTTACGCCCTCGTTTTACCTCAGCATCTGAAAGTGTCACTACCTGTTACCAATCACTGCTACAAGGACACTCTCCTGACTTTCACTTTTAAGGTGTTGGTGTATTTTTGAATGTTCAAAGTGCCATTTGTATTTTTCTAATAATATTATAGCGATACCATTTCAATATAATTATATAGGATATTAATACTAGTCTAATAATAATTAAAATGACACATTATAGATCTGATGCTATTCTCCTCTGTAACTCTAGCCTTCAGGCATTTAACCTCATTTATCAAAGATACAAGTACAGTCTCCAAACATAACAATGTGAAGCTTTAGAGAATTCTCACGTTAACTTACCACATTACACAAATTTTTGCAAATTCTTTGGGAACTGCACTAACAAGCAAGCCTCTGGCACCATCTACCGGCAACAGGGCTTCACTTTCACAGCAAGCCACAACCAAATCGGGATTGCAGGAATCACTTTCTTCCTTATTTTTTGATAAATAATTCAAGCTTCAACCATCAGCACTGGCTGTGGATGAAGCATTTAGATACATCAGCATGTTTATACTTCACCTGGGGACTTGACATAGCTTCTCTTAACAGAAGCCACCTTCTTGTTTTTGCCACAGTCACCTCACTAAGAGATATTTATCCCCACCCTCTTTTATTGGTCATTTTGTTTATTTACATTTCAAATGTTATCTCCCTTCCAGGTTTCCTCTCTGTAAACCCCCAACCCATTCTCTCTCCTGCCTCCAGGAGGGTGCTCCCCCACCACCCCACCCGCCCACTTCTGTCCCCTGTGCTGTGGCATCAAGGCTTTACAGGACCAAGGGCTTCCCTTCCCTTTGATGCCAATCAAGGCCAAATTAAAAAAAAAATAACTACCAAGGACCTTCTAACTATAACAATTGAGCACATCGGCCTATAGAGTTATGAGATTAAATGAAAAGCATTGAGAAATCTACACTATTTAACTCCCTTGTCAGCAGTTAATAAACAATTATTTAGTAAACAAAGTGCTCATTTCATGGCAAAAAGCAGAAGTCAAGGTCATCATGTCTACTGTCTACAGTCATTATCAGTCAATAGCAGACTTCCCTAGAAAATGAAGGCACTATTGTGGACTTTTCAAGATCAAATGAGAACTATGATGTAAGTTATAGGTTAAAGACTCCTATCCCATAAATGCACTAGTGCCAACCTGACTCAACAAACTAGTTTACTATTGTCGCAGTAGTAGTATATCAAAAGAATTGTGAATACTACTGTTGCCTGTCTCTCTGTCTCTCACCCTTTCTCTCTCTGTCTCTGTCTTTCTGTCTTTTCCTCTCTTCTGCCTTCTATCTCCCCCTCTGTTTTTGATAGTATCATTTTTATTAATTTTTAAAATAAATAAAAATGGTATTACATCACTTCTCCTTCCCATTTTTCCTCCAATCCCTCCCATGAACCCATTACACTCAAAAGTATTGCCTATCTTTCTTTATTAGTGCTATATATGCTTATAGATATATAAATTTAGCCTGCTAAGTCAGTGTAGCAATATATATAATTTCAGGACTGTCTACTTTTTATTTTATAACAAATTATGAAGTTTGTCCTTGGGTAAGGAGAATTTTCTCTTCTCAGCACGCATTAAATGCCTATAATAATTTGCCTATGGCTCTGATATTATCATATTTTTATTTCCACTTTAGCATATCAGTATCATTGTCTGTGTCTTGTGTAGACAGCCATATTCCTGAGTTATCCGGACTGATGAAACCAACCTTAATGGATACAACTTCAATACAACTCCTGCACCTAAGGTTCAGAGAGAATCAAAGAAGAGGGAGTAGAAAGATTATAAAGCCTGAGGAACAAGACAGTGGCTGTAAAATTGTGTCCCTTAGATATGACAGTTACTAAACTTCTCTCTCTCTCTCTCTCTCTCTCTCTCTCTCTCTCTCTCTATCTCTCTCTCTCTCTTTCTTTTATTGGCTATTTTATTTATTTACATTTCAAATGTTATCTGCCTTTTCAGCTTCCCCTCCATAAACCCCCTATTTTCTCCCACTACTTCTCTGAGGTGTCCCCCCACTCACCCATTCCTGCCTCAGCAACCTAGCATTTTCCTACACTGGTCATCCAGCCTCCACAGGACCAAGGGACCCCCTCCACTGATGCCTGATAAGGCCATTTTCTGGTACATATGCAGTTGGAGTGTGTGTGTGTGTGTGTGTGTGTGTGTGTGTGTGTGTGTGTGTGTGTTTTCAACCTACTACCAGAATTTGGATGTATAAGCCAGGAAGATTCCTTGAGCACAGGAGTTTGAGACAGCCTAGAGCATTGTTTGAACCAAACAGAACCATGAGAAGGAAACAAAGAAATGAACAAAACAGTACAAAAGCAGAACAACCTCAAATTAGAAAAAAATTGTTTCACAAATTATTTTATTAGGATAAATAGTTCCATCATTTGTGCACAATGCAAAAAACCGAGTTCAGTGTCTCACTCAATAGGTCAAAATTATTATTTCTTGACTCTCTCCAATTATGTATAAATGCAGTATGTTTTTGACATTTATATAGAAATTCTGCCAATCCATTACATAATTATTATTTCCTTAGAAGGAAACACCCTTTGGTTTCTGTTTTCTCTCTCACATCTTGCTGCTTCCAGCCAGAGATGGTGGTGCTGCACTCATGACATAGATATAAGCTCTGAGCTCAAGGCATTTTCTGAGGTCCCTGGGATTCTATGCTGTTGTGATGACTACAGTCACTTAATTGATACAGAGCAATTTTAAAGCTAAGAAAGATTGTGTGGATGGCATGCTCATCTTTTGGTAATGTTTATTAAATTTCTAAAAAGAAATCCTTGGCTTCTACTGACATTTTGGCTTGTATTGGTTGACTTCCACAGCAGGGCCTAGCTTGCAGTTAACAGTTCCTTAATCTACATCATCTCTCCCTACTAGTACTTTACAAAGCTGACCCCAGGGCTGCTTCCCATGATGCCTGCCCACTCCTGATCACAGTGCAGTCTTTAAGCTTGACTAGGATTCATAGTTGTCAGGAGAAATGAGAAGACGAACTTATTCATTCCTTAACTGTTTTAGTCGATGTTTTCTGACTCAAGTACAGTGCCTGATCCACAGTCAAGCACAATGCTTATTGATTTCATTCATTTTTAAACAGTTTTTATTTTTCTGTTCTTCAGGTTCAAATCTGTGTTCTTGGGTGGCTACCAGAAATGTGAAATACTTGTCAGCAAAGCCTTTGGTTCAAACACGTATTTTGCTAGTATCACTACCTCTTACCAATGTAACATTAATCTTTTCAAAGTCCACTTTTAATGATGCTTAAATGCTTTAACCTCCCTTTTAGCCCACCACCCACCAGAGGAAGTAGAAAACAATGGCTATGGGAAAGTGGATCTGTTTAGCAATGGTTCTTTGGAGTAGCTCCCACGAGTGTTGTCGGGAAATTGGCAGTTCAGTTGACAGGGTAAGAGCAGCATCTCGATCCACTTGTACACACCTCACAAATATATCAGCAGTCCAGTATGGTAGAGTGGGGTTAGCAACAGTAGTGGCATGACCTAACAAGAACAGCCAGGCCTCAGCCTTCACACAAGTCAGCAGGAGGTACCAGGGCCAACAGGAAGGGTGGGGAAAGTTCTTGGCTATGCCTTTCTCGGGGAAGCAAAGATCAGTGAAGATGCTAGAGCAACAAGTGTTTAGCTATCCAAGCAATCCAAGCTCAGTCTCTGTCTTTTTATCCATCGTCCAAGCATCATGCATCCTACATGGGTCTTGCATCAGCACTTGTCTTGCCTCAATACATGTCTTAGCTGATATTACTCTGCCAATGAGTTAGGGTACAGGAAAGCAGCAAAAAAAAAAAAAAAAAAAAACAGTACCACATCACCAGAAGGTTTTTGGTTTTTGGTGTGTTTTTCTCTATGAAGTCTGGGCAATTACACAATGTAAGATCAATACAGGCCTCTCATTAGGAAAGAATCCTTCATCATGTCTCCTTTCACATGCTTGCTTAAGCAGTATATCCTTTCTCCTGTATCTGCTTCAGGGAAAGATTCTTTCACAATTCTGTCTTAGCTTTCCACTGTGTCCACTTCAAGAAAATACTCCATCACCTGTTTGCCCCAGAAATACACAGTCCAAACACAACTGACTTTCAAAGAACCCTTAAGTTTTCACTTCAACCAATGTCTATTTGCTCTGGATATCTTTGTCCATTGTACACAGAATGGGTTAAAAGATTTTGTAGTGAAGACACTGAGTATAAGCGACCATTATAAGCAGTATAGCCGGGTCCTCAGGTAGTACTCTGAAATTTTCTGAGGAATCACCAGACTGATTTCCAGAGTGGTTACACCAACTTGCAATCCAAACAACAATAGAGGAGTGTTCCTCTTTCTCCACATCCTCGCCAGCATCTGTTGTCACCTGAATTTTTGATCTTAGCCATTCTCACTGGTGTGAGGTGAAATCTCAGGGTTGTTTTGATTTGCATTTCCCTGATGACTAACGATGTTGAACTTTTCTTTAGATGCTTCTCAGCCATTTGTTATTCCTCAGTTGAGAATTCTTTGTTTAGCTTTGTACCCCATTTTTAATAGGATTATTTGACTCTCTGGAGTCTCACTTCTTGAGTTCTTTGTATACATTGGATATTAGCCCTCTATCAGATGTAGGATTGGTAAAGATGTTTCCCCAATGTGTTGGTTGCCGTTTTGTCCTAATGACAGTGTCCTTTACCTTCCAGAATCTTTGCAATTTTATGAGGTACCATTTGTCAATTCTTGATCTTACAGCATAAGCTGGTGGTGTTCTCTTCAGGAAATTACCCCCTATGTGTTCAAGGCTCTTCCCCACTTTTTCTTCTATTACTTTGAGTATATCTGGTTTTATGTGGAGGTCTTTGATTGACTTGGACTTGAGCTTTGTACAAGGAGATAAGAATGGATCAATTTGCATTCTTCTACATGCTGACTCCCAGTTGAGCCAGTACCATTTGTTGAAAATGTTGGCTTTCTTCCATTGGATAGTTTTAGCTCCTTTGTAAAAGATCAAGTGACCACAGCTGTGTAGATTCATTTCTTTGTCTTCAATTCTATTTGATTGATCTACCTGCCTGTTTCTGTACCAATATCATGCAGGGCTTTTTTTATATCATGATTACTCTGAGCACCCAGCTATACCAGTCCTGGGCATACCCCCAAAGAATGTTCCAACATATATCAAGGGTGCATGCTCCACTATGTTCATCGCAGCCTTATTTATAGTAGACAGAAGCTGGAAAGAAGCCAAATGTCCTTCAACAGAGGAATGGATACAGAAAATGTGGTACATCTACACAATGGAATATTACTCAGCTATCAAAAACAATGACTTCATGAAATTCTTAGGCAAATGGATGGAAATAAAAAATATCCTGAGTGAGGTAACCTAGTCACAAAAGAACACACATGCTATCTATGGACTCACTGATAAGTGGATATTAGCCCAAAAGCTTGGAATACCTAAGAAAAAATACATAGATCATGTGAAGCTCAAGAAGAAAGACTAAAACATGGATGCTTCAATCCATCTTAGAAGAGAGAACAAAATACTCACTGGAGGAAATACAGGGACAAGGAGTGGAGCAGCAACTAAAGAGAAGGTCATCCAGAGACTTCCCCAACTTGATATCCACCACATATGCAGCTATAAAAACTAGTCACTATTGCTGATGCCAGAAAGTGCTTGCTGACAAGAGCCAGATATGGGTGTCCCTTGAGAGGCTCTGCCAGAGCCTTACTGATACAGATGAGGATGCTTGCAGCTAACCATTGGATTGAGCACAGGGATCCCAATGGAGGAGTTAGAGAAAAGACTGAGGGAGCTGAAGGGCTTTGCACCCCAATAAGAAGAACAACAATATCAACCAACTGCCAGAGCTCCCAGGGACTAAATCACCAACCAATGAGTACATATGGAGGTTCCCATGACTCCACCTGCATACATAGCAGAGGATGGCATTGTTCAGCATCAACATTAGAAAAAGACCTTTGTCCTGTGAAGGCTTGTTTCTCCAATGTAGGTCGTTGAGGTAGGAGTGGGTGGGTAGGTGTGTCAGCAAGCACCTCTTGACAATAGCAACAGGGTTAGGGGTTTGGTGTCTGCAGACAGGATGTATACCCAGGAGGGGCGGTCCCCAGATGGCCCTTCTTTCAGTCTCTTCATGCTCTCTCTTTAAGATGCATTTTCTTCTAGAATGTTCTGAAAACAAGTTTCTGTCTTTAATAATTACCTGGGATGGGGTCTATTTCATAAGCTTTTTATTTATTTTAACTCTTTCATTTTGGTGGACTCCATGTAAGAAGAGTTGCAGTGCACATGTGAGCTTGCTAGAAATGGTCCTCCATTTTGCCCTGCAGAAACAGGTGTGCCCTGGAAAGGCACAGCACCACCAGACTCATCTCATGACTGCTTCCTGTTACGGATGTGTCTTTTTATGTCTGTTTTTTCTATATTCCTCAGAATCTGGTAACATATGATTGGGCATGGGGAGAATCCCACTGTCTAAAGCCTGGTATTATTACCTTTGGAGTTATAGCCCACTCTATTGGGAAATTTTCCTGCAGATCAACATGAAGATGAACTTTCATAAAATAATACTGTTGAGATCAATTAATGATTTTAATGAATTCCTGATTTGATTTAATTAATTTTTAAAAACTAGGTAGTTGGTAGATAAGTTAAGGAGATGTTTTAGTTGTTTAACCAGGAAAACATAATAAACTTAGAATCAAGAATAGACTATGCTCTCTTTGCAGTAAGAAAGGACTGCAAAGGTTAGAAAATGAATGCAGCTTTCATGCATTACCAGTATGTAATTGTATTAGAGAGAAATATAGGCTGGGGACAAGTTAACGATCCAGGAAAACATTTCATGTTAGGTTGGGTCTGAGATGATAGTGTACACTATGAAAAGGCAGAGATGTGAGTAAATGTTAAATGATGGATTCTATTCTGAGTATAAAGAACAGAGAATAGATAATTAGTCAGTTTAGCTGAACAAGACTCCAAAAGTAAGACACAAGCTCAACAATGATCAGTATCTTGGAAAATACAAGTTGTTGTCAGCTAAGTAAAAAAAATATTGCAACTATAGATGGCTTGCTTAAAATTTGCTAATCAATGACAAAACAGTTATTAGTTTGGGGTTGTAATGAACTTGTGGAGAGAAAAATAGATAGGAAATGTTTAGTTAGGTATGAGTTTCAAAAGAAGAATACATAATCAATAATCCTGTTTCCTTTTAATGTTTTTATATTTTATGATTATAATGTTTTTGAAGAATATATTTTTGTGATTGTTTTTAGAGAATATGTAAGTTGTGGCTATGTGGTGATCTTTTTGGTATATAGAGAAATCTGTCTTAGGTGGTAAAAAACAAAGACTAAGAGAAAAAAATAAAGTTGCTGGAGTGAACTCATTGGAGTTTTGTATATGTATATGTGTAAAATGGAGCCACACATCTATCCATTTGCTCTATCCATTCGATATGTCTGTCTATCTGTCTATGTGTATGTGTGAAGTTGTTGGAGCTTGTTGGAGCTCACTCCATCCATTAAGTATGTGCATATGTGTGCCTGCTTTATACTGTTGTCTACTCCACATCTCCTCCTTGAGACGATGAATACATTGCCGGAGACGGTCTTCCCCAGCATTTTATTTGATAAGGTAACTTTTTCATATTTCAATCTCTTGATGCTTTCCACACTCCTTGTTTTTCACACAACTTTATTTGCTTTACGTTGCCTTCATTCTACATTCTAGAATTTAATATTTTTGGGGAAATTCATTATTATTTCACATTTTCTGGTAATTTTTATATTTATGTTGTCCTTATGACTGCATGAAGTTTAACTTTGCTGTAGCAGCCACTCAAATAGGACACTGGGAAGGAAGTTTCACTGCTCTCTTGGAATAGGCTTCCAGGAGACAGAATAGTTCAAGTTGCTATTCCCTTAACATTCTAATTGGAATATGAACATTATTGAAGAAAAATAGTAGTAAGAAAATTTCCAAATGTACCCCCTTCCCACTTCAATTTTCTTAAACAAAGAATATATATTTATATATATTAATAATAAACCCAACACACCCATCAGAACTCCCTTGCCTTTTGTTTTTTCTTTGCATTTGAGAATGGGCCTTTGATTATTTGAATTTTGACCACTCACTGCTTCCTGGTATGCTATCCATGTCTCTCTCCTGAAATTTTATACAACCATCCTTCCACACTAACTCTTCTGAGTTACAACAGCCATAAGAGGAAAGCAATGACCTACATTCTCATCAAAATTTACCTTGGTTTAGACCTAGAATAACCATTTTAAAATTTCTAGATTGAAGTATCTTATAAAGAAACGTCTACTGTTTAATTTCCTCTACCCTAATTTGTTGTAGGGCAGTTGGAAAACATGGAATACTTGAAAATTATCCAACATACTTCTTTCCACTTGAGAATCACTTTCAATATTGTACTCTAATATTTTAAACTTTACAAAAGTCTGTGTGCACATACATGCAGAAATATAACCGTGATATGTGTTATTGTGAAGCTCAGACATAGCCACCCTCTGAGGGCTATATGTAAAATCTGTGCTTGTGTATCCATGATATTAATCTCATGGTCTTTCTGGAATCCAGGACAGGCTTAACAATTCTGTCACCTTGAGAAAAAAAACTGTTTATGATTGACCAATGCTATAAGTAAGATAAACAAGGTGGCTACTGATAACCAAATTAGAATAATACAGCAAGGGATATT
The DNA here is from genome assembly GCF_011064425.1 of Rattus rattus. Taxonomy (NCBI): domain Eukaryota; kingdom Metazoa; phylum Chordata; class Mammalia; order Rodentia; family Muridae; genus Rattus; species Rattus rattus. Next base: position 147,727,248 of record NC_046156.1, on the reverse strand, counting down.
TTCTTTATTTCTTTCTTTATTCGTTTATTTATATCACAAACACTACCCCCCACACACATCCTTCCCACATATTCCCTCCCCTTTGCCTCTGAGAGGGTGACCCACCATCTCCTCTACCCTGACATATCAAGTCTCTGGAGGGTGAGCTGCATCCTCTTCCACTGAGGCCAGGAAAGGCAGCCTTCTACTAGATATAGTTCAAGGAGTCCAGCTTGTGTATGCTTTTAGGTGCGTGGCCAGTCTCAGGGCGTTTCCAGGGTTGAAAGTTAGTTGACTGTTGGTCTTCCTGTGGAGTTCCTATCCCCTTCGGGGTCTTCAATCCATCCCCCAATTCTTTGATAAAAAATGTATTCTAATAGCTTGTTACACAACTACCTTGAGGTAAGGTCAAAAGCTACATTTTGGCAATATAAATTAAACTCTAAACAGATGCACACACACTAAAATGGTAAAATGCAGTGTGTGAATAAGTTTATTAGCAACTTCTAATCAAGGTTAGATGAGAACAATACTAACTTGCGGAGTACATCCTAAATCAATCACTATGAAAATAAAAAAAGAAAGAAAAACTACTTCTTGAGTAGTTTGTATTTTATTTTTTTAACACTCAAATTGTCTAAAATATCTTGTGGCTTTTTCCAAATAGCTATCAAATTAATTTTTGCTTTATGTTTCAAATAAAAATCTAAAAATGTTAGGGGAATGTTCTGACAGTCTAAATATCTTATTTAGATGCATGCATGTATTGAAAAAAATTCATGGGGAAATGTGAAGAACGGGTGCCATCGTGTGGTCACAGCTAGTAATGCAACACAAGCGGAGCACAGGAACTCAGATTTCTGCTATTCAGCCATTCAGAACTGTGGTGACTGTAAAGCATTCATAGGAGGGTGCAATATGGCAGAACCGAGACAACATAAGAACCCAATGCCTCTGTCTCATGACAGAGCTTGTAACTGCCATGTGTACCCCATGGTAATACGCGCACCACCGTCTTCTCCACACACACCCTGCCCCCCAACGTTGCATGCTATACCACTTAGATTCTTATAAAAGCTAAAACCATTTCAACTTTTCCATTAAGTAGTGTCCTTTCTCTATTTTTCATCGAGCCCCATCTCCATATATAAAACTATTACCATATTCTTTTATTTATATCTTAAACACCTTCCCTTATGGCAAATTTTGCTCACCTCTCTACCCTTGTCATGTTTACCTGCATAAGTACAGCTGTCCTTGAATTAGCGTCCGTTCTTTAACCCACTTCCCTTCCCATCACTCTCCACAACACTAACACATTACCGCAAGCGAAATGCATCAAAACTAGGTCTTGAGACTCCTCATTTGATTCTGATCCATGTAATTATTGTCCTATGGTCAATTCTTTAACCATTGTCCCTGCTGTTCTTTCTTGGCTTAGGGAGCTCTACTCTTACCTCCATGCACTGTGATCAGATACTGTTGAGGATCAGTGAAGTGCTTGCTGTAAACAGAATCGTTGATTCTAGGTTTCCACAGCACTGCGCACCGCGTTTGCTACACTCTGTATCCTTTATCCTTTATCTCTTTCAGTTCATTGAGCTAACAGATTCATAGTACCTGCAGCAGGAATCATTGGGGTGTTAAGAAAAGAACTCGGGACAGGGAAGTGGGAAGGGTTGGGTGGTTGGAGAGAGGGAACACCCTCATAGAAGAAAGGGGCCGGGTCATGGGATAGGGGATTTATGGACAGAAAACCAGGAAAGGGGAAATGTAAATAAAAAAAATCCAATAAAAAAAGAAAAGAAGAAAAGAACTCAGAAACAGTGTAAGTAGTAAGGTTGTGCATGGTAATCACAGATCTGAGTTAATATTACTGCTGTTCAGAGGAGCACACTGCTGTGTACTAAATGAATGTAGCCTTCAGTGTTTCGAGCCACAGTGGTCTTTATTCTGCTATTTCCGCAACTTAGAATGCTTTCCCCATCCAAACTACATTGAAAGTCAGTCAGTAATGTTTAGTTGAGATGGCAATTCAAGGAAAAGGTCTCAACCACAATTTCTACCTAAAGTTACACAAAGGGGCATTCTCAGACACTCTATCATTACACGAACTATAGTAAGTCACATTATTTGTGACCACTTCTCCCAAAACCCTTTTTATAGAAATTATTTCAGAAACTAAAAGTAATGCCTATCAAATGATTGTGGAATTTAGATGGACCGAACTAAATGCATTAGAATGTATTTTATTCCCCTTTAAATGAATATAATGTCCTTTTCTATTTGAGTTATTTTAAATATAAAGGAAAATACATTATACATTTGTATTGTTCATTTAAATAAATCCCAATTTCTCTGTGCTCTGAAATATTCAAGTAATGGCTGAGTTCATTTTTCACGCTAAAACATTGATATTGGGGTTCAAAAGATGGCATAGTGGTTAAGATATTTTGTTGTTTTCAGGAATGACTCAGGTTTGTTCCTGAATCCACAGGATGCCACACAATCATCTGTAATTCTCCTTCCACAGGATCTGCTGCCCTCTTCTGACCTTTGTGAATGCTACAAATGAACGTGATACATAAACACAAATGTAACAAATTACTCAAATGCATAAAATAACATGCATATATTTTTTTAAATTAAAGACTGATCTTGAAGCTACATATAGATACATCTGGTGCTTACTTATGATCCCCTTATGTAAGAGGAACTTTACAAAATGTGGCATATTTTTCAAGGATGAAGTTGGAACAATGCCTAGCAGGGAGATTAAAAATTCATCCAAAATAAAGGACAGTGACAAGAAATTATAGAAGCTGTACTGAAACATGTAAGATGATTCTTTTCTGGCTAAGGAAACAGCTGACTTAGTTTTTGTCACTTTCCTACAGAGTGATTCAAGATCACGTAGACAAAAGGACTCAATCGAATATAAACCTGTCTGACAAAATACCATGACCCAAATACCTAGGTCATAACTCCTGGATCATGTAAAGAGATTGCTTCACATGACAAAGGCAACATTCATGGATGCAGTTAAGGGTGTGAACTGTGAGATACAGACTGATCCTGGACACCAACTCTACTCTGACCATGTGTATCCTTCTAAGTAGCTAATTCCCTTCTTTCAGAACCTGTGTGGCATTTGGCATTCCTCTTTATTGTGGAGCCATCTGTCCCTCTCTGGTGCTGCTGCTCTTAGCTCTTACAGATTCTCTGACACCCCTCTCATTACAGAGTCAGTGGTGTGGTAGTCAATCATTCAGTCTTCCAGTATGTGCCTGTCCTGCAGATGCAGGGACTCTGCTTGGCCATGAACCTTTCATTCCCTCCCACTCTTTTCCCTGCAGGATATTAGTAATTATTTCAGCATTGTAAAGGAAAACTCTATGTTTAAGATCAAGTTTCCCATGTAGAAGGTCAATAATTTTTATGTTCACCTTCAGAGAAGGTCATTCACAGAGCTCTTTGTAATTCATGTTCTCCCCAAACTCTTGGACACATTTAAGTTGAGACTATCCTCTCATTATCATTTCTCAGGGTCATCGATAATATCAAAACTATGCAAATACAAAATGAATTTCACTTGCTGTTGGTGACTTGCAACTTGACATTCAGAAGACAGAAAAGGGAATTTTCAGCACATTGAGTTTGAGAATTTATTAATTTCATAAGAATAAATGTCCTGCCAGGAGCTGACCCTGTGCCACAGCTCTCTGTACCCAGATCCCCACTGGGAGAAAGCTGGTCTCCCAGGGTGCTGACACAACTGAGAGCACAGATAACACAACCAGTTCTGCTCCAAGGGACCCCCCACCACCACAGGAGCCCTCAGGACACAGGAATTGAGGAGTAGTCTGGGACAGGTTCCTTCTGGTTTCTGCCTGTGCCCTGAGATGAGCCTGTGCCACAGCTTTCTGTATCCAGATCTTGCTGAGAGAAAGCCAGTATTTAGGAGTGTTGACCTACAGGCTTACAGGAGGGTCAAGCCACTGTCAGAGAGCGCAAGATCAGCTAACAGCAGGGATGAGCAGATAGCAAGAGGCAAGGGCAAGACCCTAAGCAACAGAAGACAAGACCACTTGGCATCATCAGAACCCAGTTCCCCAAAAACAGCAAGTCCTGGATAACCCAACACACCGAAAGAGCAAGATTTTGATTTAAAAATCAAAAATCATGAAAATGGTAGAGGACATTAAGAAAGTAACAAATAACTCCTTTAAAGAAATACAGGACAACACAGGTAAACAGGTAGAAACCCTTAAAGAGGAAACACAAAAATCAAACAAACAGGTAAAGGAATTGAACAAGACCATCCAGGATATAAAAATGGAAATAGAAACAATAAAGAAATCACAAAGATAGACAGCCTTGAAAATAGAAAACCTAGGAAACAGATCAGGAGTCATAGATGGAAGCAGTTCCAAAGGAATACAAAAGATAGAAAGAGAATCTTGAGGGCAGAAGATACCACAGAAAAAAACATTGACACAACCCTCAAAACACAAAAGTTCTTAACCTAAAACATCCAGGAAATCCAGGACACAGTGAGATCAAACCTAAGGATAATAGGTATAGAACAGGACAAAGATTCCCAACCTAAAGGGCCAAAATTTATAGAAGAAAACATTCCTATCCTAAAGAAAGAGATTCCCAGAAACATACAAGAAGCCAACAGAACCTCAAATAGATTGGAACAGAAAAGAAACTACTCCCAACACATAACAGTGAAAACAACAAATGCACAAAACAAAACAAAAATAATAAAAGCAGTAATGGAAAAAGGACAAATAACATATGAAGGCAGACCTTTCAGAATCACACCAGGCTTCTCAACATAGACTATGAAAGCTAGAAGATGCTCGGTAGATGTCATACAGACCCTAAGAGAACACATATGCCAGCCCAGACTACTATATCCAACAAAACTCTCAATTAACATAGATGGAGAAACCAAGATATTCCATAACCAAACCAAATTTACACAATATCTTTCTACAAATCCAGCCCTACAAAGAGTAATAGGTGGAAAACTCCAACACAAGGAGTTTTCTACACCCTAGAAAAGGCAAGAAAGTAATATTCTTGCAACAAACCCAAAAGAAGAGAGACACACAAACATAATTCCACCTCTAACAACAAAAATAACAGGAAACAATTGTCATCATTCCTTAATATCTCTTAACATCGATGGACTCAATTCCTCAATAAAAAGACATAGACTAAGAGACTGGATATATAAAGAGGACTCAGCATTTTGCTGAATACAGGAAACACACCTCAGTGACAAAGTGACACTTCCTCAGAGTAAAAGGCGGGAAAACAATTTTCCAAGCAAGCGGTCCCAAGAAACAGGCTTGAGTAGCCATTCTAATATCTAATAAAATCGATTTTCAGCCAAAAGTTATCAAAAAAGTTAAGGAAGGACACTTCATATGCATCAAAGGAAAAATCCACCTAGATGAACTCTCAATTCTAAATATTTATGCTCCAAATGCAAGAGCACCTACATTCAAAAAAAAAAAAAAAAAAAAAAGACAACTTACTAAAGCTCAAACACACATTGTACCTCGTATAATAACAGTGGAAACTTCAACATCCCACTCTTGTAGGGGAGCGGGCTGTGAAAGATACCCTGATTCCTGGTCAAGATAAGTCGAATCCCTGGGGACTCTAAAGAGACAGCAGGAGCATTCCCAGTCTCACAGGAGATCCAGCCCATCTCTTATAGCTACAGTCCACCACAACTCCCTGTAGAGAGGTTTGAGACACATTAGTCACATAGGGCAACGCCCCAAGTCCCTCTTACACAGGAGAGGGCCTGACCACAGGTCATATAGTCTCAAGATGGATCAGTCACATAGAAGTAGGACCACATCCCCAAATATGTAGATGAGGTATTTTCAAGCTTTCAGGTCAAACCAATAGGAATTATGTGCCGCAGCCAGAATCGCCCCTGCACCCTTTGCCAGCTACGCAGTCTCCTGCAGTCTGAGCCTGGTCCGAACAACCAAAGGGGCAGCAGCAGAAATGGAGGCAGAGCAGCACCAGCAATGGAGGGGTAAAAAGCAGTTCCTCCTCCCTGCCCAAGTTCTCTCCCCTTGTCCTGAACCCATGAACTTAGTCAGACCAGAGATCTCTATGGAAAGCCTCCAGCACAGAGGCCCACATTCTCTCATCAATGGATAGAAGATGGAAACAGAAACTAAATAGTGAGGCAGAGAAAATAACAGGTTATAAACCAAATGGATTTAACATATATCTATAGAACATTTCATTCTAAAACAAAAGAATACAACTTTTTCTTGGCACCTCATGGTATCTTTTCCAAAATTGACCATATAATTGCTCACAAAACAAGCCTCAACAACTACAAGAAGATTTAAATAATCCCATTCAACCTGTAAGATCACCATGGACTAAGACTTGTCTTCAACAACAACAAATAACAACAAAAAATGACAGAAATCCCACATACTCATGGAAGCTGAACAATGCTCTACTTGATAACTTGCTCAAGGAAGAAATAAAGAAGCAAAGTAAAGACTTTTTAGAATTGAATGAAAATGAAGGTAGAACATACCCAAACTTATGGGACACAATGAAACAATGCTAAGAGGAAAACTCATAGCTCTGAGAGCCTCCACTCAGAATGTGTGAGAGCATATACTAGCAGCTTTGCAGCGCACCTAAAGGCTTTAGAACAAAAGGAAGCAAAAACAACCAAGATAGGTAGATGACAGGAAATAATCAAACTCAGGGCTGAAATCAACCAAGTAGAAACAAAAATAAATATACAAAGAATCAACAAAACCAGGAGCTGGTTCTTTGAGAAAATCAACAAGATAGATAAACTCTTAGTCAGACTACCCAGAAGGCATAGACAGAGTATCCAATTTAAGAAAATCAGAAATGAAAATGGAGATATAACAACAAAAACTGAGGAAATTCAAAAAGTCATCAGATCCTACTACAAAAGCTTATACTCAACAAAACTGGAAAATATGGATGAAATGAACAATTTTCTAGATGGGTATCAGATATCAAAGTTAAATTAGGATCAGATAAACAATATAAACAGTCCCATAACCCCTAATGAAATTGAAACAGTCATAAAAATATCCCAACCAAAAAGCCCAGGAGCAGATGTCTTTAGTACAGAATTCTATCATACCTTCATAGAAGACCTAATACCAATATTGTCCAAACTATTCCACAAAATAGAAACAGAAGGAACACTACCCAATTTCTTATATGAAGCCACAGTTAAGCTTATACCTAAACCATACAAAGACTGAACAAAGAAAGAAAACTTCAGACCAATTTCCCTTACAAATATTGATGCAAAATTCCTCATTAAAATTCTCACAAATCGAATCCAAGAACACATCAAAATGATTATCCCTCATGATCTAATAGGCTTCATTCCAGAGATGCAGAGGTATATGGAAATCTATCAGTGTCATCCACTATATAAACAAACTCAAAAATAAAAAACACATGATCATCTCATTAGATTCTGAGAAAGAATTTGACAATATTCAACACCACTTCATGTTTAAAGTCTTGGAAAGATCAGGAATGAAAGGTGTAGGTTGGTGGTGAAGCAATGTGTTGGGCAAGAATGCACTGGAAAGTTAATATTATCAGCCTAAGAGTGAGAGAGAAAGTTTTATTTTCTAAGTAAGGGTGGCTAGTGCTGTGTTGAGTCATGTGATATCTCAAGGGAAGGCAGGGCAGGCACTTAAACAAAAGAAACACAGAAACAGTCTAGGCTTTCAGGGAGTAGGTAGGTTCCCTGCTGTGATAAGTAGAGGCAAGTCAGAGTTAGAAGCTGCTTGCTTCCTTAACAAAAGTTGTTTGGAAAATGATTTAATTTTGGTTTGGTTTAATTGCTTTAAAGATAATAGAAAGAAGTAATGCTTTAATAAGTCTCACAGTATACTCATAGTCTCTCTAACCAGGGTTGAAATCCTGGTTTGACAAGTTTCCTACTCCTTATTGACAGGTATTAATAGAAATGTGATTAAATTTGTTTTTATAGTTAAAAGGAGAGAGTACAGAGTTTATTCAAATCGTGGAGATTTTCACCCTTGGTTCAGAATTTAGATAGGAAAAATTAGTCACTGACTCCAAGTAGAGAGCGGTGACATTTACAAGTTAATAAGGTTATTAAAAATTAGAAGTCTGTACACCAGACAGAGTGAATACAAGCATATATCATGGAAGTTATTAATAAATAATCTGACGTTCCAGGTAGAGAGCTTGACAAATGGGTGTATTTTGGGCTAAAGTTCTGGTTTGATAAGTTGCTTACTTTTTATTGGCATTAGTATTGATATAAGGTGTTTAATTTTTTTTTTATTAATTACCCCACTAAAAGCCCTATGGCTCCATGATACCAGCTAGCAAGGTTTGTGGTGATTTTTGATATTTACCACAACATGAAGCTCAGGTTCTCTTAATGTGGGCTCCATGGGAATTTTGGGTTAATTTCCTGACCTGACAGACTAGAAAAGCCTAACAGGCTCATACACTATTGTTTAGCTTACTTCTTCTTTAAAAATTGTTTTAATTTTCATAATGGGTGTGATCTTGAGTCTTTTTACATTATTCCTCTGGGAAAGAGTACAAGATACAAGCATTTCTGGTTACAGACTGAAGAACACAGTATTTTGGGGAAAGGGTTTGTCTTCGTGTTTTTATAAAGGGGGATTAGGCTCTGGACACCTTCCAGAGGTATATGGATCAGACTTAAGAGAGGGAGACTCCCTGAAGAACTAAATTCAAGAGAATCAAACAGAAAGATATCTTGATTCTAATCTTTTGTCTTGAGAATTATATTTTGCAGAATGTACCTGCTTAGATTCCTGATCTCAAGAACTTTCAGCTGGGTCCAGTCAAAACAGACACATATCACACTACAACATTCATTACATTTTCCCAAACCCAAGCTCCACCCACCCCAAATATATATCAATGCCCACATACAATTTGAAGAAAAAATTGAAGTCATGGCCCCAATTCCCTGGATATTTGGCGAGCTAAAGGTGTTTATTTTAATATTGTTTTTAATGAAGAATTTAGAAATGGTCATAATTGAACAGGGAGGAATTAGCTAGATTGATTTGTACAGCCACAATCTCATTTGGTAACAAAGCTAAGGTTACTTTGGTAGAGAATGTAGGTGCTACAATTTTTTTTTTACCATTTATAGTTATTTTTTCCATCTTTATAAGATTGGGCATTCCTTATTTTCATTTCGAATGTTATTCCCTTTCCCGGATGCCAGGTCAACATCCCCCTAAACCTTCCCTTCTATGTGGGTGTTCCCCTCCCCATCCTCCCCAAATTACCACCCTCCCCCAAAGAATCCCGATCACTGGGGATCCAGCCTTGACAGGGGGAAGGGTTTCCCCTTCCATTGATGCCCTTACTAGACTATTCATTGCTACCTATGCAGTTGGAGCCCAGGGTCAGTCCATGCATAGTCTTTGGGTAGTGGCTTAGTCCCTGGAAGCTCTGGTTGATTAGCATTGATGTTCATATGGGGTCTTAAGCCCATTCAGCTCTTTTAGTTCTTTCTCTGATTCCTTCAGCAGGGTCCTGTTCTCAATTCAGTGGTTTGCTGCTGATATTCACCTACGTATTTGTCATATTCTGGCTGTGTCTCTCAGGAGAGATCTACATCCAGTTCCTGTCAGCATGCACTTCTTTGCTTCATTCTAGTTTGGTGGCTGTATATGTGAAAGAATAAAAAATGCAGCTAAGAAGTCAGAAGTTTAAAAAAGCCCTAAATACCTCAAATTCCAGACTCTGCCCTCTACCTGTACTAGCTGACCATAAAGTTAGATTAAAATCTTAGAGAATAATCTTGAGCAGCAGGAAGCTTCTCCCAGGAACTGATGGACCATAAAGTAAACAATCTTGAGAAACAGGAAGCTCCTCCTTGTGATTTTTCACTGTTATTCTCGACATTTTCCAATAATGCCCTCCCTACCCACTTGGGTTGAGGTTTCTTCCTTTAAATTCCCCTTGTCTTAGTTACTGGGGGTCGAACTCCACTGCCCCTGCGTGGGATATGAGTCTCGACCCCAGTGCACTGGTTCCTAACAATAAACCTCATGTTTATTACAGCAAGGGCGGTCTCATGTGAGTTCTTGGGGGGGTTGCATCATCCCGAGACTTGAGTGAGGGTCTCCCAGCTCCGGGGGTCTTTCATATGTATGGGCCACATGTGGGGCAGGCTCTGAATGGGTGTTCCTTCAGCATCTGTTCTAAACTTGGCCTCCCTATCCCATCCTACGGGTATTCTTGTTCCCCTTTTAAAGGATTGAAGCATCCGAATTTTGGTCATCCTTCTTGAGATTCATGTGTTTTGTGAATCTAGGGTAATTTGAGCATTTGCGCTAATATCCACTTATCAGTGAGTGCATACCATGTGTGTTTTTCTGTGATTGGGTTACCTCACTCAGGATGATATTTTCCAGTTCCATGCATTTGCCTATGAATTTCATAAAGTCATTGATTTGATAGCTGAGTAATATTCCATTGTGTAGATGTACAACATTTTTTGTATCCATTCCTCTGTTGAAGGGCATCTGGGTTCTTTACAGCTTCTGGCTATTATAAATAAGGCTGCTATGAACATAGTGGAGCATGTGTCTTTGTTATATGTTAGGGCATCTTTTGCCCAAGAGAGGTATAGCTGGGTCCTAAAGTAGTGCAATGTAAAATTTTTGAGGAACCTCCAGACTGATTTCCAGAATGGTTGTACCAGTCTGCAGTCCCAGCAACAATGGAGGAGTGTTCCGCTTTCTCCATATCCTCACCAGCATGTGCTGTTGCCTGAGTTTTTTGATCTTCGCCATTCTGACCAGTGTGAGGTGGAATCTCAAGGTTGTTTTGATTTGCATTTCCCTTATGACTAAAGATGACGAATATTTCTTTAGGTACTTCTCAGCCACTCAACATTCTTCAGCTGTGAATTCTTTGTTTAGCTCTGAAGTCCATTTTATAATAGGATTATTTGTCTCCCTGCAGTCTAACTTCGTGAGTTCTTTGTATATTTTGGATATAAGCCCTCTATCAGTTGTAGGAATGGTAAAGATCTTTTCCCAATCAGTTGGTTGTCATTTTGTCCTAACCACAGTATTCTTTGTCTTACAGAAGCTTTGTAGTTTTATGAGATCCCATAGGTCGATTCTTGATCTTAGAGCATAAGCCATTGGTGTTTTGTTCAGGAAATTTTCTCCCATGCCCATGTGTTCAAGATTCTTCCCCACTTTTTCTTCTATTAGTTTGAGTGTATCTTGTTTGATGTGGAGTTCCTTGATCCACTTGGACTTAAGCTTTGCACAGGGTGATAAGCAAGGATCGCTCTGCATTCTTCTACATGATGACCTCCAGTTGAACCAGCACCATTTGCTGAAAATGCTATCTTTTTTTCCATTGGATGGTTTTGGATCCTTTGTCAAAAATCAAGTGACCATAGGTGTGTGGGTTCATTTCTGGGTCTTCGATTCTATTCCACTGGTCTATCTGCCTGTCTCTGTACCAATACCATACAGTTTTTTATCACTATTGTTCTGTAAAACTGTGTGAGTTCAGGGATAGTGATTTCCCAGAAGTCCTTTCATTGTTGAGGATAGTTTTAGTATCCTGGGTTTTTTGTTATTCCAGATGAATTCACAAATTTTTCTGTCTAACTCTATGAAGAATTGGATTGGTATTTTGATGGGGATTGCATTGAATCTGTAGATCGCTTTTGTAAAATGACCATTTTTATTATATTAATCCTGCCAATCCACAAGCTTGGGAGATCTTTCCATCTTCTGAGATCTTCTTCAATTTCTTTCTTCAGAGGCTTGAAGTTTTTATCATACAGATCTTTCACTTGCTTGGTTAAAGTCACACCGAGGTATTTTATGTTATTCGGGACTATTATGAAGGGTGTCGTTTCCCTAATTTCTTTCTCGGCTTGTTTCTCTTTTGTGTAGAGGAAGGCTACTGATTTATTTGAGTTAATTTTATACCCAGCCACTTTGCTGAAGGTGTTTATCAGGTTTAGTAGTTCTCTGGTGGAATTTTGGGATCACTTAAATATACCATCATATCATCTGCAAATAGTGATATTTTGACTTCTTCCTTTCCAATCTATATCCCTTTGGTCTCCTTTTGTTGTCTAATTGGTCTGGCCAGGATTTCAAGAGCCAATTGTGTAAATAGGGAGAGAGTAGGCATCCTTGTCTAACCCCTGATTTTAGTGGGATTACTTCAAGTTTCTCTCCATTTAGTTTAATGTTAGTGACTGGTTTGCTGTATATGGTTTTACTATGTTTAGTTATGGGCCTTGAATTCCTGTTTTTTCCAGGACTTTTATCATGAGGGGATGTTGACTTTTGTCAAATGCCTTCTCAGCATCTAATGAAATGATCATATGTTTTTTACCTTTCAGTTTGTTTATTTAGTGGATTTAGTTGATGGTTTTTCATATTTTAAACAATCCCTGCATACCTAGGAGGAAGCCTACTTGATCATATTGGATGATTGTTTTGATGTGTTCTTGGATTTGATTTGCAAGAACTTTATTGAGTATTTTTGCGTCAATATTCATAAGGGAAATTATTCTGAAGTTCTCTTTCTTTGTTGGGTCTTTGTGTGGTTAGGTATAAGAGTAATTGTGGCTTCATAGAAGGAATTTGGTAGTGTTTCGTCTGTTTCAATTTTGTAGAATAGTTTGGATAGTATTGGTATGATCTCTTTTATGAAGGTCTTATAGAATTCTCCACTGAACCCACCTGGACCTGGGCTCTTTTTGGTTGGGAGACTTTTAATGACTGCTTCTATTTCTTTAGGAGTTATGGGGTTGTTTAAATGGATTATGTTCCTAATTTAACTTCAGTACCTAGTATCTGTCTAGGAAATTATCCATTTCCTCCAGCTTTTCAAGTTTTGTTGAATATAGGCTTTTGTATTAGGATCTGATGACTTTTTAAATTTCCTCTGATTCTGTAGTTATGTCTCCCTTTTCATTTCTGATTTTGTTAATTTGGACACACTCTCTGTGTCCTCTCATTAGTCTGGCTAAGGGTTTATCTATCTTGTTGATTTTCTCAAAGAACCAGCTTTTGGTTCTCTTGATTCTTTGTATAGTCCTTTCTGTTTCTACTTGGTTGATTTCAGCTCTGAGTTTGATTATTTCCTGCCTTCTACTCCTCCTGGGTGTATTTGCTTCTTTTTGTTCTAGAGCTTTTAGGTGTGCTGTCAAGCTGCTCATATATGCTCTCTCTTCTTTCTTTCTGCAGGCACTCAGAGCTATGAGTTTTCCTCTTAGCACAGATTTCATTGTGTTCCATAAGTTTGGGTACGTTGTACCTTCATTTTCCTTAATTTCTAAGAAGTCTTTAATTCTTTTCTTTATTTCTTCCTTGACCAGGTTATCATTGAGTAGAGCATTGTTCAACTTCCACATATATGTGGGCCTTCTTTCCTTAGTGTTATTGAATATCATCTTTAGCCCATTCATGGGATTATTTCTATCTTTCTGTATCTGTTGAGGTCTGTTTTGTACCCGATTATATGTTGAATTTTGGAGAAAATACCATGAGGTGGTGAGAAGAAGGTATATCCTTTTGTTTAGGATAGAATGTTCTATAAATATCTTTTAAGTCCATTTGGTTCATAACTTCAGTTAGTCTGTCTATGTCTCTGTTTAATTTCTGTTTACATGATCTGTCCATTGATGAAAGTTGGGAGTTGAAATCTCCTACTATTATTGTGTGAGGTGCAATGTGTGCTTTGAGCTTTGATAAGGTTTCTTTTATGTATGTAGGTGCCCTTGTAACTGGAACATAGTTACTTAGGATTCTGAGTTCCTCTTGGTGCATTTTTCCTTTGATGAATATGAAGTGTCCTTCCTTATCTCTTTTGATGACTTCTGGTTGAAAATCGAGTTTATTTGCTATTAGAATGGCTACTCCAGCTTGCTTCTTCAGACCATTTGCTTAAAAAGTTGTTTTCCAGCCTTTTACTCTGAGGTAGTATCTGTCTTTGTCTCTGAGGTGTGTTTCCTGTAGGCAGGAAAATTCTGGGTCCTCATTGTGTATCCAGTTTGTTAATCCATGTCTTTTTATTGGGGAATTGAGTCCATTGATGTTGAGAGATATTAAGGAGTAGTGGTTGTTGCTTCCTCTTATTTTTCATATTTGGCGGTGAGATTATGTTTGTGTGCTGGTCTTCTCTTTGTTTTGTTGCAAAACGATTAGTTTCTTCCTTTTTCTAGGGTGTAGCTTGCCTCCTTGTGTTGGGCTTTGCCAGTTATTATCCTTTGCAGGGCTGGATTTGTAGAAAGATATTGTGTAAATTTGGTTTCGTCATGGAATATATTGGTTTCTCCATCTATGTTAATTGAGAGTTTTCTGGATACAGTAACCTGGGCTGGCATTTGTGTTCTCTTATGGTCTGTATGACATCTGTCCAGGATCTTCTGTTTTTCATAGTCTCTGGTGAGAAGTCTGGTTAATTCTGAAAGGTCTGCCTTTATATGTTGCTTGAACTTTTTCCGTTACTGCTTTTAATATTTTTTCTTTGTTTTGTGCATTTGGTGTTTTGACTATTATGTGACGGGAGGAGTTTCTTTTCTGGTCCAATCTATTTGGAGTTCTGTAGGCTTCATATATGTTTATGGGCATCTCTTTCTTTAGGTTCGGGAAGTTTTCTTCTATGATTTTGTTGAAGATATTTACTGGTCCTTTGAGTTGGGAGTTTTCACTCTCTTCTATTCCTATTGTCCTTAGGTTTGATCTTCACATTGTGTCCTGGATTTCCTGTATATTTTGTGCCAGTAGCTTTTTCCATTTTACATTATCTTTGACAGTTGTGTGGATGATTTTTATGCTCCTGAGATTCTCTCTTCTATCTCTTGTATTCTGTTGGTGATGCTTGTATCTGTGGCTCCTTGTCTCTTCCTTTGGTTTTCTGTATCCAGGGTTGTCTCCCTTTGTGCTTTCTTTATTGTTTCTATTTCCATTTTCAATTCCTTCACCTGTTTGATTGTGTTTTCCTGGAATTCTCTCAGGGATTTTTGTGTTTCCTCTCTAAGGGCTTCTACTTGCTGTGTTTTCCTGCATTTCTCTAAGGGAGTTCTTTATGTCTTTCTTAAAGTCCTGCATCATCTTGATCAAATGCGATTTTATATCTAGATCTTGCTTTTCTGGTGTGTTTGGATATTCAGTGTTTGCTTTGGTAGGAGAATTGGGCTCTGATGATGCCATGTAGTCTTGGTTTCTGTTGCTTGGGTTCCTGTGCATGCCTCTCTCCATCAGGTTGTCTCTGGTGTTGCCTTGTTCTGCTATTTCTGACAGTGACTTGACCATTGTATAGTCCTGTGTGTCAGGAGTGCTGTAGACCTGCTTTCCTGTTTTCTTTCAGTCAGTTATAGGAACAGAGTGTTCTGTTTTCAGGCGTGTAGTCGTTCCTGTCTACTGGCTTTCAGCTGTTCCTATGGGTGTGTGTCCTGAGTCTACCAGGCAGGTCACTTGCAGCAGAAAAGTTGGTCTTACCTCTGGTCTCAGGCCTGAAGTTGCTCTTTGGGACTTGGTTTCAGCTCTCTATGAGGGCAGCAATCAAAAGGGCCTGCCCCTCCTTTTCCTGTGTCCCTGCACAAAGGGAGCCCAGATGGCACTATGTGTTTTCCTCTAGAGTCAGAAATGTGGGCAGAGCGTAGTCTCCTCTGGTTTCCGAGGCATGTCTGCCTCTCTGAAGTTCTAGCTCTTCCTCGCACAGGATTTGGGTGCATGGAGCTGTTTGACTGGGTCCCTTAAGATCTGGGCGCAGTCTGGACCACAGGGCTCCTGTAGCTTGACTTCCCCTATCTTCCTGTTCCCAGAGGCCCTATACAGTTTCCTTTTGGGTCAGGGATGTGGGCAAAGATGGGCAGAAGTGTCAGGCTCTCCTGCTCTGCAGTCTCAGGGTTGCCCGAACATCTTGGCAATGAGCTCTCTCCCACGGGATTTGGGAGCAGGGAGCTGTGACCCGGGATTTGCAAAAGTACAAGGCTTAGACCCAGTCCTGTAACTATAATTATAAACTGTTTTCAGATGATTAGCAATACAAGTTACGAGCCAGATAACAAATTCATTGTTCTGAATAATTAATAGGGTGTTTTTGAGATAGTTCAATAGAAGTGACTGAGAATAGTCAAGGCTTAACAGTTCAGAAATGCTTTGCTTAGATAGATGATCTTCAAAGGTTATCAGAAGTTCACAGAATATGAAGTTTATGAACATTTATTTATTAAAGATCATTTGACCAGAGATCTGTCTGCTCCTGAGCTCACCCCTTCATGGATTCTAAGAAGAAATTGAGCATCAATGGAGTTGCTCCGATTGTGACAAGACAGCCACTCGGCAGAAATCGCCTCAATTCATCTACAGACAAATACTGTCCAGGAGGGAACACATTATCAGAATAGTCAACTGATAAGCTTTGCCGAACCAGAATTGTCAGCCAGCCCTTCAAAATTCTTCATTACAAAGGTTTGTCAGATGATCTGGACCAGAAGACTGAAGACTGATGCTCCAACATTTTGAGGAATAAGAGACTGTCCAGGTGATCAGCAGTCTCCATAAATTGGCTAAATTTTAGAAGCTATGTTTTGTATTTCTCATAACTTTAGGTAATATTAGTTGTTCTCAGATTTCTGATGGAGACAAAGACTAATTTATTCTCATAGCCTAAACAATCTAATTGACTTTGAGAAAACATTCGACTACATGATTTTCTAATAATAATAGTTGTCCACAGCTTATATTTAATGAAAAAAAGGTTTTTTTTTAATTAAACAGAAAGAGTGATGCATAGGATGATGTTATTATGCAGCAAGGCAGGGCCAAGATTAGGTGAAGCCTATCACTGGACAAGAAGGAAGGTTAGGCACAGAAAAAGGCTAGGAAGAAGAGAGGAGGAGGTGGAGCAAGAGATATCAACATGGAGACACTTGAGCAGAATGATCAAGATCCAGGTGGACTAGGTCAATTTTATCTTGCCTAGGTGGTTTATTTAAATATTTATTAATTGGCAGTGTTTTTACTATGTGGATATACTGTGGATTGAGTATTTACATATAAATTTAATTGTTAAATTACAAGTTTCTGGAACTTTGATTTTACCTGCCAAGGGGACAGTGTGTGAAAGCAGCTGGCAGCAGAGAAACAGATAAAGGGAGTGGCTCCCACAGAATCATGTCTAGTGAGAACATTCAGGAACTGGCTTCACTGCTTTTTGTATCTTACCACAACATCAAGGCCCATACATAAACATAGTAAAAGCAATACACAGCAAACCAGTAGCCAACATCAAAGTAAATGGAGAGAAACTTGAAGCAATCCCACTAAAATGAGGGACTAGACAAGGCTGCCCACTCTCTCCCTACTTATTCAATATAGTTCTCAAAGTCCTGGCCAGAGCAATCAGACAGCAAAAGGAGGTCAAAGAGATACAAATTGGAAGGGGTGAAGTCAAAGTACAACTATTTGCAGATGATATGATAGTGTACTTAAGTGACCCCAAAGGTTCCACCAGAGAACTACTAAGCCTGCTAAAAAACTTTAGCAAAGTGACCAGATAAAAAATTAACTCAAACAAATCAGTAGCCTTCCTTTACTCAAAGGATAAACAGGCTGAGGAAGAAATGAGGGAAATGACACCCTTCAAAATAGTAACAAATAATATATAATACCTCTGTGTGACTCTAACCAAACAAGTGAAAGATCTGTATGACAAGAACTTTAATTTCTGAAAAAAAAAAAAAAGCAATTGAAGACGATCTTAGAAGATGGAAAGATCTCCCATGCTCATTGATTGGCAGGATTAATATAGTAAAAATGGACATTTTACCAAAAGCAATCTGCAGCTTGAATGCAATCTCCATCAAAATTCCAACTCAATTCTTCATAGAATTAGAAAGAGCAATTTTCAAATTCATTTGGAATAATAAAAAACCCAAGATATCAAAAACTATCCTCAACAATGAAATAGCTTCTAGGGGAATCACTAGTCCTGACCTTAAGCTGTACTACAGAGCAATAGTGATAAAAACGTTATAGAATTGGTATAGAGACAGGCAGATAAATCAAGGGAATAGAATTGAAGAAATGAATCCACACACATATGGTCACTTGATCTTTGACAAAGGAGCTAAAACCATCCAGTGGAAAAGAGATAGCATTTTCAACAAATGATGCTGGTTCCACTGGAGATCAGCATGTAGAAGAATGCAAATATATCCATTCTTATCACCTTGTACAAAGCTTAAGTCCAAGTGGATCAAGGACCTCCACATCAAATCAGATACACTCAAATTAATAGAAGAAAAAATTGGAAGAGCCTGGAACACATTGAGCACTGGGGAAAATTTCCTAAACAGAAAGCCAATGGCTTCAGCTCTTAAATCAAGAATGGACAAATGGGACCTCATAAAATTGCAAAGCTTCTGTAAAGCAAAGGACCCTGCATTAGGATAAAACTGCAACCAACAGATTTAGTAAAGATCTTTATCAATCCTACATCCCATAGAGGTCTAATATACAATATATACAAACAACTCAAGAAGTTACACTCCAGAGAATCAAATAACCTTATTAAAAATGGGGTACATAGCTAAAAACCTATTTTTCAAATGAGGAATAATGAATGGCTGAGAAGTACCTAAAAATGTTCAACATCCTCAGTCATCATGGAGATGCCAATCAAAACAACCCAGAGATTATACCTTACAACAGTCAGAATGGCTAAGATAAAAAACTCAGGTGATGACAGATGCTGACTTGGATGTGAAGAAAGAGGAACACTCCTCTATTGTTGGTAGGATTGCAAGCTGGTACACCTACTCTGGAAAACAGTCTGGAGATTCCTCAGAAAATAGGACATAGTACTACTTAAGGACCCAGCTACTCTGCTCCTGGGCATATACCCAAAAGATACTCCAACATATAACAAGGACACATGCTCCACTATGTTCATAGCAGCCTTATTTATAATAGCCAGAAGCTGGAAAAAACCTAGATGCCCTTCAACAGAGGAATGGATACAGAAAGTGTGGTACATTTACACAATGGAATACTACTCAGCTATTAAAAACAATGACTTCATGAAATTCATAGGCAAATGGATGGAGCTAGAAAATATCATCCTGAGTGAGGTAACCCAGTCACAAAAGAACACACATGGTATGCACTCACTGACAAGTGGATATTAGCCCCAAAGCTCAAATATCACAATGTACAATCCGCAGACCACATGAAGCTAAAGAAGATGGAGGACCAAAGTGTGGATGCTTCAGTCTTTCCTTGAAGGGAGAACAAAAATATTCCAAGAAGGAAATGAAGAGATGATTTTAGAGCAGAGAGTGAAGTAAAGACCATCCATAGACTGTCCTACCTGGGGATCCAGCCCATATACAGTCACCAAATCCAGACAATATTGTCAAGAAGTACAACCTGACAGGAGCATGATATAGCTGTCTCCCAAGAAACTCTCCCAGAGCATGACAAAATCAGAGGCAATGCTCACAGCCAACCATTGAACTGAGAGCAGGGTCCTCTATGCAGGAATTAGGGAAAGGAGTGAATGATCTTATGGGGTTTGTAACCCCATAAGAACAACCATACCAACCATCCAGAGCTCCCAGGGACTAAACCACCAACCAAAGGGTACACATGGAAAGACCCATGGCTCCAGCTCCATATGTAACAGAGGTTGGCCTTGTTGGGCACCAATTAGAGGAGAAGCCATTTGTCTAAGACTTGATGCCTCAGTGTAGTGGAATGTCAGGGTGGGGACTTGGGAAGGGCTGGGTAGGTGGGAGAACACCCTCTTTGAAGCAGGGATGAGGTAGTAGGTTTGTAGATGGGAAACTAGGAAAGGGAAACTGTTTGAAATATAAATAAAAATATCCAATAAAACAACCATAATTGTCTTTCCTATTAACGTCCCTATTCAGATGAAGCTTTTAAAAGAAAATGAGTAGTAACCATTAGTTTGTTAAGTGAAGTGAATTAACATAGTGTGCCTTGCTTTGAGACTATTAATTCTTTATCTAATGAAAATGTGTGTTCAATAAACATTTACATAGTCAAGTAAAAGAACATCTGATCTATAAAGCTGATAAATTGACCTGAACTTGTCTTTTAAAATAAAATAAAATAAAAAAGAATATAAGACAAGCTCTTCATTCAGCGCCACCCTTAAAGTTCTGTTACAACAGCCAGCATTATCCTCCTTGAGGTTCATTGTTGAGGATTATGCATGCCACTGCTGACTTTTAATTAGTTATATCTTGTATTCTAAATATATTTGATAGGTCATATGCTCTGAAAAATAGAAAACCATTAAAATTTTTTTCTTGGAACCTTCTATTTTTTTTTTATTTTTATTATTAACTTGAGTATTTTTTTTTTTTTTTCAATTTTTTTCTAATTTTGTAGGTTTTTTTTTTGTTTTTGGGCATTTCTTTCTTTATGTTAGGGAAGTTTTCTTCTATATTTTTGTTGTATATATTTACTGGCCCTAACCTTAGGTTTGATTTTTTTTTTTTTATTAACTTGAGTGTTTCTTATTTACATTTCGAGTGTTATTCCCTTTCCCGGTTTCCGGGCAAACATCCCCCTAATCCCTCCCCCTCCCCTTCTTTATAAGTGTTCCCCTCCCCATCCTCCTCCCATTGCCGCCCTCCCCCCAACAATCTAGTTCACTGGGGGTTCAGTCTTAGCAGGACCCAAGGCTTCCCCTTCCACTGGTGCTCTTACTAGGATATTCATTGCTACCTATGAGGTCAGCAATCCAGGGTCAGTCCATGTATATATAGTCTTTAGGTAGTGGCTTAGTCCCTGGAAGCTCTGATGCTACTATTCTAAAAATGCATTCAAACTATTTTTAAACTGTTGATTGTGTGCTAGTAAAGCTTCTACAGGCAGTTTATCATATGTAACTAATTCATATATGCACGTCTGTTCTTACTTTCGAAGATATTGAAATGCCCCAATGCAAAATTAAAGCATGCTTCTGTGTTTTATTTAATTGTTTATTTGTATATGTGTGTGTGTGCACATGTATGTGTGCACGTGTGTGTGTGCATGTGTGTGTGCAGGACAAAGAGAGACAGAGTCAGAGACAGAGTGACAGAGATAGTTTTCCATGATGCACAGAACTTCTTTGACAGAATCCATAACATACTGACATCAGCAGACTTCAAACTCTTACTTAGGGTGGTAAGGAATTTACAGAAGGATTAATCTCAAGGTTTCTCAGAGAGTCTTCTCTAGGATAATTGTATTAATATGCATGGGACTTTGTTGGGCACAGTGTGTAGTAGACGCACTAACCTTAGAGGCATTTGTTTATTTTTTCCTTTTCTTCATGTTTGCTACTTAGGTTGGGAAATGAAACCAAACTACAAAACCCCACCAGAATTCAGAATCCTAGATCACATGTCTGGCCTAACTAAGAAAGCGAGACTTGGAATTTCATTGATATTGCAATAAAGCAAACAAGTCCATATTCTTCTTGTAATGTTTAGGAACTTGCCATTTATACAGGCATGTGAAGTAACTGTTGGCCCTCAAGAACATGATAGAAACTCTAAGAAGTAGAATACCATCAGAGGTTTTAATAAGTCTCAGGGACAAGAAGGTAGACACAATAAGGATTCTGTGACATTTACTTTTAGTTTTTAAATTTTGCAGTTCTTATCTGTGAAGGTAAGTGTTAACTGTCAATGACCTCTGAAGGTTATTGTTAACAGTCAATCCCTGTGATGGTTAGTGTTAATTGTCAATCACCTGGAATGTTAAGTGTTAACTCTGAATGACATGTGAAGGTTAGTGCTATCAACTTGACTGGACCTTAACAGCTATTAGATAAAATTCCAGGAATACCCGAAAGATTATTTACACACTAATCATATCTGTTAGACTTGATCTTTACTCAGTTCATATGGGAAGGTCTATCCGAACTCTGGAGAGAATCCTTCCTTGTACTGGATTGTGGGCATGTCTAAAGTGCCGGAAATCAGTTGAGCACAAATGTACATCTCTCCCTGTGCTCCCTAGCCGGATTCAGTGGAGCCCCTTCAGCTTACTGCTATCTTCATTTTCCTGTCATAGTGTATTCTTTTGAACTTAGAGTTGAAATAAATGCTTTGTCCCTTGAGTTGCTTTTGTTATGGTATTATATTGTAGCAATAGGGAAAGTAATGGGCAATTTTCATGTGGTCAGCAGCTTCCCCCATGATTGCTACCACAGTTTATTGCTCCTTCACTGGCTCAAATAGGCTAACTACCTCAGACCAAGCCCTTCATCCCTGAGAAACATAAAATTTCTCTTCTAAAATATAACCTCCTAACCATGGCAGAAAGCCAATTGTCAGAGTCTCCTACAAAGTTTTGATCATCCATAGTCTAAATTAAAACAGCAAACCTTGAACTTACTAGACAAGAATATTTTAAAGCAGATAAATTATTTTTGCCAGCACAGCACTCATTTGCTTTATGAAATTTCTTTAGTTATGCTGTTACAGTAACTTGATTGAACTCAAGAGAATAGTCACTGAATGTTTAAGCACCTGTTGTCATTATAGAAATAGAAGTCCATATTTCACTCTTAAGGGCCATAGTCCCACCCAGTACTTTGACATTGCCTGATTTTCCTGTTGTCTACACCTCCTTTTCCTTTTCTTTTAAAATAAAGCTTTTTAGTATGGTAGCAGGAAATGGGAGTTTAAAAGCAGATTCATTCGAGACATAAACGGTTACACAAGGGGATGTTTTTCCTGGAGTACATTGGGACTAGTGAAGCTAATCAAAGTAAACACAGTGTAATAAAGTATAGGGAAAGAGGTAAAGGTTAATTCATAATATTTCATAAAATTTTTAGGAGGCAGGGAAATATTGTATCTGGAAAAATAATTGTTATGCAAAGAAGAGGACATTAAGTTATCATTGCTGTTGCCCAGCTGAGAAAATCCGAGTTGGATAGTTCGCCTCTGCAATTCCAGGTCTGCAGAGGCAGAAACAAGAAGATCCTTAGGGGTTGATGAATTAATGCATTCTAGGTTCAGTGAAGTGACCATGTCTAAGTAAATAAGGTAGGGGGTGTTGGAGGAAGACACCTGACATCAGTCTGTGGAGTCTGTACTTCTGTACTTATACATCCAAATGCTTATATGCTTGTGTATACTCAAATGCAAGTGAACATACTCAAATGAATATGCACATAAAATTTATGTCTCCTATAACTTTGAGGGAAAATTCTACTTGAATTGAAAAGGTAACTAATATTGACTTATTATATTACTTTGAAATGTGCTTTAGCTCTCAGGTACAAGGAGAAATACTGAAATTATAACAGCAAAAATGAAAATAACTATTGCATACCCATAAGCCCTGAATGTTTGTCATTCACAGACATTTTCTTTCTTTTTTTTTTAAATTGGATTTTTTTATTTACATTAAAATTGTTATCCCCTTTCTAGGTTTCTCGTCCCCTATCCCATCCCCTTTCCCCCTTCTTCTATGAGGGTGTTTCCCCTCCCAACCACCCAGCCATACCCACCTCCCTGCCCTGACAATTCCCTACACTGGGGGTTCAGCCTTGGCTGGACCAAGGGCTTCTCCTCCCATTGGTGGAAGAATGCAAATCGATCCATTCTTATTGCTTTGTACAAAGCTCAAGTCCAAGTGGATCAAGGACCTCCAAATAAAACCAGATACACTCAAACTAATAGAAGAACAACTGGGGAAGGGCCTTGAACACAAGGGCACTGGGGAAATCTTCCTGAACAGAACACCAATGGTTCATGTTCTAAGATCAAGAATTGACAAATGGGACCTCATAAAATTGCAAAGCTTCTGTAAGGCAAAACACAGACATTTTCAAAAGAACTCATTGCACTATGGGGGTCAGGAATGCATGTTTGGGATCCAGTAACCATATTCTCCTGGCTAACTGGAGTAGCTATGCTATGGGTTTAACTATTTTACAAAGTATTGCATCGTCTAAAATATGTAAATGTTTCCAAAGAATAATATGCAAAACAGGAAGGAGGGAAAACAAGACACCTGTAGTCTTTATTCCTAAAGGGAATGGCAGACCCTTACCTTCCTGTTTTCTGTGAAAGCATGTTTCCAAGATGCAAGATTTGTTAAGTTCTTTTAACTTTTATAACTTGGGTTTTAGGTAATATTTCTGGAGGACATCTATGACTCTGCCCATTTAGATCCATTTACATTGAAATTTTGTTTACATTTGATTAAATTCTTTACTTAAACAAGTCATAAAAACTTAATCTTTTCAGGAGCTTCTCCTGACCTTAAACTTAGATCAGAAGTAACATGTTTCAATCATCCTAAAAGGAAAAGTGAAAATAATTCATTTTTCACAGTGAATTTTACAACTGTTACAGAATTAGTATTTACTGGAAAGGACAAGAAATTTATATGCAACGGCTTTTTTGTTTGTTTGTTTGTTCTTTGCATGGTGTCGCAACAGATTCATTCGCGTGCTTGTAAAAACAACATTAGCAATGCTGCTTCAAGTATATAGAACAGAACTTGTCTCATTCTTTTTATTTCTCATTTATCCTGACGATATTTAAATGTTGTTTGTACTTTTTCTCTCTGTCCTAACTGAAATCAAGCTGTTCTCTAAGAAGAAAAAGAACTGTGTGGGCTTTCTAACTTGTCTCGAAAGTAACATAAAATATTCTTTTAAAAAAGTATAAGATTGTCTTAAAATAGAGATTTTTAGAACATTTCTGTAACCCCTTCCTTGTCTGGAGTGCAGTGATGGTCTGGCTATCTTCTCCATGATTAATTCCTGAAACTGATGCTGGCTGCTTACTGACTCAGAAAATGCAAAAGAGCCCTGGTTCTCTCCCAGAAATAAACATATCTACAAGCAGAACTGCTCGCAATGGAGGTCATTAACATGGGGAATGCTTTCCAATTCAATTGTCATTTTGAGCAGTTTTGTGGAATTTGGCAATCTGCTAACTGATACAACCATGTATATTTGTATGTTTTTTAATCAAAAATAATTATGTAAGTATTTTTACGCTACCATCATGGGAAATGGAAATTCTTAAGTTTCATTGATCATTCCAGAGATAAACTATAAAGAAGTAAAATAGATTTGAGTGCTAAAATTACACAAAGATTCTTATTATTAAACTTCATGGCAGCAAGTCAAAGGAAAAATGGTTTATGCTAGAAAACAAGCTAATAGTCCTGTATTGTCAAAAGTTCTTTATCAAGCTGTTGGGTGGTTTGAAAGCTCCACTTCTATTGGCTAGCTTTCACCATGCTTCTGAGAAGTGATAATCATGACACCAGAGGAGAATATTCATCATCAGTCATATGCAGGTGTGAAAACTGTGATGCCCAATGGTGACCTTCTTGCCACTGGCACAATACGCCTACTGATGCAACTTTGGTGCAAATGTCATAGGGCTAAATCACCACTTTCTCCCTGGACTTAAGGCCTGCTCCACAAGATAGAACCCAGAGCTATCAGAGTTATCAGAGCCAGGAACTTGGAGCTAGGCAGGTCAGAGGCAATAAGGGAGGTCCTACTTCTCTTACTCTGCTAAGGAGACATAGTTCCTTATGTCTCCTTATCCCTAATGCCTTCTTATTATAGCCATAGAATAGAGTATTTCTCCATTAGGGCAGCTTCTGTTATCAGTAGGAGACAAGGAACATAGTGGCCTACAACCATACCGAGAGAAAATGTGACTGCAGAGTGCTCATCCCTAAATAGAACATCTATGTTATATAACCTGTACCCTGGGTTTGAGAATCATTGCAAAAGAGGGCAATTTGTTTAAAAAGCCACAATCTTCATTTTTGGGTAATAAGTACAAAGCTCAGTGTTCTCTAGACACAGCAGTATAGTTGCACATGTGAAATTACAGCAGACATAAAGTCTATAGAAGCTTGATCTCAATAGGTAGAAATCCAGGCGTGATAAGTAGGTGGACATGAAGCCCCACTCCTAGTTGAGTAGCTGTTGGCAAGAGAGATTTAGTTTTCTTACGAGTTCTGGCAGATCTAACATACTCTAGTGAATGGCTACATAATAAGGACTACATAGACAGCTCTAAGGAGACTCCATTTGTTTAAAATTATACAACAGAGGACTCCCAGGTCTGGGTTCAGTCAGAGAAGACACACCTAACCCGTAAGAGGCTGGAGGCCCCAGGAAGTTTAGAGCTCTGATGGGGTGGGTGGGGTGAGGATATCCTTGTGGAGAGGAGGAGTGGGGTGGGAGCATAGGGGAGGCCAGGGAGGGGAGGAGGTATGGGATATGGAACTCTCAGGGGATGGAGCAGGAAGGGAATAAAATCTGGAGTGTAAAAATAAGTTAATTAATTAATTAATTAATTAAAATTGATAGGGACAAAACTTGGGTAGGAATGGAATGATAGTGATTCTGAGAGTAGATGAAGAAAGGGAATGAAATTTTAAAACATAATATATGAATGTATGAACTTTATAAAAATAAAGTTGAAATAGAAAAATGTTATAAAATTCTTAACAGTAAGAAAAATGAACATAGAAATATCTTTAAAGAAATAGAAAATTTATTTTAAGAATTGATATAATGAAAAATATAAGAAATATTATTTCTTCATAACTACACATTCTGTATTTTCTTCTGTGGGAGATATGACTATACTGTTAGAGATGTTAAAGCAGTGTGGACATAGGTATGAAAGTAAGCTGCACCACAAGAGGCTCCATGAGTGAAAAACTGCATTTCAAGATAGATGATCACAGGTCATCTGGAATCTACATAATAATGAAAGAAGAGAACAAACCACTCCAAATTACCTTCATGTGTGTACTGTGACATATGTACCTGCACACATATTTCATTTACACAAAATAATAATAAAGAAAAATTTAAGAGTAACCTAAATGGTTCCCTAAATGACAAGATTATATCTCTCCTCTATCTCTCTATGCACTGATAGAATATATTCTATAATAAATAATATATAACTATATATGTATATATATATATATATTACAGGGAAATAAATTTTGTAAAGAAAAAGAAGTAACAGATAATCTGGAATAATAAATGTATAAATAGACAGTGCTTGGCTATATCTTACTGCTAAACTGAAATGTTTAATAAGTTCACTCATTCACGAAATTCATCACAGTTGTGATTTGCAAATATTTATTAAGTACACCTTAACTCAAGCCTTAGATACTGTGATGGAATGTTCAGGTTA
Organism: Rattus rattus; assembly: GCF_011064425.1. Taxonomy (NCBI): domain Eukaryota; kingdom Metazoa; phylum Chordata; class Mammalia; order Rodentia; family Muridae; genus Rattus; species Rattus rattus. The sequence continues at coordinate 147,699,965 of NC_046156.1, read as the reverse complement.
CATTCTAGCTTTCATATAAATACTCATATGTACAAATAAGCACACATGCTTATTAATATCTATTTTCTCCTTGCAATGCTTGATTATACATTCTCAGATTTATGATTCAAGTAGCCAAGTTGTCAGCACTGGCTTCGAACTTTTTCTGCTTTAGATCTGTAAGTCCTAAATCTTAGGAACCAATGTTGTCTCAGAAATAACAAATGACTGCCATTCTGGAGGTGGTGTTTGGCAAAATTTTGTGTGTGTGGAAAATGTACATATCATTACTAATTTTCTCTAAAATTAATCGTTTTATTTCCTTTAAATAAATAATAACATCTTTGAAGTTAGTGACATTTCCATGATTAAGCCTCATAGCAGCAGAAAACTTAGGGAATAAAATATATCAGGAAAGCACTCAGTGACATTTTCTTTAAATATTAAGTAACATGAAGGGTAGAATTAACTATGATAAAAATAACGCAGCGAATGTGGCCATTAAAATCGAAATGTCTAAACGCAACTGAATTCAAGTAACAAGCACTGCTGGAGGCACAGATTCTTGCATGAGGACAGGGAATACAAAGTGCAAGCCTGCGGCATCCAACATTGCCGGAGTGGAAGGAAATACAATGATAAATAGCACAGTGCGCTCTCCCTCACCTGCTTTCTGATATAGGCGCTTAAAAATGCAAACCCAGGAACTAGATGTGTTCCCCACCCTCAACAATGGGATGATCTAGGCAATCAAATAAATCAGCACTGAGCTGTGACTCCGTGATAAGGCAAGTTCCTAACTCCACAGTGATATAAATGATTGACTATATGGAATAGGCTTATTTGTACAAATGGTTCCAAATAAATACATTTATTCTAAATGTAAAAGTGTATGAGTTCCCTGCTTCTTATATGTGGGTTTTGCTTAATGATTTCCTCTAAAAAGTCTCTCTAAAAAGCCCAATATCAGAGGGACAAAGAAGTCAGTGATTTCTACTGAAGAAACCAAACACTAGTTCCTCCAATCAACACGACTGGCTTCAGTGGGTCCATATCATAGTTATAGGTGCTCTGGATTGGATTTGCTAGAGCTTTTGCATCTGTGACATTCTGTCCAAACACCTTTCTCCAGGGAATAGTGAGAAAAGCATGAAACAAGGTGTAATAGAAGGGATTCTTAGACGATGCATGAGCATTTCTCCTTAAAACTATGAAAGCTGGAGATATACCGAGTTGAGAGAAACCTAAAGAGATAAAACAATACATTGTAATGTGGAATCATGTTGAGACACTCCAACAGAATAAAAGGCTTCAGAAAAAAATAAGAAAATCTTTATAGACTGCACTTGGTTAATGATGCAACTATATTAGTTCATAATTCACAGCACAAGTGTCAGGATAATGCATGTTGTTGATTCAGAAGCTGCCCTGGGCTTAGGAAATTATAAATTACTTTGAAATATCCAAAAATAATCTATTGGTAAAAAACCCATCAAGTTCTTAGATATGCACCCATCAGAGTGAATTTTAGATGACTCATAAATAACTTATTGTGGCAAATTGATATTGGTGTGATCTGTAAGTCAAATATTACACAATGGATATGAGTAGAAGCATAAAGATAATATAAAATGAAACAAAAGATCAGCGGGAACTCAATAACTATGAGGCAAGAAACACCACTGTCTAATTTACAGTATGTTTCAGCTGGTCCTTTCTATGTAATGTGTCAGAAAAAAGGAAGGGGTTATTATTTAATAACTTTCTAATACAAGACCTTATCAATGATAGTTTACGTCAGATTATCACTATCTTTATTAGGCATAAATCAGATATATGCATGATTCCCACACCACACTTTATCAAGCTGACCTCCAGAAGTGAACATGATCAAAGGCAACTATTTATGATGGTGAGACTTGGACTCAAGCACGAGTGTTCCAACTCTGAGGATCTCACATTATTCATGCCACTTATACTTTAGAAGGGATTTATCAAAACTTAGAAAATATCCTGGCTATTTTAGAGCTGTATCGTCATCTATAACATTGAATATTATTCATAATTTCACCTGGCTTTATTACATGTGATGAAAAATGATGAACTAGATAGGTCACAAACTTTAGCCTCTTTGGAAGGTCTTAAACTTTTCTTTTGTGCAACTAGGGGTGACTTGTTTCTACTCAACTCCCTCAACTGCACACCAAACATCTATGAAAGGACCTATTCAGACTATGGACTTCCTGGAGGTACGGCCTTGGTCTTGTGCAGAGCTGTTCTATTCAGGTTCTCTATGTAGAGAACAGATGTTTTCACCCTTTACCAAACATGTTCTTTATGTGAAATGTATATGCGTAAATAAAATCTGTGTTTCTTAGAATGACTCTACCACTAGTGAGGTATTCTTTTAAGATAAATTATTTCTATTCCCTGTAAGAAGAGAATTGCATGCATAAAGATCATTAATGCAAACACATATTTTAATTAAGTAGAAAACAATCAAAATAAAAAAGTATGGTTTTCTTAAAAAAACCTTGAAAGCGAGCATTTATATAAAGATCTCTGTCTGAATGCAGTTTTAAAAAAGTTGGGAGGGGTTGGGGATTTAGCTCAGTGGTAGAGCGCTTGCCTAGGAAGCGCAAGGCCCTGGGTTCGGTTCCCAGCTCCGAAAAAAAAAAAAAAAAAAAAGTTGGGAATCTCTACAGCCATGAAAATTTTATTTGCAAAGGCTCTTGTCAAGTCTCAGAATCATATGCATACGTCAAAAAGTAAATTAACTTGATATTTTTAGTAGGCTAAGAAAAATATGTTCTAACATGTGCCTCTCTGAATTTGTATAAACAGTTATATTATTATAGCATTTAATTTCCTTGAAGTGTTTACATGTTGTTGTTACAGCACTGCATTAAATAAAAGAATAAATTAACATTCTCATTACATTGACATAATTTGATTTAGTTAGACACAATTCAGCAGTGTGATAGAAACATATGGCCAGTGACCTACCGAGGTGTGACCAACTAGTCAGACCAGCAAGTCTTCTCTGCCGAAATGTCTCTTGTTAAAATACTATTTTTCTAAGTATTTCTTGAGTGCTACAAACATAAGGAAGAGGATAACAACTGGCCATCTAATACTGCACAGTCAGTTTTATAAGTGAGCAATTTTGAAATTCAGGATGAATTTCAGCCAAATGACTCTGGAGCTATATTTAATTACTTTCCAACTTAAATGGCCTTTACCACTTCCTTCAGTTTACTAGTAAAATCACTGGAAAATACAATTGACAGTGGATCAGAAAGGGCAAACACCACACAGCAACAATGTGAGAAATAAAGGTTCTTTTTGGATTTTATTCTTCTTACAGCATAAAGGAAAGGGAAGAAGAGAGAAACAGAAGGAAAGGCACAAAAGCAGCACAAATACAGCATGAAAGAAATAAGAAAAATGTCACAGTGTTGTTCCAATTAAGTGAGAAAAGAGCAATAAAATAATTGTAGAGCAGAAGGAACGTATCACTAATGAGCAAATTTAGACTTTTCTTTTGACTTTCTTAACCTGTTCCTTTTCTCCCTTTCTTCCCCTTCTCTTATCCCCCTCATTTCGTCCACTTCTGAAGCACATATTCCTATGATTACACAGAATCCATTACCCTGTTTGCAAGAAATGTTTGTTCTGGAATAAAACACTGCTCTGTAACTATGGGAGCAAATCTGGAATTTAGTTCTGAAACTCTGAATATTTCTCTGTATCACAGACTGCTTTGCCCCATGGGATGATTCTAAGCACGTGTGTTTATAATATCCTACTCTTTATTGACGATATGATTTGTACTCTAGATGTAAACTTTAAAATCCCATATCAGCACCTTTTACCTGCAAACAATCAAAGGGATCTGTATAGAAATCACTGGCCATTAAGAGCAGATTAGATAAACACTGAAGTGCACAGAAGCAGCCACTTTAATATGTGAACACGCAGTGAAAATAAGCTTATTTCTGGAATTATTTTTGAAAAATAACTGAGCATGTTGGCATCTAAGGGTTGATTGATACAGCTAGTATTCAATTAAATTAATAGGAACTTTATGTCACCTTCTTTATATTAGAATGCATAGTATGGTATTGGCTCTAAAAACTATATCCTGTGTTTATAAATCAAGGAATCATACAAAATATCCTCAGCCATTATTAATTTTAGGACTGGTGATACAGACAACCAAATAATAAATCTAGAGGTTATACACAAGAGCAATGTCAGTATTAAATATAGCAAACTCTTTCTCAAATAGCTAGGTATTTTTTGTTGGTGATTATGTATTCTATGTTTGTAGTGGAGAATGTTAATAAACTCCATTGAAGGTCAATTTTCCAGAGGAAGTTTGATAAAAGACAAGCTTTAAAAATAATAAAGCAGAGTTATTTTATATGCAAGGGAGTAAAAATGCATCCTGGGAGAAGGAAAGTAAATACAAACTGAATAGACTCCACATCAGGAAACAATCCAGAAGATCTGGGCTCACCTGGGGCAGACGTGTGCTTAGCAATATGTGGAGAACAGATGCCCATGTGAAGCTGCCTTGTTAAAGGAGTATATACTGGTTCATAAATATTACAGACAACAGTCTTAAATATGAAGTTAGAATTTGGGGCTATGTTCCTCCCCAAAGTAGAACTTGTGTTCTGGGTTCTTTATACTAGTTGAACCAACACTTTTGAAACAGAGAATAGGTTTGCCAGTGACCTGATCACTTCAGAGCATGCCCCCCCCACATGATGAACTTGGATTTGGAACAATGAAATTAGTAATGACCAATGATGAACAGCAAATAATAAAACTGATGCTACAGACAAAATCTTGCACAATATAGTTTAAAAATATATGAAAGATGAAGAGAGCTCAGGTGGACGTAAGTAGTTCTATGTGGTAGTCTGCACAGAGTTGCAAGTTGATACATATGAGAAGCAGGCAAATTGCAGACAACAAAAGGTTCATAGAGGGTTCTTCCATGGGAAGAAGGAAGGGAGGAAGGAAGGGAAGGAAGAAGGATAATATGAATACAGTGATAACTATGATGATGGTGATAATGTGGTGGTCATGTTGGTCTTGATGCTGACAAATACAATGACTAGGGTGTAAAGATAGTAACTGTGCATTTACAGGTTCACAGAGGATTTATAGGAGATTAGAGTAACTTTTTGTCAATTTCTACAAAATTTCTCTGTGAGACTCATGTTGTAAATATAGAGGAATGGTGCCTGTATACTTAGAGAGGTACCCAGGCCTGCAGTTTTGTTTTAAGATGGAAATTCTGAAAAACTCATGGTTTAGCTCATAGGATATAGTCACTGAAAGTCGTACATATTTTTGTTCTTAATCTTTTATTTTTCAATGAAAAAAAAAGGAGGAGAAACAGGAGAAGGAAGGAGGAGAAAAGTGAGGGTGAATAATTGAGCTTTGGCTGAAAATTAAAATACTCTTCAAACCAATGTCAGAGATGTCTCTTATTTACTTTATTACTAAAAGATCACACATCCAATGGTCGTGGGTTGTAGAAACGTAATAGAACAAAACCTCTGTATGCAAATAGAAAAGAGTGAAGAATCAAAGGCCCATTGTCATGGCCAATATCACATCTTGACCACACGATGGCACCAAAGTGCTTTGCAGAGGTTCCCATCTGGCCTCCTGGCACTCCCTCCCTGTGTCACTTCATCTATCACAAATAATAAGTAAAAACTACAGAGCATTCTTCATCGCCTAAAAGAGAGCAGGGAGCCTGACAGTTAAGTTTCCCTGGGTAACAAATCCCAAATGTGACACATCGATGGATTGCAAATCGATATGAAGCTAAGATAGGGAAAAAGAATAGAGGGGAAACAACACTATTAAAATGTAATACAACTTTAGAGAGAATAATCTCCTAAGGTGTGTGGAACACTTCTCTATATTTACAATATATTTGGATACTTTCCTTAAATTCACAAATGCAGATCAGAAGTAAGAGCAATATTCCTAAGGAAGACTGGCTCTGCAGGCAGCAGCTGTGAGGGAAGGGTCTATTTTTGGCAGTAGGCATACAGATGGCCATCCGTATATTTCACACAAGCCTCACAGTTGCCTCAGGAATAATCTTGGATCTACTGAGGGCAAGTGCTACCTGCTGTGTGTTGTATATATAGACAAGGCTTAGGATCAATTAAGGTAAATATAAGAAGGCCTAAAATAGAGATCCTATATTGGCTGCTTATAAACCACATGATATCAACGACATATTACTTTCAGGAAATGCAAAATAAAACGTTATTATAAATAAGGCATAGAAACACTATCGTTAGATATCTGACAGGCTTTGATGACAGTTGTACCATTAGAAAAAGGTCACTTAAAAAAGGTAGGAAGATTCTTCTCATTTCCAATTGATAACAGAAACACTTAAAGAAGGAGGAAGCTGAGTAACTGAGTAACTTCTTCATTTCATTCCTTATTTCCACAGTGCTATTCAGTTACTCATTCTGTGTTCATAAATTATAATCAAATAAGTAGAAAAATCCAGGTAGAGGTTAACATTTATAAAAAGTTAAAAGGAAGGAAGGAGAGAGTGAGGGGAGAAAGACAAAAGAGGGAGGGAGGGAGGGGGAGGGAGGGAGAGAGAGAGAGAGAAAGAGAGAAAAAGAAAGAAAAAGAGAGAGAGAGAGAGAGAGAGAGAGAGAGAGAGAGAACTAAAAGAAGACAAAACCTGAAAAGCAGCTCTGGATCAGATGGTAAAATTTATGCAATATGGGTGCACAGATTATATTCTTATGGACAGCCATTTAGCAGATTTGGATGAAGGACAGTGACCCACACAGACAATGCACCAAACTGTAACGAGAGGAACATATATCCAGCTGCAGTGCAAACATTCATCTGTGTCTGAGGAATGCAATTTGTCATTTATTTCAGTTTTTTAAATAAAGGCTCGGCTGTACTTCTTGCTTGCCAGGTCAGGGAACATGATGGTTCTTTCTGTGGCTCACCTGGGATAGGGATTCTCTGTCCTGCTCTGTTCCTCAGTTCTCATTCACATACAGAATGCCAGGCCTTTTATTTTTTGATCAAAGTTAAGTCTCATTTCAGAACGGGGTCTTGCCTTTTCCTCCTATTTTGTTCTGGCTATCAGAAGACTTTTTCAGCCATGTATAGCAATATTAATTATATAATGTGCACTTACCTATTTCTCTGAGGATCTTTTATTAGGCTGTAATTATATTTTAGAGACTCTGATCGTGAGTGTACTTTAATTCACAGAGTGTTTGCTAGATGACCCACTATAAGGCATTTGTTCTTACCCCATATTCTACAAAAATGTTTCTATGAGTTAGCATAAAACTATGGCATCTTCTTCTGTTGTTTATTATAGGAATTATTAAAAAGATCTTTAGATGTACCAGTTGAGGACAGGCACCTTATAATCAAGCTCATCTCTGCATGATAACTTATTATGATTTTCTATAATAGTCATTCATTTCTTCAAAGAGAAGCTGTTTTGGTATGGGTGAGATAGGTTTATGTGAGCTACTTAACTGTAGGTATAAGGATAAATTTTAGAATGTATTTAGTAATTATATGCGTCTACTAGCTTAGTAAATATCTTCACTGCTGTGAAGAAACATCATGACCACGGCAACTCTTAGAAAGGAAAATATGTAATCAGGTCTGGCTAATAGTTCACAGATTTAGTCTGTTGCCATTATGGTAGAAAGCATGTTGGCACTCAGGCAAACATGGTGCTGGAGAAGAAACCAAGCTCCATCTGTATCAGCATGGAGTAGGAACATATTGGGCCTGGCTTGAGTTTCTGAAACCTCAAAGCCCATCCCCAGCAAAACACTTCCTCCAACAAGACCATACCTCCTAATAGTGCCACTCCTATGATACTCCCTATGGATATAGCATTTTCATTCAAACCACCACATATAGTAAAGTGGAAGTGCATTTACTTCAAAGATCCATCCCCAGAGTCATTGGTTAGAACTCCTGACCCTGAGTAAGATTCAGGATACATCTTGGAAGAGGGAGAAGAGAGTGTATGATCTAAGGGACCAGGAAGAATGCTGTGTGACTGTATCTCTTAGAAATGATGTTCGCTTCCTAGGAAACTTAAGTAGCCCCACCCAGAGACAAAGAAATAAGGGCAACTAAGGACTGATGAGGAAAAGAATTAGTCATTCACGGGGATGAGATTTTTAAATTGCTTTCTAACCTAAGTGGTCAACCTTAAAATAAAATACATACAAGCAACACTGAGTGAATGAGCAGGTCAAATTTATATATTTATGCATTTCTAAAGACATGTAACACAATAAATTAAAGAAAAATGCCATGAATTTGAGATAGAGAGGGAGAAAGCACATGGAAGGGGTGAGGGAAAGATTGAAAGGGGGAAATTATTTAAGTATATTTTAATTAATATGTTAATTATAGTGTATATATTATTATGCTTCTACTCACTATATGAACAGGTGTGATGCTGATAATCCAAAATTATTAACCTGAGTTTTCACACACATCATATGTTCACTTGCTATTTCTTCATCAGATAAATTGAAGCAAAGGAAGGTTTGGGAGTGCTTAGAGAAAGAATACATTTGATAACTAAGCTGGTCTATAAATGCCCTGTTAAACGTTGTCAGTGAATCTTAAAAGCTCTGGGAAATTCTGAAACAATCTTCATGGACAAATGACACGAAATGTTACTAGTAGAGAAACACCACTGATGACCATGTAGGAGAACCAAATGGAATGAGAGAGGCAATTCATTGCAAGGAATTGAGATAGAGAGCTCTATTAAGAGATTGCAGTGCTACAAGGAAGGACCAATCAGATTCAGGGTTATTATAGATCACGCTTTTTTTGATCCTACCAGAAAGAAAAATATGGAGATGTCTGAAATTTCGATAGTTGACTCAGGCAAATGAGTGCAAAAAATGGCAAATACTGAATGTTTTGAAGTTGGAGTGGTAGTTGTGTGTCTTTTAGGCTAGAGTTCAATAGGAATGCCCCAAAGTACAAATTTAATAGTCAAATGCATATGATACCACAGTGAAGGTGATTTTACTCAAACTGCATGTTTCTGTTGACAAGGAAATGAGCAAGCTAATTTGAAGCCAAAATGCTAAGAAATTGAATATAGAAGACAATGCAAAAGGAGATGAAAAAATCTTGGAAAATGCCATTAAGGTTTTAAAAAAATACCATTATTTATCACAATTAGTCAATTAGTATAAAAGGCCAGACTGAAAACAATTCAAGAGCAGGAAATTTAAAGCAGCATCAGTAGCTTATGTTCTACATACATTGTGATGTTTATATTTTTGATGAATAACAAAGGACAGAAAATCTTTCAAATTAACAAAATTACTAGAAATTTATTTCCCTCACTTTAGCAGTAGGGGTAGAGGAAGATAGACACTGGATCTGTTTAGTAATTCAGTAATTCTCCTAAGGTAAGCTCTCTCTTTGTCTCTGTCTGTCTCTTCCTCTTCCTCCCTTTCTTTTACACTCTTCTATTCTGTATTGCAAAATGCTGGCACCAATGGAAGCCATTGCTTTTGTGTCTAATGCAGAAAAGGGTTGCATTAGGCAACCCAAGCCTGACCTACTTGTGATGTGCTGTAAATCCTGTAATAGAGTCCTTGACATAGGAATGCTGAGAAAGTGGGCATTTCAGCTCAATGTAAGTCACTTTTGTTACAGATTTAGATCTGGTTTCAAATTATCTGTTTCTGTAATAAGTTTTCCTGGACTTTGTATCTTTTTAGTAAATAGTATAAATTTGAGGATTTGACCAATATTCTATCGAATAATTTTCATCTATTTTCTTCCCCTAAAAAATGGGATTATTTTGCTATAAGATTTTGATAGATAATGCAGATTTTGGTGAAGCCCAATCATGTATTTTCAAGGTATGGCTATTATTAATTAGTATTGGGATTTAGGCTTTCTTCTGTTTCTCTCTGTCTCTGCCTCTGTCTCTGCCTCTGTCTGCCTCTCTCTCTCTCTCTCTCTCTCTCTCTCTCTCTCTCTCTCTCTCTCTCTCTCTCTTTTTCTCTCTCTCTCTCTCTCTCTCTCTCTCTGTGTGTGTGTGTGTGTGTGTGTGTGTGTGTGTGTGTGTGTGTGTGTGTGCATGCATGGTAGTGCTATAGTGCTCTATATGCATCTGGGGTTTTACATGCCCGGTTTGAAAACTATTCAGTGAAAGAATTTCACTTTACATGTCTTGGTATATCTAAGACTTTTGATAAGCTTTGCTCCATTTATTGTACAATGTCATCAAGTGTTTCCTGACTGCATGGGAAGTTTGGAGGGTTTAATTGTTATTGATGTTAGCTCTCAACACTGTTATGTAAAATTAAATGTAAACCATTAACATACTAAATCTAATTCCTTTTGCAAACAAGTAGACAAGTCTCTGATGTTTGTTTATTTCGAGTGAAAAATTGTATGTATGTCAGGTCAGATTAATGTTAATCCTAACAATATGTTTTGTTTGGGAGAACAAAATTATAGAACAAAGTCTTCAAAATTCCCTCCTCATTCCTCAGACCATCCAGACCATTTTGGCAAAGGTATCTCTTAACAGATGGGCTGATCATAGAATCCCAAAGGCTGGCTGACTCAGACTGAGAGATCTGGAAGGAGAGAAAATGTCAGCTGTGCTGTGGCTGGCCCTCCCAGGAGAGGGTTCATTTGGAAGCCCAGCCTTCCTTTACCATCATCTTAAAGGACAGACTTCATGTGTAGTCTACAAAAGCTCAGCCAGAAATCAAGAGAAAGTAAACAAATATAGCTGAAAGACAGAATCTAAGTACCCAAAACATGTAAGATCCTAGTTCACATTCCATGTATGTTTTGTTTGATAAAGAAAAAAGAAAAAAAAACAAAAAACAGAAGAAGACAAACAGAAAACCTCCTCACAGGGTGAAGAAATGCTATAGTTTGACAGGATTCAGGAAAGAAGAGAATAGAACTTGACGAATATAGAATGAGTCTTGTTTAAAAGTGAAAATGTAATTAAAAGTTCAGTTGCTTCCTAACTATTAGATTCACTGATGTTATATCCTTAGTTTTGGTTGAATGTCCCCTTAACTCCTCCTCTCCCATACCCCTTTGTGACTTAAACCTTCCTTTCCTCAGTATGCTAACTTTAAATTTCATCCTACAGTTAACTCTACTATCCTCTCTCTCCTGTAAAGAGTCATTTATATAAAAATTGAACAGATTAAATAATGTTAATCTTTATGATTATTTATTATTGTTTTTTGTTTATTTTTATTATTTCTTTAATTTTTTAGATTATAACATCACAAAATTTTTTCTCTCATTCTCTTATTCCCAAAATCTTCTTGCTCTCTTTTAAAGTTAATGACCATTAATTTCCCATTAATTATGGTTGATATTACTTTTAATCTTATATAAAGTTCTAGTAGATATCTTAAGTGTTATTGGTCTACTCAAACAGCAAGTATTTTAATTTATTTAATACATAATAATACTTTCATTACTAAGTGTAACACTGACAGCCATTAAGGAAAACAAGTGATACCCCCTTAAAGGTATTAGAGATTCCGAATCCAGAGCTTATTCTAATCAAACAAACATTTTTGAGTCAGAATTTTATAAAATCATCTTAAAATAAGACTGCAGAGTAACTTTCGTTTGAAGCAGTGTTATTATCTCACTAAGATAAAAAACTTGATGATGAACTGAAAGGAGGTAAAGTTTACTTGGACCCACAGTTTTGATGAGATCTCCATCTTTATGGTGGGCAGGGAGGAAATACGGGTGGCTTTGTTTATGGTGCTGTGAAGTAGTAGTTTGTTCACAGGTTACTGGTGGGAACCAGGGAGCTAAACCAAAGCCAGCAACTGCCCTAACCTTCAAGGGAAGGCTTCGAGTTACATGCTTCATCCAGTGAGACCACGTATCTTAAATAATCCAAAACCTCCAAAGAAGTGGTCCTCCAAGTTTGGAACCAAACATTCAGAATAGAAGTATGCAGGGCGTATTTCAGAATCAAACATCAACCAAGATATAGAGACAGTCATTGCATGAGATCACTTTAATTTTCTCTAAGGAAATAGAGATATTTAAAGAAGAGAAATGTGTAGGATTCCACAGAGATAACAGAGACCAAGACCGAACACAGTAACACAACAAAAAGTTTGCATTTTGTATAGGCTCAGGAGACAGAGATTCTGATGTTGTGCTCAGGAGTTTGGGTTTATCTTGAAGCTGGCAAAGTAGTAATTACAGATCTTGAACAGAAAGCAATGTATCTTTCAGCATCTACCAGCCTACAAACCCACCAAGGTCCGCCAGTCAAGAGTGAAGCAGCAGATTCTCCTTCCAAGACTTGGAAAAAGGCAATTCTAGTAGCACCTTAACTTCTAACCTTTAGAAATGTGAGAAAATAAATTTCTTTGTAAACCACCCAGTTTGATGTACAACGTTAGAACAGTCCTTGAAACTGACACAGTGCCTGAAGGTGACATGTCTGACATATAAAATAAATTCACTGTGGCCTCAACCTTCTTTCCAGAGACCTTATTTCACCTTGGGGATTCAGATTTATGGGACCACAGCATTCTGAACTATGGTATTGTAAACACCAACCCTTTTATTGCATAACTTTATTTTAACATTTAAAGGGAATGAATTAATAAAAACAATAAATATTTACTGAATGCAAGCCTTTCTTTACAGAACATAAAACATTTAGAAGTCAGAGAGATGTTTTTGTTTGTGTACCATGGTCAAGGAGAAATATTTATAGGAGTGAAGTTTCTGGGGTTTATTTAAAAGAGGTATTTTTATTTTCAGAATCTCTTCTTGGTAACTATCAGTCTAATCTGAAAACAGCAAAATTATTTTCATCCATGGGATGAGAACAGGGGAATGTCACTAAGGAGACTAAAAGAGGAGTGTATCATAATATTTAAGTCAATTTTTTGTGTTAACTATGATTTCAATTGGGTCCCCATATGTGTAATTACCATCTGGTTTGTTATTTCCCCCACTTGCTTTGCACTCTATTCAAAGAACCCAACCAAGGAAAGCAGCTTTTTTCAGAACATCCCATTTGGACCTGTGGGGTTCTGCAACTTTTATTATATGCGATTCACTCTTCTTTATGGGTGTTCCCTTCCCCACCCTCCCCCCATTGCCGCCCTTCCCCCAACAATCACGTTCATTGGGGGTTCAATCTTAGCAGGACCAAGGGCTTCCCCTTCCACTGGTGCTCTTACTAGGATATTCATTGCTACCTATGAGGTCAGAGTCCAGGGTCAGTCCATGTACATCTTTAGGTAGTGGCTTAGTCCCTGGAAGCTCTGGTTGCTTGGCATTGTTGTTCATAAGGGGTCTCGAGCCCCTTCGAGCTCTAAGGAATTGTTTTCTAATGAATGATGGTATCTATTGATGTGTCCTCACATGTTTGAAGGGGCTGGAGAATCCTTATCCAACTCTTCTATAAGTGAAATTATCTATAAACCTAATTATTTCCTTCAAAGCTCTACAATATCATGACATTGACAAACAGTGTTCGTTTGGTTGTTTAAGTAGGGTCACCTAACAGTCTGAAATTCATTTCTGACACTATGTTAATCAAACTTATCTTGATCTTAGGATTTTCCTGACTCAGTTTAGAATGCTAGCATTACGGATGTGTGCTATCACACCTGCTGAGAATTGTGTTTAATATGAGTTTTGGAAAGACACATTCAGAAGAAAGCAAATAGGATAAACAAGTGTCATGTGCCACATGTGGTTTGGAGAAGTCAAGTGTAAGGGCAGGCAATATATCCATGGCCATAGTCTGTTCTCTGTCCTGGATCCTTTACACTCATTGAGTATATTATGAAAGAACTGTATAAAAGATATATGGAGATGTACATTTATTAGAAAAAAGTAAAACTTATCAGAATTATAGAAAATAAGGAAAAGGCAACTCTGGGAGAATATAATCTACCCCAAAGTACAAGTTTGTGTGTAAAGCTAGAGCCTAAACCTCTTTTCATATCTAAGTATTGAAATAAAAATCTCATCAATACTACCTTATTTTATATATCTAGCGAATCTGGGAGGAGCTGATATCACTGAGCACGAAGGATGAGGACGAGGTGAGATTGCCTGAAGTAAGAAACACAGTGAGGTGCCCATTGAGATTTCATTGCAACATCGCTGCGCTAGTGCCTCCTTGTTATATAGAATGCATAACAATATGCCTAGAGGTCTCTGGGAACAGCTACTAATTTTCATTTCAACAATAGTTTTTAAATTAATAAGAGATTAATTGATTAATTACTCTCACTGAAAAAAGATAATGCAATCCAAAAAAATATATGTGAAAATTTTCATAACAAGTTTGTATTTAGATGCAAAAGTTGGACCTCTGATCATATTCTGGTATTGGTTAGGGTGCTATATACATGCAAGAAGTAAGACTCAGAAATCTAAAAAATATACTGTAGGATCCACATATGTTTGTTTATTTTTCATTTTCCCTTTTTTGGTCATTTATTCTCAACACACTGATAGAACTCAGATGTGTTGCATTCAAAAAACTACATTATCAAAAGCTATACTATAGGGGTTGAGGATTTAGCTCAGTGGTAGAGCGCTTGCCTAGGAAGCACAAGGCCCTGGGTCCGGTCCCCAGCTCCGAAAAAAAGAAAAAGGAAAAAAAAAGCTATACTATAAAATTAATATTAAACCATATAGAAGAAATGAACTATTGAGAAGTCAAAGCTTCTAGATTCTCCATAGATGAAAAGCTGAAGAATTTCAGTTTCTTATTTTATAGATTTCACCGTACTGAAAATAATAATGCATGAAGCTCTGTAGTTAATTAGAGAGATAGAGGTCAAATGTTACATAAATGACACTCTGCAGGAATCATACAATCACAAGGGACCTTAAAGTCCTGTCATCATTACTTTCAGACACAAGTTCGGAAATGCTTTATGTGAGCAAATTTAGAGAAGGATTTGTGCAGCTGTTGCCTGGAAGGATTCAAGTATTCCACATTGCAAAGCAACCACTCTGAAATTTGAGAGCTATGTCTCTGGACATGCTATTTTTTGATTCCACAGAACCTCTGAATTGAAAATACCTCAGTTTCTCTTACCTGGGTTCTGACTATCCTTCCTCAGGAACACTCTGCAAACACTGGGCAACATCTTCACATCAGTGAATGCTTCTGCCCTCATTTCACAGCACATCTCCTTATGCCACATTGGAAGAAATGGTCATTGTACTTCACAGACTTTAAACAGCCTAGTTGTATATCATTTTGCTGACTTTTAACATTGAACTATAGCATTTTAAAATGTTTTAGTGTTGATCTTGTGTTTTGGCAATGGCAAGGTTCCTGAATCAACCTCTGGTCCTAAGATATCCTATAGAAGGTGCTGAATAAATTTTTACAGTTAAACTCCAAACCAGAGATACGTATATGGCTTATGGTTGCTGATTGTAGAAATTTAGGGACCATGTTCCCTTGTCCTCACTGTCATGTCTTTTGCAGTCCCTTGCATAGGCATTGTAATCCTCTGTTCTTTTCCCTTTTCATTTTGGGGGCAGTAGGAAATAAATTACCTTGTGTCTTTCTCCGAAAATCTGAGTTATGAATACTATATATCTTCAAATGTGCAGAGGAGAGAAATTAAATCATACAGAGTTCTTTGTTGTTAATGGTAATCTATGGTCATTGGAGCTAAAGAGCTTTTACATGCCCTCTTCACAGCTCTTAGTAATTAGATCTTCTCATTAGAACATGATCCATTCATCACTTTCAACACACAGATAATGAGATGATTGATGTCTTTGTCACTGACTACATGATATAGAAAGATTATATATGACTTTTTAATAATTTAACAGAAAAATACTGTCTACATTTCTTCCACGATCATGCATTTTTTTCTCCTCTTTTGGTATACTTATTTCTAAATTGGTATGGAGAATTTGTGTCATTAACTGTCTGGTTCAGGCACTGTTGGGTACATCAGTTAAATAGAATTAATAATATAATTGGGCTCTTAGCTATGAAATGGTAAAAAAGACATAATTTTAACAATTTCAAGATGCTTTTGATGCTTAATATATTATAATATAATCTGATATATATTCATGAAACAATTACATTAGTATTTCACAAACTTATTTAAAATATATGTTCCATATATACAATTTCCATATTGTTGGTATAATTTATCAAAAAATTAATAATCAGAAGTTATAAAGCTTATTTTGTGTTAATCTCTTAATATAATTAGCTACTTTTTATTTAGTGTTAAGCTTGACATCTGTAATTACTTTTTTGAGCAGTCTGAAAATAATAGGATACAAAGAAAAGAATACTTCATTTCTCTAATCTTCTGGTTCAAGGTGTCCTTGGGACCATCCCTTTCACACTGTTGAAATACATTTTTACCAGACACTCTACTTTTTATTGCTTCAAACAAGCCTCAGAGCAAGGAATAGTAGCAGGAAAAGAAGACCAAAGCCACCTCCCAGTGATTAACAGCTACAGCCTTGAGGTAGTCAGAAGTCACCCTTTTATTCAGATCCTTGTTCCCCTTTCCCCTTCATTTTAGGTTGGTACTGAGTCTCCAGAACCTCAGCACAAAGGCCCATTTGTTTTGCTGTTAACATGTTCCAACTTTCTCATCTGACTTTGCCATTTGTCAGGCAAAGACAGTTCAAGTTAAATTTGAGATGAAGCAATTTGAGATGTAGCAATTCTTCTGCAACTCCCATCTGGAGAATAGCTCTGACCCTATGCATACATTACTATTTTGTGAGGCAGAATTGTATTTTCTTCAGAGGCAGCTACTACCACTTACTAATACATGGTGTAACTGAGTTCTTGTGCATGACTTATGTATACCCTAGAGCATGTCATACTTCTGTCAAACATCACCAGTGGCAATTCTTATTCCCTTGATCTCTTGAACTACTTGATTCACTATAAACTCTAACACTCACTGTACACTGCTGGTGTAGAAACAGTTTTGTTTTTATCTTCGTTAGTTTTGCAATTTTTTTAGCACAAAAGTAAGTTACTTGGGTAAACGGTGGTAAGAGGCAGAGGGCATAGGGGAAGGGCCATGTTCAAATGTGTTTATACTCCTTGCAGAATCCTCCCTGAAATATATCTGCTGTTTGTACACATTGTGTAACTCCACATAATACCAACATGGAAGGGCCATGCCACACTGGATCTTCCAGGAGAACTTGACTCGAAAGAGATCATAGTAGATTTCCTGGAAAATCTTCAGCTTTTGTAGTGGAAACTTAAGATATTTTTATAAGTCGGATGGTGTTTTGTTGGGGTAAACATGTGAAGGAATACTTTCTTAAAGAGGACACAGGTGTGAAAGGCTATGGCAGACTCATGAAAGAAGGTTTTACTGAAACAGACAGGATAATGTTCTGCTAAAGCAGGCAAGTAAAAGGAGAGATGGTAAAAGATTCTTTGCTAATGAGATGCATGTATTAGTCTGCCTTCAGCGGCATAGTTGAACTACATTCATGAAGATGCCACAGAGAGAAATGCCAGCAAGGTCTGGTGGTATACTGCAGTTTATTGCCACTTCCAAGAACTCGGCTGATTGGATGCATGTGCTGAGGCAAGACCCATGCTGAGGCAAGGCACATATGATATTTGGAGAAATCTATGGTGTGACAGAGACAGCTTGGCTTGATGGTACAGATGGCTGTACAATGCTTGTGGGTCTCACATCTTCATTGATCTTCACTTCTCTGAGAGAAGCACAGCAGAGAACATTCTGGTATCCCTCTGGGTCCCTTCTGCTGACTCCAGCCTAGGCTGAGGCATGGCTGTCTCGGCTAGGTCTTGTCACGTCTGTTGCTAACCTGACTCTACTGAACTGGACGGCTGGTTTATCTGTGAGGTGTTTGTGAGTGGGTTGAGCTGTCATTGCCCTGCTAACCAGTAAACTGAACTGCTGATTTCCAGACCCCCCATTACCTTTCTTTTCCACTACCTCTGGTGGGTGGTGGGTTAAAAGGAAGGTTAAAGCATTTAAGAACTATCGTTAAAAATTGTTTTTGAAAAAAATTAAAATTACAAGCTTTTGTACTCAATACAATGTTTTCATATCATACTATTTTGGAAACACTACATGGCATAACATGTAGGAATATAATATACAGGAAAATGTTCTAAGAGATATGAAAAAACTTTTAAATAATTTTCAAGCAACATTTCTCAGATTTGTTGGACTTCATGAACAATCAGTCTGTACAAATTTCGTTGAAGCAAGTACTTATCGGCCATAATTTGGGGAACATATTTTAAAATAATATTTTAAAAATTGTCACACGTGGTGGCATTTGCCTGTGATAATAGCTACTCTGGAGGTTTATGCAAGATGATCACAAGCTTAAGACCTGCTTGAGCTATCTAGTTAGGATATTTTTCAAATTTTTAAAAGGAACTAAAAATGTAGGTCATTGTCAGATCATTTTTCTAGCACACAAAAGGCAGGAGGTTCAGTCCACATCATCAGAAAATAATAAAGTGAGAGTAAGGGTCCTAAAACAGTATGGGCATTTTAAAGGAAAAATCAGCTTTAACAATAGTTTAAAGTGAGTTATCATTCAAGAAATGAGGGTTCTTCATAAGAAAACCTGTAAACTGATAGAAACTCTAATATTAATGAAACTGTCCTCTATTACAGAGCAATAGTAATAAAAACTGTATGGTATTGGTACACAGACAAGCAGGTAGATCAATGGAATAGAATTGAAGACCCAGAAATGAACCCACACACCTATGGTCACTTGAACTTTGACAAAAGAGCTCAAACAACCCAGTGGAAAAAAGATAGCATTTTCATCAAATGATGCTGGCTCAACTGGAGGTCAGCATGTAGAAGAATGCAAATCAATCCATTCCTATCGCCCTGTACAAAGCTTAAGTTCAAGTGGATCAAGGACCTCCACATCAAACCAGATACACTCAAACTAATAGAAGAAAAAGTAGGGAAGAGCCTTGAACACATGAGCATGGAAAATTTCCTGAACAAAACACCAATGGCTTATGCTCTAAGATCAAGAATTGACAAAAGGGATCTCATAATATTGCAAAGCTTCTGTAAGGCAAAGGACACTGCCATTAGGACAAAACTACAACCAACAGATTGGGAAAAGATCTTTACCAATTCTACATCCAGTAGAGAGATGTATCCATTATACACAAGAACTCAAGAAGTTAGTCTCCAGAGAATCAAATAACCATATTAAAAATGGAGTACAAAGCAAAACAAAGATTTCTTAGCCAAGAAATAGCAAATGGTTGTGAAGTGCCTAAAGAAATGTTCAACATCCTTAGTCATCAGGAAAATGCATATCAAAACAACCCTGAGATTCCACCTCACACCAGTCAGAATGGCTAAGATCAAAAACTCGGGTGACAACAGATGCTAGGTGAAGATGTAGAGAATGAGGAACACTCCTCCATTGTTGGTGGGATTCCAAGCTGGAACAACCACTCTGGAAATCAGTTTGGAGTTTCCTCAGAAAATTGGACATAGTACTACTTGAGGACTCAGCTATACCTCTCCTGGGCATATACCCAAAAGATGTTCCAACATATAACAAGGACACATGTTAATAGCATTCTTGTTTATAATAGCCAGAAGCTGGAAAGCACCCAGATGTCCTTCAGCAGAGGAATGGATACAGAAAATATGGAACATTTACACACTGGAGTACTACTTAGCTATCAAAAACTTAGCTATGAAATTCATAGGCAAATGGATGGAATTACAAAATATCATCCTGAGTGAGGAAACCCAATCACAAGAGAACACACATGGTATGCACTCACTGATAATTGGATATTAGTCCAAAAACTTGGATTGCCCAAGAAACAATCCGTAGGCCACATGAAGCTTAAGAAGAAGGACAACCAAAGTGTGGATGCTTCAGTCCTTCTTAAAGGGGGAACAAAAATATTCATACGGGGAGATATGGGGACAAAGTTTTGAGCAGAGACTGAAGGAATGGCCATTATGAGCCTGCCCCACCTGGGGATCCAGCCCAGATACATATAGCCACCAAACCCAGACAATATTGCTGAAGGCTAGATCTGCTTGCTGACAGGAGCCTGATATAGCTGTCTCCTGAGTGGCTCTCACCATCCAAAGAGTACACATGGAAAGACCCATGGCTCCAGCTGCATATGTAGCAGATGATGGCTTTGTTGGGCATCAATGGGAGAAGAAGCCCTTGGTCCCCCCTCCCCAGTGTAGGGAAATGTCAGGGAGGGAGGCAGGAAGTGGTGGGTGGATGGGCAGAGGGACTCCCTCATAGATAAAGGGGAAGAGGGGACGACGGGATAGGAGATTTCTGGAGGGAAAACAGAAAAGGGGATAACATTTGAAATGTAAATTTAAAAAATCTAATAAAAAAAAGAAAAAAGAGAAATGAATCATTTTACTGTAGTGCACTTCATATTCTAATTTGTCTGATAGGTTTTTTCTTTTTGCTTTTCTTTTAACTTGTTTTTTGCAATGTTCTTTAGTTTGCTTCTGTCCCACTTTTTTTGTTTCTTTTAATAAAGTGGAGATTACCTTAAAAAAAAAAACCAGAAACTGGCACACTGAGATCAACACTTTTTAGCTCAGTTTTGTAATCAGAGGAAGCGGAAGGCAGTTGTACTTTAGGTACATGCTTATTTTATAAGCTACGGTCTATAAGTAGATGAAAATAAACACCAAAGATGAACAGAAGCTAACTGAACAATATATGTCATCTGTGATTCTCAAATATGAGTAATGCTCCTTAAAGCCTACGGTGCAGTCACTGTTCAGTGGTACATTCTGTAGTAATATTTTACCCTTGGACAGTTGTGACACCATTATTGTTACTTAAAGGAGAATCAGTGACCCCTATGGAGCCATGTATTTTTCTTACAGTGAAGGAGAGATTACAATAATAAAATGTATGATGCTTACAATCCTAAATCAAGCAAGAAAAAAACAAGAGAGAGTGGTTCTGATGTAGGCTTACTGTATAACTGGAATACTACACTAACATTTTAAAGGTAAAGAACATATGACTTATTTTCAATTCTAGAAGTATACAGAAATCTGATATGAACTATTTTTTTTTAAAGAAGAAAGTTTGATTTTGCAACTCAATTATAGTATGTTAGCAATGAGAATAAGCAATTAACAGTCAGCTATTGTGACTCTGGATGATAACAAGTTGGTAAATTACCTGACACATAGGCATCAAGACTGAATTTCTGATCTTCAGGGCACATAAGAACAATCTGGGAGGGTAGGCCACATCAAAGCCTAGCCAGGGAGATGGGTTTCCTGATCTTCCTAGGCAGTCAGCCTAGCCAATTAGTGATCTCTAGTTTCAAAAAATAACATGAAGAATCATGGAAGTAGATATTTTATATCAACCAATGGCTTTAACATGCACATGCTAACATGTGCATGTGTGCCTGCATGTACTTGTGTCTATAAACTTACCACACATAAATAAATATTAGTGTCCCTTTTTTATAGATACTATCAGTAATTCTAATTATTGGTTTCTTTTATATTCATGATTCTATCAAATTAAGTACAGCTTTTTTAATATAAGAAGGCTATATTCCAGGAATCTGAATGTATTTCCAATTCTGTGCATTTTAAAAGCCTTATAGTAAGGATTTCACCTCTTCATATGAAGTGTCTAGTCAATAAGAATGATTGACTTGCACTCAATTTCCGTTATATGACTCCTGAAAAATTAATCACAGAATACTTAATTTTTTCTTACATGAAGAAAGAAGTGAAGTATCTACCAGGATTTCTTAAAGTGTCTAGCTAGAATTTCTAAGTGCTCAGTGTGATTTGAAATCCTCATAATATGAATATTTCATTTCCAGATGCATACTAGAAAGACCTTTCCATACCTGATCTTGATGTCATTTTGTAGGACTCTGGATTGCAACTGTCTACTTGTGTGTACTTAGCTTGAGAAGATGAAACATTTCCTGATTTCCATTTCTTCAATATGTAGGTGGTTGCTCAATGTACTTGAAAGAGTTGTTATTAGGTAAGTAAAATGCTTCTCTGAATTAGTAGGTTAAAGATCATGAAAGAAAACCACAACTGAAATCAATATGGAGATCAGTGGATCATGGGGAGCCAAGCCCAGATGAACACAGCTAAACCACAGCTCTTGCATCTATGGCTCAAGAATATTACAAAAGATGACACAGAAATATTGTAAGAACCAGGACATCCAGAGAGCCTACTATAAAACAATCTGTGTTAGCAATGACTTCATCAAAAGACTGAAATAATGGCAATATTAATACGCATGCTAACATGGAAGCCAGGCAATATCAACTATTCCTAATCTAGACATAGAACTAAGGACAACAAATGACTTTTGAGAGAGGGATAATTAGCCTCTCTCAGGTATCAGCATCCTAATTTGTTATCCAATGCAAAACTGTCAGCCCTGATTATATCACACAGCTAAAGTGCACTCAACAAGTTGTATTTTTAATGTATGTATACATTTACATGTATAGAGATTTTTATTTAAAATATATATCTCAATAATAATTGAAGAAAAATGGGATATAAATTTGGGAAGTCACAGAGGTAGTTGGAGAGATGAGCTCTGGAGGGGACAGGGCAGAAAAGGGAGGGGTGAAAGTGATACATATATTTTTTATTAAGAATGTATAAATATAAAATATCCAAAAAATTTAGATGTGCTATTGTCTTAGCAATCATTTTAGTATAATAGTATTGAAGTATATTTAAGAGAAATATAAAGTTGTCACCAAAGTGCATACTTATTTAAATATGGATATGAAAATAATAATCACTCAACATACATACATATATGTACACATATATATACACATCTTAATCTTAATACATATTAGCTGTATTATCTTCATTAAATCAAAGTTGTGATTAATTATCTACTTCCATCAATAATACTAATTTTTGTCACTAATAATGTTGGCAATGATAATCATTAATAAACATTTACTGAGCTCATTAGATGACTGACTAACATACACAACACCAAATTAGACTCTTCCATGATGCCTTTCTAAGTTCCTGAGCTGGACCAGATACAAACATGAAGAAATAGGGTTAATGGGGTTAATGCATTCAGGGATGACTGAGTGACATTTGCCTAATATAGTGACTCCTGCTGCTTAAGACAAATTGAAACACTATAAATTGCTTAACCCACTTCTCACTATTTCAAAATAATACCCCAAATAACCACAAGAACTCAAGCTTTATGTCAATAAGTACCAGTGTGTATGTGCTCATCATTAAACAGCTGATAAGGCAGAAGTGGTATCTTACACTAGGTATTGAGCAAGTGCAAGCCATTCATAGAAAGCTTGGGGGAAATGAAATGCCACACAGTTTTCATATCAGAGAACAGCTCCTTAGTTAATTTCAAATGTAAACCTAAGAAGCTATTTGTTATTAGGTTCTTGAAGTTCTCTCTTTACCTCCCACTATATAAATGATCTGACATTACTTAGGGTATTTATGGATGCAGTAAGTGCATACACACACTTATCCATTATCAATCATTCTTAGTATCTTGAACTTCACAATTACGTATTAGAACCAAGAATAATCTTTTCAAACTGAAGGTCATTGGCTAATAACTGTATCATTTCCAAGCCTCCATTCCATTGATCATTGAGCAATTAATTATAAACCAAGATTGCATCAAGAGTTAAATTATGTAAGCTATTTTAGCCTCCTAGCAGTGTGTATTTTAGATCATATGATAAAAATCTTGCTATTTAGATGTTCAGTGCTCCAGAAATAGAAAACAAATTAAAGATCATTTAAGGTATCAAAGCAGTTAAGAAGTGTTTTTATTAAGCAAATAAACACAAAATAGTCTTTTCATCTCTAAAATAATCCATTTTCCTGAAAGTCTTCTAAAATCTCATTAATACATAAGTTCATGAAATAGAATCTGAAAATTCTGTTGGTGTTTTAACTATAACTGAAATTAATTAAGGAGCTATTCTATTCTCTGATATGAAAGTTTCCAAATAACATGATGTTACTCATTGATTGGGGCCTATTAATCATAACATTACCTCTGAAATTATCACATATTCCTAAGATCATAAAGCAAAGAGAGTATGCAACTAAATGATGTGTGGAAGAGTTTTCAACAAGAGTTAGTTTTTACTTAAGTGGCAGGCCAGAAGCTCTTTCTCCAATTGCATGATTAACTGGAAAAATACTAGTGAGAACATATATATATATATATATATATATATATATATATATATATGCCTTTGCTATGTTCAGAACATATACCCAAAATTCAAACAAAACTCTTTGTTTTATATAACAGTAGCTGAATATAAATTCAAGCATCTGAAGTTAACCAATTTTAATCAGATTACAGTTATTGGAAGATAGAACTATGTTTAAAAATGCATGAACAGAAAATCCATCAGCAATTTCTTAACCACTAAGAATAATCTACTTTATTGGAATACACACATGAAAATTTTTGATGAAGCTCTATTGTACATTACAATAAGAATCAGTCATGTAAGCAGACAACAATATTCACAATTTTATTTATTTAGCTACAAATGCTTTCAATAGATGCCCAGTGAACTGTGATATGAATCTATATTTTATTATTACAATAACACACATGGTCTTCTGAGAGCATATTTAGAGATTTGCATGAAAGTAGAGCTACTTTATACCCTGGTGAAGACTAATCTTCCTGTATGTGAGGAAGCTCCACGCCTCTAGGAAGAATGCATGGAGCACGAGGAGGCATGTGTGTGTGCAGCTCTAGGAGGGTCCACACTCAGGAGCTAAGGAGGGCAGATACCTATATGCCTGGCCAGATCAGTCAAATCAAACATGGTGATTAACTCGGTCACAGTGTATCATCTAGATCACTATCACATCCAAAGATAATCTTTATATTAACACATACCAAAACTAAGCTAGAAGTTTTACCATCTCTTTTCATTATAATAGGTAACTGTAAATAATATGTGCTAAATTTTCAGGAAAACATGCATAAATTCTTTATTTATGGACTAGACACTATAATACATACTTTATATTAATAATTTCACTTAATATAAATAATGCCATGTTTTGAAATTAATCTTATTTTTATAAAATTGAAGCAGAGGTAAGAAAATTCAAGTAATGTAATAAAGTCAAAAATATAGAAGTCAGGGAAATTGAATTTCAACGATGATTTATCATTCTCATCACAGTCCTCTAAGATACTTTTAAACATTATTGAACATGCTCAGTATGCTAATGCCCTACAAATCGCTCTCTGTGTCTTAGCCAATAGAAATCCTTGAAGCTATAGACTGTGCATGTAGTAAGCTTTGTTTCAGACTGTCACGTGCAAATGAAATATCCGAGTTATGTTATGAACAGTTAAAATCCATATGAAGTTACTATTGTCAAAGCAGAATTTGTGGCTTCATTACATAATGAGTAAATGAACACAATAAAACTATAAACTCTTGTATTATTCACTATTATTGTACTTATAATAGCATGTTTAATATCACTTGAACAACTTTGCATGGATATATATTAAAACGGTAAAAGTTTAGGTAGTAAGTTAAGTGAAATGCACTGCAAACATATACCAAACAATCTAGCTCGCTGGCTCACATCTTTATAGAAAAGCACTGGATTGAATGCCTACTGGTGTAAGCACATTGTTTAAATGAATGAAATAATAGAGGACAGGAGAAAATTAATAACCTTCACCTGATAATTTCAAAATTATGAAAAGCAAGAAGACTATTTTGGTTGATCCAATTATTTTTCTATCCCAAATGGTTCAAATATGACTTTCAATGTTTTTACTTCAAATTAAATGAGGAAAATCTTGATGTTAGAAATATTCTACATGTAAGAGGTAATGGCATCATACGAGGTACCAGATTTCAGCAAATAAGGGCGTTTCCTTACGAGATTTTATCATTCTGTTTAGAATACTGATTTTAAAATATATTAATAATGTCTACACTAAAATATTAGATAACAATATTTCCATGTACTTTATTTTTCATTAATCTTACATTTATTTGTTCAATTACCTGTTCCTTATTTTTATAGCTTATTTTTCTGCCATTTAAAGCAGAGATCAGCTTAATAAAAATCCATGAAGTTGTATGATCTTTGGACAAGTTTCAACACTTTAGAACTATTAATATTTTTCAAGAGTCCTAAAAAAGTTATTAAATCGATTTAAAAATCCATGGCTAGGGAAGTCACAGGCCCTAGGGGAAAACTTAATGATTTTCTTTTTTCAAATAGCCAAGTTTTCCAATTGCCTTTTAAATAAGTTTATACACACAAATTTTTGCTGCTCCCACTCTTGGTTAGAGAAGTTTGTTATTGCAAAGGGTTAAAGTAAGTTTGCATTAATGCTTCAACCTTAAATGGGACCTCTAAATCAAGATCCACTCAATTCTCAGGAACCATCTCTAAAGAGGAAGCAGAAATCCTGAACATGGGAAGAATGCTGTGAAACCATGTCCTGCAGATGCAACATGGCTGTGTCTGCATGAAGTGAGCGTCTGTGGCTGTCTGGACACGATGAAGCTAAAGTTAATAATTCCAGAAGTTGGCATTTTAACTAAGTGGTCCCTTAGTTAAGGAACAACCAGCAGTTGGTCATTGTGGGGAGAGTGAGAGTCACTTTTCTTTAGGAGTGTAGCTCCTGGTAGGTTCTGAAATTCCAGTGTCCTTATGCATGTGGACTTATTTGACTGAATGGACTATATAATGTAACATTTAAATATATGAATAAAGAGTTGTAAAAGGAAAGCTTGAGGTTGACTGTGGGGTTCTGATAGAAGGTGGAGTGGGTGTTAGGGATTGATACGATTATATTGTACACATGTATCAAAATTTTAGAGAGTAAAGTTAAAATTAAAAGCAAGTAAAGGAAGTTATTACTTCAGTGAAATTGTAGCAGTGTTACTATTAAAGATTGAGCTGTTCTTGTAAACTCAGATTAGCCCACAATTAAGCATTTCAATTTCTAGTCTATGCTCTGACCACAGGCTATTTTCTTCTCCTGCCAGCTGACATATCCATCCTTCATTGTCCAACATCCCTCTGTCTGTTTTAATTCTAGACTTCACTGCACCTGCCATGCCACTACAGAGCTGTCACTGGGCTCATCTGAAAAGCCTGACATTTAGCCTTTCCCTCTCAGCTTCAGTCAATCAACCATTTTAACTTAGTGGATGCACCTTGCAAAAGAGGTGATAGTGTCAGTCTGAGTAAAAAGAGAGAGACTGGCTGTTTCCTTCCCTGGAGGAAGTATGTAATTATGCCAAGTGCAACTGTTGCCTTGCTTGTCTGATGGCCTTTCCTTCAGTTGCTCTCCTCGGAAAGACCTGAAACCTGTCAGATAACAGCTGTGTGAAGCAGTTGATGTCACCTCTGGGAAAACACCTGTCAGCTTTTATGTACAGTCACACGTTCAGTGAAAGAGAAGACAGAAAGGTGGTAGAATTGCAATGGGAAAAGGAAACCAGGGACTAGAAAGCATACTGACCAAGAGTGCCACCTATGACTGAACCACCACAGTCTCAGTAGTGTAAAGTCTCCTTGAGGTTCAGGAGTTAAAGAAACAAAATATAATGGTGGAAAGGCCAGATGTTGTTAGTTCCACAGCAACTACAGGAAGGATTAGAATCTAACTTTATGCCAGGCATTGTCTCAAGCTATATCTACCATCTATCACCTCTTTATGCATTTACACACACATGCACACACACACACCATACATTGACACACATACCTTGACAATAAATGCTATAAAGTGGAAAATGTAGTTGCCTTCCTTTTAGGTATAGGTAAATGATATGAGACCAAGGCTACGCAGAAAACAAATATCGGGTCTCTTTCAAGCTGCCTCTGGGGTCCATGATCTTGGCCACAGACACTGCTTCTGTCAGGACTGTGTCAAGCTGAAGAGGAAGGGTACACCTGGAGGCATCAGTTTGGGCCACAAAGCAAACATATCTGTCATGCAAATTCAGTCACTCATCTGTCCATAGTCAAGAAAAACAAAACGTGCTACTATTTTTCTAAATTCCAGGCATATGTTCTCATGTTTTCTGATATTAAATATAAATATGTAATTTGAAATTGCATTTTGTGTATGAAAATCAATATGCATATTTTAAAATGTCTTTTCTATACTCACAATCTTTCCACATTTTTGTTTCATGCTTATTTCTGAGATTATATTTATATTTCTTGGATACAGCAGAAAATTACATAAATCTCATAGTTCATATATATATGAGCTTGCTTATATTCTTTGCCAAAATTAAAAGATTTTGATGAGTGGGAAATTTTTTTAACCAGAAAGTAGGCGACTAGAGAAAGATGTACCATTTTTTTCTTATAATAAATGATTTTATTATCAAATACATTATTCCTCATATTAATGTATAGAATAAGATATATGACACCTTCCTTTTTAATATCAATGTATAAACCATTGTAGATGTTCCCGCTGCTTTTCAATTAAGAGAAAATATGATATAATAATCAATGATTCTATACACAATGTTTCCTTTCTAAAGTTGGAAGGTAATCAAAACTGCAACATTGCTCCAATTACTAGCTCTCTGAAGCAACTGCCAGACTTAGACAGCTGAAATCACTCATCCAGATCTTTGCAAAGTGCAGTGAGAAAAAAATAAAATCCCTGCTCAACCCTGACCTGATAAGTAGGAATGTGTGCCCAGCTTGAGTCCATCACAGAACAGGGATCTTACTGATGCACTTGTCAATAGCGGAGGTGATCTTATCATATCACCAAAATAAATACCCAAACAGTATTCCCTCTATTGATGAAACTGTCTATCTCCTCATTCTACTCTCATTGAACATCAGTGAGGCTTTCAAACATACAGTAACTTGTTTTCAGGAAATTTTATTCTGAGAGTAAACTAAAGAGCAATTGAATTATATCTACAAGTTATAATAAGGAAATTAGATGTTAGTGATTTTAAAATGAAATGTTCACTATTCCACATCTTAAGTGTATGCCTCACTCTAAATGTGCTTAGATGTGACTTAGATGTGAGCAGTAGACATGAGCTTTTTAACGGAAAAGTCAGTAGTACTTGAATAAATGAAACAACATCTGTCTTATGGAATAAATTGTAATGCTATCATGAAAGACATTTTCTGTCTAACTCACAGTCAAAAGCAACATAATAAACCAACCATGCAGGCACTCAAGAAGACAGCCATTGGCAATTGAAAAACCAAGTGAAAATAACCAGAAGTTCCTGCATTTCAGATGGGAGGTTTTAATTGATCTGATGCAGAAATGCCATGGTTGAATTATGGCGGTTGTGGGGGAATGACAATAAAAACGTGATGAAAATCATAAATTTTGTTTTAATAAATAAAATGATATATCTAAGTATCTTTGTTAAGTGATACTTAGAAATGTGAAAAACAAAATTTACTACTAACGTTAGAAATGGAAATCGTCTTAAATTACTTTGCCACAATTTCAGAAACAACTATAAGCCTGGACAGTATATGTGGAACAACACTAGGAAGGAGGCAGTGCAAGGCTGAAAAAACTGGCGGGAACACAAGCAGTAGCCTTGGCATTGGCATTCCTACAGTCTTCCAATAGCCGCATCCAGATCACAATACTGGCAAGACGGCAAGTGCCTGGAGAGGGTAGGCAGGACTGAGAAGCTCTCTTAGATGGAGACTTAGAAAACACACTAGGAAAAACTGAGGCTGAGACAGGTAGAACACAGGGGTCAAAGATCAGAAGAAGGAAGTAACTTGGTAAAAGGGATCCAGAAGTGTGCACCAAGAGGTCTATCACAGTTAGTGTGTCTTTAAGCCAAATGTTGTGTACAGAAATCATGAAGAATAGAATATATAATAAAAGTTCAACAATTACTATAGTCCACAAGGGCCTGGAGACTCATGAGTGTCCATTAGACAGAATGTAAACAGTGAGGATGTTAAGAAAATAAGAACAAATTTCAGTTGGAGCATAAATGTAGTTCATCCTGAGAAACTTTACAGATAACTGTCAAAATAAACAACGAAGTAAATTACCTCAGAATAAATCTAAACATGGATGAAGGGGGAGATGCAGTGACAGCAACGTAAATTGATAATGTCTATTAAAACATTAATCTGACTACCAAGGTCTTGAGAGCATTCTACTGAGCATCATCATACCTTAAGTAAAGACACATAGATAGAAAAGAGTAATTGCAGACTGTAAAAGTTGACTTAAAGTAGATGAAACTAATGAAGGTATGAAAAGTACACGGAAGAGCCAAGATGAAACAATACTACAAGAAGCAAAGAATTCATTAGCAGACACTTCAAGTTCATTGGAGATGCTGCAATGACAAACACCCAAAGCTTACACAAAGAGCAAAACAAATGGAAATGTGGTACAAACTTCAGTATCCCAAAGATATTAATATCATTTTATTTAACAATACGGCTTTCCATAGTTCAAATATTTTGAGAATTATTATGGTTTATGTTTTTCTTAGTCCTGAAGAACTCTTATAGAATACATCATTTCATAAAGTTTCTGAAAGTAATAGGTAAGGACCTCTCTCGGACTATGGAAATCCTTAGAAGAAATGAGAGCAAGCAATGGTGTAGCGAGTCCTCAGGCTACTAATTAGAATTTCCCGAGAGGTGACTCTCCTCTCATCCACTCTGAAAGCAGAATGGGAGGAGGTTCCTAGAAGATGACACTGGTAGGTAGAAAATTTTTGCAGAGAAAATATATGGGAGAATCTGGCAGAAAAAAAATGAACTACATAGCCACTTTGAAAATTGAATTTAACTGTGGATTCAAAAGTATTTTAGCTTATGATATAACTGCTATATTTTAAAGAGGAGTACAAACAGGACTTAAGTGAGTCCAATAAATTTAGTAAAAGAAAGCAGTATTTCCCTAATACTTATTGCAGTTTTTAAATATTAATACTACCACCCAGATTTGTAATATGTAATATTGTATAACACCAACATGTGGGATTAGGTACTGTCAAAATGAGCTGCCTTACAGTATGCCTTCACTGACTTGGATAATTAAAGCATAGAAGTTGCACTATGCAGTTCAAAATATTGAACAAAATAAGTCTGTCTACCTTACATCTTTTGGTAGATAAACATCTTATCCTCTGAACAGACTCTAGAGTCCCAGTACACATTTATAATAAATGAACAGATGAACAAATACAACAAGGAAAATAAAGAAAACAAACAAAGAGCAAAGCTCCCAGTATCTAAAAATAAAACTAGAATATGAGTTAAAAGGATGAATTTCTGTAGCGATTGTAAAGACAGAAAACCGATCTTTGGATTTCTTTTAACTTTCTAAGATAATTAGTCATTCAGTATTTAATTTTTTCTAATTTTGGAAAATAGCCCACTGACTCGTTTTTCCCCCCCACAGGTCCTACATTCGCTCCACCTAGCAAATTTGTCATGGTGTGAGCACATTTGACTGTCCTTCTGCACTGCTGGAAGCAGAGCGTCTTTGGGGTGTACCTCCAGAGGGTTCTTATTCAGAAGCATTTTCTTAAGGAAGCAGAGAGCAGGGGTAGAGCATGAGAAAGCAGGAAATGTTCTATGCAACTCAAGCTCATCATTCTTTTTTATAAAGACATCCGAACGGCTTATCATCTAATGGCCCCTGTGAAATTACACACACCACAGTACTCCCATTATCAGTGGCCACTGGTGGCCAAGTGCCTGAGTTTTTCCAAATTCAGATGAATTGCTTTTGTGTTCAATGTACTGAAGCACAAGGCAATTAATCCTTTTCATCTTTAATTACTTTGGGGTTAGAAGAGAAAAGAAAAAAGAAAACCAGTGATTTTTTGTTTTGTTTTGTTCTGTTTTAAATACATTATTTAATATTAACAATCCTCTGAGCTATGTAGATTCAACTGCATTCTACAAATCCAAAATTAAAGACGCTCAATTAAATACTGCTTTGTTTCAGATTCATAGTGTTAAGCAAACTGCAAAGTTAACAAAATGAACCTGAATTACCATAACTCCCAGTCCTTATTATTTGAAAATACACATTAAAATACGGTGTTGATTAAATGAGTGTGTTCATTGACCAGTTACTATCAGTGTTCTGAAGCCCTAACTCTCAACCTGTACCAGTAGAAGGCAGGGCCTCAGAAGAAGAATAGGTTAGGATGATGTATGGGGCAAGTCCCTCAGCTGAGTCAAACAACGTTGAGACTCCAGAATTACAGCTCAGATGGGCTGAATTCAAAATTCTTGGGGTGGAATGAATATTTGCATATTCCACATAAATTTAAGAGTCTGGGGTGGGGAAGGGTGATAACATTTGAAATGTGAGTGTAATAAAATAAAAGTGTGGGGCAGGATAGCCTGGGCTTAATGTTTGTACATTCTACAATTCTTTCGTTTGAAATTCTAACCTCTGATGCGATGGTGACTGGAAGAGAGTGCTTGGGAGACCCTTGAGTCAGATGGCAGAAATGTCTTCTTACAAGTTTCTTAGTGTATGCTACACAGCAAAATCACAGCAAAAGCATCTGCCACCTGGATGGGGGCTGTCATGAAAATCATCAAAACCTGACAATGCCTTCACTCTCATTTCAGACTTCTGACTTCCGGCGTTGTGAGAAGTTGGTGTGGCTAAGCCACCCAGCACTTGGTATTATTTTTTAGTGACAGGCATTCCCATAAACAATTTTCTTTCTTCTTCTTCTTTTGTTTCATATTCATTCACTGTATTTACATCATCCCCATCCTTCTTCCCATTTCAATCCCTCCTGTTACCCCAACTCCCTCTCAATTTTGCTGTTTCTTTTTTCTTAACTATTATTGTTGCATACATATATGTGTATGTATATGAACTATATATAAATGCATCATGATATGCTCATTTAGTGTTACTCTCATGCAAGTTTATAGGACTTTTATTATTTGGTATAAGACAGTTAAATAAGGGCCTTAGCCTTGGGGAGGACTGCTTTGCTCTCTTTCAACCATCATTATTTGCCTTTAGCTCTTTATTTAGGAGTGGAGCCTTGTGGGATTTCCCCCGACTATATTGTAACCTCAGCTGGTGTTGCTATTATTAAGTTCTTCTTTAGGCAACCACAATATTGAGATTTTGTGAGTGTTGCTTCCCCGTCATGTACTGATGATACAATTTCATAGCAGATGTTTGGTCTTCTGGTTCTCACACTATCTCTGCCTCCTCATCTGTTATCCTCCCTGATCCTTAGGTGTAGGGCTTGTGTTATATATTTGACAATTGGGAATGGGCACTACCATGGTCAATTTTTCTATGCCTTATGATAGCTGTAACTTTTTTTTTATAATTGTCCCTATTTGCTGTATAAGGAAGCATCTTTGATGAGAGGTAAGGGCTATACTTAACTGCGGGCATAAAGGCAAGTATTTAGCATGCAATTAGAAATAATAGTAGCATAGGAAACCAGCTGTGGTAGGTTCTTAGCTAAGTTCCATGCCTTACCAGCCATGAACAGTTGAGTAGATGTTTAGTACTAGACATGAATCATCCCCTCCTATTGATTGGACCTAAAGTCCACTTGAACAACGATTGGTTATGCAAAAGTTATAAGTGTTACTACTAAATCTCTGGGGATAGCTTGCTCTTTTGCTTAGAGAAAAATTCAGTAATTTGCATTAGAATCATGTTTCAAATATTCAAAGGAGCTCACTAGTGACAATCAACATATAATATCTAAGAAATCTGATACTGTCTAACATACATTTATTTACCTCTCAGAATTTCTCATACCAGTCTAAGCTGGAATTCTTGTATACAGCTTATTTAATATCAGAGTGATATTTCATATGCTGAACCCTATTTCTGAATAGATCAAGCTCTCTGAGCACCCCGAAAGCTATTTCTCAGAGAGTCCCAACCTGAATGATATAACATTATGCTCTGTCGGAGCACTGGCAAAGACTCACAATGTTGTTTTCTTTGTCATGAACACTCCTGTGTTATCAATTGTTATTGGTGATAAAGCATTTGGTGTGGGGAAGCTTAAACTGCCACAAAACTTCCTCTTTCTCCTCTGTCCACTTAAACTTCTCAGATAAGTTTTTTTTCAGGTTAAAACTTTGCACTCAATGTATGATATGTACTTGCTCCAACTCTAAAAGAAGTGCTGTGTATTGGGTTATTACTTAGATCACAATTGATGTAGAGGCAATTTTAGTTTTTAGTAGGTGGGATGTTGAGTATAGCTTTCATGTATAATAGTCAAGCACTTTACTACTGAACTATATACCCAGTCCTTACAAACTGTCTTTTACCTTTTTGTTTATTTGTAATACACCTTGAACCAATATATACTGGAAACTTCACTGAGATGACAAGATTCTACCTGGTTCTGAAGTTTATCTCTCACATACTCATTACAAGACTTAGAATCTATTTAAAGTACTTCCTACTTCCTCCTCATCACACTCAAATAGCATGAGATCTTAAGTGCAGTTGCCTGGGATTCTTTAGCAGAGACAAAATATGAAGAGTCTTTAAGCAATGTAAACATAGCCATCAGGAAAATCAACACAAAGCAAAATGACAAAGGGGTACAGTTGTACCAGCTAACCTCCAGACAACTAACCAGGAAACTGTCAGTAGCAATCCATCTTGTAACAAAATCAGCATCTTCACAAGTTGCACTGTCTAGCAAGTTCAGCCAGATATATAATATTTACTCCACCCTTCTTGGTCTTACTTCTATAGAGTCTATTCCTGCCCAAAGCTTAGGTTTATGTCAATAGCAAATATCTTCAAAGACTCGCCATTCTTTGGTATGCAAGGCATTACTTCTTGGGCCATAATAAGTGTCACTCTTGGAACCTTCCAGGATGTTACCTAATATGGATCCAGTCAAAGAAGAAATCCTCATTCTTTTCAAATTTACACTGGAATTTTTCTTAAATTTTTATTCTTTTCAACATCTAGATAGAAAAACAAAACAAAACAAAACAACACCATTCCAGTCTTTTCAGACACTGGAACAATTTTCAACAATCGATGTTCTCATCGAAGGCTAATATACCTTTTTTTAAAATTAATCATCGTCTCAACTTTGATATCAAAAATCTTCTTAAAATTGTGGATTCAATTAGCACTGCTATGCTGCAACCAGTAGATTCAGTTTTGTGTTTATTAGCATCATCCACCAATGGTTTTGAGAAAACAAGAGTTTCATTTAAAACTCGTATGAGTATAATCTGATTCACAAAAAGTAATTTGAGTAGAGGAGTAGCAGGCTTGACTTTGTCATTTTCTCCTATTCATCTTTCAAATGTTCCATACTACAATGGTTAGTGTCTTTCAAGCTAATGGTCTGTGGCATGAGATGCAGGTGGAAGGTGATCATATTACTCTATAGGCATTTGTTCAAGACTAAATTTTATAAATAATATTAGACCTTTTATTATTTATTTTAGGAAGTGTTGAAAATTTCAAACTCCTGCAGCTAAATGTTATCTTCAAGAAATGTTCTAGAACTGTCTATTTCTAAGTAGATGCTGTTAAAGCCATTAGTGATTCTTAGTAATTTATAATGCTTTCAAATTTTACAAAACATTTTGTGTTCTGTGTATTCTTATTTGATCATAGAAATCCTCAAACACAAGATTGTTTTAATAAGATTCAATGAGACTGAAATAAATATTTCCTATTTTGAAGTTAGAGATAGTATGTAAGTTCATGGATAGAAACTGAAAATCTTGATTTTTGTCAATAAATTTCATACTGTTTCCCATGTCTGCCAAACAGGTAATATAAAAAAAAACTATAAAAACATGAAGCTTGACAAAAGTATAAGGGGTGGAAGTTTATGAAAGCAGTGTTAGCTGGTGATGCCATTTTACTATTGTCTACATTTATGATGTATATTCCTGGACTAAGATTGCTTGAAAATAATTTAACACCATTCACTGTGCTTCTAAAAGTAAAAGGCTTGAATCCTAGATGCTGATAACTTCTTAAAACTACAACTGGATACAGTTACACAGGCATTAATCGTGCAAGTCTTTCATCTCAGCACTCAGGAGGAGGAAGCACACAGATAGCTGAGTTTGAGGCTAGCTTGGTCTACAGAAGGATTCCAGGATAACCAGGAAAACATGTCTCAAAATATACAAACAAACAAACAAACAAACAACAAAAAACCTGCCAGATAATAGGTTTCATCAGGTCTGAGTATTATTTAAGAAAATAACTACAATAAAATTTTAAGGTAATTTTGTAAAGTGAAATTATAAAAGCAAGCTAAAGAAAGACTCTGTCTGAACAAAACAAGGCCTTGGCTTTTACATTCAGATAACTAACTTCCAAGGACACATTTAAAATACATGAACAAAATTATTTTATGTGAACAAAATTGTAATATTTTGGCTTTTGAACAAGCATTTTGAGCCAAAATCAAATTATTGCTAATTATCAATCGATTTTGATGCAGCTTGGGTAAGCCAGGTGCAGGAAATATTTCTCTCCTTCTGTCAATTTACTAAGATGCAATTCCTATTATTTAAAAAAATTTTTGAAGAAACCAATCAGTTATCATTAGGTATGTTTATAATTGGCAGAACATGAAAGGTAGATGCCAGGAGATGGATGTCCATCCAGTCTGCAGAATGTGTTTGTCTTTAAAGCCATGATGTTAAGAGACACTGTCTCAAAGCAATGATGGTAAGAGAGGTAGAAGATACTTGGCATGCTTCTCTGAAACCATTTTTCCACATTTACCACTATTCATAAGAATGAAATTTAAACCAAATAAAACAAAACTTCACAAAATGTATAATAAAATTTATGGCCCACATATACCCAATACAATGTAACTAAAGCAAAGTAATTATATCCTTTGACTTTCCACAACCTAGAGACATCACATAAAACATTCTTTTTAACTACCACTTAAGGAAAGGAAGGTTTATTTACAGTGAAGCAATTTCCTGAACATAAAAGCAACTAAGCAAAGATCTAAGTTCACTACACCATATCAACTTCTGGCACTTAAGGGAGAAATGTTACCCAATTTAATCAGTCAGCTTTGCTTACACGGAAACACTAAGCTAGCCCTACCCTGCAGATATGTCTAAGACAAAGCAGAGCATTTCTCTCAGGTTCCCTTGGAACCCGAAGGCGAGTCTTGACAAAATTGTTCCAAGCAAGCCAGGTTAAATCCCGAGAGAGGGTATTTATCCATGCAGCTATATCAGGAGCTCTGAACCTGTTCCTCTTCTATCAGCTTTCATGGGATTCAACTATAGATTCCACTGAGAACAAATAGAGTTCATGCACATTTGCATTGGATTTCTGGGTAAAAGTTGTGGGGTAAGTATGTTATCTATGAATTGCTAGAGTGTTTTCTGTTTTAAAATGATTCATCTTCTTTTCAATTATTTATGTGTGGCATATATGTAGGCATGTGTGCTGGGGTGTATGTGCACATCAACATAAGTGCCTGAAATGGGGAAGAGAATACTGCATCCCTGGCGTTGAAAGGATTGGTTAGCTAACCGATGTGGGTGCTGGGAACTGAAATAAGGTTCTCTTCAAGAACAGCAAATGATCTTATGCACTGAGCCATCTCTCCTGCCTGGATTTCTTCTCTTTATGAACAGCTTTCTACTCCAACTCAAGCTCCTTACATACATAGTGTTGGGTGCCATGGCGTGAATTGGCTATATTGACTCTGGTCAGTTTTCTAAAGAAACTGCATCTCCTCTTTTTGAAAATAGGTATTGTGATTAGGAGGATTTAAGTCAGAGCTTGGCCCCAGGACAGCACTTTTGCAGCCATTTCCTATCTTCTTTGATCCTTTTGCCATGTAGGGATTGACTGAAAGATGAGGAAGGAGAATTCTTCAGGGTGCTTAGAACAGCTCCCAGTGTAGCCATTGTTCCCATTTCATAGATAATAAAACTGAAACAGGGTCAGACTATTATGATCATTGCCTTGGCCTTGATGCACATATTATAATTCTCGAGAAGGTTTTTATGAGTTAAAAACAGTCTCTATGCTAATGTTTATTTTAACCAATATAATAAATCATTCAATTTTTACATAGTAGTGGGAGACCACAGTTTATTTAATAATATATATATGTACTATATAATATTAAAATCAGACTAAGCATACTTATTTCCTCAAGTATTTGTTTCTTCTATATATAAAATATTTCAAAATAAGGTAAACTGTAGAAAAAGGCCTAGGATCAGAAATAGCCCCCTGAAAACAAAACAAGGGGTGTCTGGAATCATTGAGCTTAAGTCACCTGTGTCTTTATCTTGTAAGGGTTCCAGTTCTTTTGTTTTTATTCATCTTTTCTCTTTGCAAGTAGTGGGAATTGAGTCCAGGGCCTTCAGCACTACTAGCAAATTCTCAGCCAAGTGAGTGAATTTCCTAGCCTCTGTGTTTCTTACAATGACTCAAGCAATCCTGGACTCCATTTCAGAAACCAATTAGATACCTAAACATACCAAACTTTGTTTATAAGCCAGACAACTGGCCTCCATAGTGATTATTCTATGGATTCATAATACTAAGAAGATATCTATCAAACTAGTAAATCCTTAAAGGCACTGACAACATCCAAGTTATCCGACTTCCTAGAAAAAAAAAGTCCAATACAGTTCTGTGAGTCAGCACTAAAGCTTCTACCTGGGAGTGCGCAGCTTACTCAGGAGGCTTTGCTTGAGGGTTCAGCACAAGGAACTGACTAATGATCACCATATTCCGTTTCATTTTCCACTACAGGAATGAGGTTCCTATTTCCACTATCTAATCCAGCACACATATTTCCTTCTTTTTGGAAGTACAATAGCTATCCACATCTTTCTTCATCTAATAAGTTACTCTGCTAACCCAATTTTCTCCAGGCTTGATGAGATTTGCATGCCCCCATCCTTCTCCTTCCCTTCTCTCTCCTGCCCTGAGGAAGAGTGCTTTCCATTTGCCACCACTGCCTTCCTTCCTTGGCTTTGCTGAAAAGCATTTAAAACTCACTCTGAAAATTTTTGAGTTTTTCTCAAGCTAACATTATCCACTAAGATTGAAATAGGCATACATGTTGATGCAAGCATATAAGCAAACTGTGCAAATCTCTGCTCTCTTCTGTTTGCTGAGAACATCACCTTATCATCGCCTGATTTCTTTAAGTCTCTTCTGAATCATGAAGAATGTTTTCTT
Source organism: Rattus rattus (assembly GCF_011064425.1). Lineage (NCBI taxonomy): Eukaryota > Metazoa > Chordata > Mammalia > Rodentia > Muridae > Rattus > Rattus rattus. The sequence goes on along the minus strand of NC_046156.1, from coordinate 147,660,626 downwards.
GAAAATTATCAATGGTTTTTGACAAATAGGATCATGATGGAATTAGTGTGGGAGATTTTACTGTCTGATCGGTTATGTCTTTCTCAAACCTACATTAAAAATCTTAATGGCTAAGGCATATAAGTTCTTTGGAGTGATGAGGTCTTAAATTGGGGCTCTCATGAATGGGACTAGTGACACGATCAAGTACGCCCCATCCTCCAATAAATATGAATGCTATTCTATTGCCTTTTAATTTCTACTCCTTTGGAGAAGAAGCCTAATGCCAGACCATCTATCTATCTATCTATCTATCTATCTATCTATCTATCTATCTATCTATCTATCTATCTATAAGCACTTGGGATGTTTCTTCAATCTTGATGTTTCAGAGCTTTAATAGAACAAATACTTCCTCTAAAATGTGAGCCTTCCTGGCATCTGTTATACCCAAGTGACTCTAGATAACATGTCTTTCATTATACATTTTCCTTTTTTTTTTTCTTTTCTTTTTTTCGGAGCTGGGGGCCGAACCCAGGGCCTTGTGCTTGCTAGGCAAGCGCTCTACCACTGAGCTAAATCCCCAACCCCCATTACACATTTTCAATCATAACCCTCCGTATACTGTCTCTATACCACTGCCCCAGAATGCTATCCTTCTTTCTTTTGCCTCTAGGATTTTTATCTTACAACATTTCTGCTTTGTGCTTTAATCGTTCTTATTCTAGATATGGTTGGATAATAAAACTTAGCAGTACCTATTTATTTCTCTAATTCCTTGGCTGAATATTCAGGTTTAAATTGGTTTGCCATTTCAGTCAGGCTTTGTATAGAGTAGATTCCTAATTATTCTCTAGCTGCTCCTGTTCCTAATAAATGCTTATGATGTTTGTTTGTTCACTTGTTTGTCAGGTTGTTTCCCTCTCATTCTTAGGTTCCCTTTAAGGGCTTATTTAGGAAAAGACTATCTCTATTCAGAAGCATACACTGTTAAAAGAATCGGGCAAAATACCTAAATTTCTGTCCCTGTGGCCTGGAATATGCCAGAGGGGAAGACCAGGCATTCTTTACCCAGGCTGTCAATAGATATCTCTGCTCCAGTTTTCCTTGAGGAATAGTTCAGCACTGCCACATCTAAGACATCACAATTCCCATGTTCAACAGCTGTCAGTTCTCTTAGGACCATAAGACACTAGTGATCACCATTACTTTCCAAAATATGTTTCTTTAGGCCAATCTTTCTGCAGGTTTTAATGCCAACCCAAGGGACACTATGTCAACACTTGTTTTTCTAACTCTTTTGTGTTGTTCTTCACAGTTTATTCTTCAGTTTTAGGTCTGGAACAGTTGAATCTCTGCAATGTGCTGTGATCGTCTAGCCTGCATCTTTATAAAAAGCCATGGCACCACAGTGACCTGTCAGGTAAGACAGTTAGAGAGGTGCCTCAAGAACTTCTTTGTATAAAAAGGAGATGGCATCAAGCTAAAGGATTAGTATGTTTTCAAAGTGATCAGTGCCATGTTTTTAAAATGCTGTTTACAGAGGAAAAAGAAATCTGTATCTAACTAAATAAATAGTTGTTGCCTCATTCTCGTTAAATCAATAAGCACAACCTAGAAGAACATAATTTTCAAATTATTCTATAATTAATTCTATCAGATTAGGGACTTTCTTACACTAAATGAGGCATGGATAAACTAAATCTGGCTATAGCATTCATCAAAGAAACATTCTCATAATTATGCTTCTCTGAAATAATCTGTAGAATATATTAGTGCAGACATATCAAATTGCCCGTTTCAGCGAACTAGGTGTTGAACAGCACCCTTTGTGGAGGTTATTGATAATATCAACACTTATGTTTCTGATTGAGAACAGTAAAAGCAGAGCTTTTCAGCAAAACATCTCAGGGATGAAAAGGGGCTCTAAAAGCTTTTATCTCATTGACCAGAGAAGGCTCATTTTCCTCATGCAAATGGAACCGCAATGAGTAAAATGATTAGGAAACCAAGTCAGACTGTGAGATACCTAAATATTTAAGTGTACGTATTCGTCTTTCACAGGACCTGGGCTTATATCTATGACCTATGTAGTAGCTCATAATTCTAACTCCACACACAAGGGGTATGAGGCTCCTCTGCTCACCATAGTCTGCACCAGGCATACATGTGGCACACACACGTGCATGCAAGCAAAACTCTAAAAATCAGAAAGTAAAAAACAAACTTTCAAAGTAAAAGAATAAAGTTTCTTTTTAAAAAATGTAAATATCATTCGGGATTAAGTTTGCATGATATAAAACTAGCAGCAACATGGTCGAGGCTGTATTTTAATCGCTGGTATAAGATGAATAGATAAGCAAACGTGGGGAAATTAAGGTGAATTCCAGCTGCTGGGGGTTGGCTTGGTGGCAGTGAAATGGAAAAAGGCAAATGTGCCTGCTGTAATCAGAGAATGACTGAGGATAGAAACCTGAAAGGCTCATAAATAGAGACATTGGGAATACTTTGTCACTACATGGATGCTTTCTGTCTCTGGTTGTAAGCCTAGCCTTCAATGGCTGAGCCTTTTCTAGCTTCACAGAAGTTTTTTTTTTTAATTTTTTTTATTTTTCATGGCCAAAGTAGCTAAGTATATCCATGAGCTTTTAAATATAAAAAGGGCATAAAATTATTTGTTTGTATTTATTATACTCTTTAATCATCCAGAGCTATTATCATCTACACAGTATTTCAAATATTGTATTGTGCAACAATAAGTCTTGTTAGAAACATGTATTATAATAAGATGGAAAAAACTGACAATTAATGTCATTATTCTCAATAATAATTTTGATCTTCATGGCCTATTTCATTATGATTAAAATGATTTTTACCATACACATTAAAGGTTTAAGCCATTGTTTTTTTGAAATACATATATAGTGAAGAAATTACTAGAAACAGTTTTATAATAGAATCACTAAAATTATTCTCTTGGTAAGTATTCATTATTCAATATTATTTGCCACACTTTTCATCTTAAACATTCGATTTTTGAACTTATTCATCCAACGTAATAACTTTGTGCCCTCTGGCTCACATTTATCCATTTTCTTTAACCACCCTGATCCTGCTTTGTCTAGTTGACCAGTATTTGTTGAACTCTTTTGTTAAATGCTCAATATTCCTTGAGATTTACATATGAGCCAGACTTCATTAATTAAAGAAATTTGTAATAGACAGCACATATATCACTCTTGGGAGAAGCCTGTGTTAGGAAATATTGATTTTTCCAGATGTTAATACTAACTGCCATGCTTAAACTATCGAGTTCAAGGAAATAAAGACATTTCTGGAAGAAGAAAAGGAAAACCTTCTAAACACAATAAATTCCCAAGGATTTAGAACTTCCTCCTCACATTCACTCAAAAGAGAATTCTTTTGCTGCTCAAACACAAACCTGGGTGGAGGAAAAATGCTTCTTAATATGGAGGAGACAAGTAAGCTCTGGATTCTTGCCAGATCTGTAAATGTTCTCAGATGTACTTGTATCTCTCTCTTTAGCACTCAAGTCCCATAGTAGTAACGTGACTCCATATGGGACTGACTCACTTTCTGCCTGTGTCCATCTCAGCCTCTGTTTGTTTGAAAGCCAAATTCAGTTTCAGGTATAATTGGTCCCTTGTTTTTTCCTCCACGTGTTTCCCTGAACCAAAATATTTTTGACTATAAAGTAAGATGGAATCCAGTAGAGATATGATAGTTTCCTGGGGGAAAATTCACTAGTTTTAGGGGTAATGGGTTTTTTAATTTAATGGGAATTATGATTACAATTGAGTCCTGAGATGCTAAAGAATAGCCACGGTCAATTTCTTAATAAAGATGTCATTACACTTGCAGCTAGATGGAGTCTTTGGCTTATGTCCCTTCCGAAACAGTTCGGCAGTTACTGTAACCTCTCACAGCTCGTTTCGTCTTGTTGATATTCCTGAGCATCTAGACTCCTTGTTGGTTGGTTGTTCATTCATTTATGTTGCTTTGAGAAAGTGCTTAGAACATTATTTATGTACCTTAGTGGGTTTTATTGGCTGAACACGAAAGTAAAACTCAGCCTAATCTAGATGTTTGGAGACCCTCCTTGAGATCTTGTATCTTACAAGAGAGATGAAAAATGTGATTCTCTCTTGTCCATAAAGCAACACTATTCATGGACATTCAAAGAGTCACTTTGAATGCATCTGATTTCATGTGTGCTTCTGCAGTCTTGTCAAAGTTAGAAGCTCCCACTAAGTAGTTTCTGCTGAGGCTGGCCAGGACCATTGTATGTTATATGCAACTAGGACCAAATGTTTAACCTTAAAATTACAATAAGTATACAAGCTCTCTCTCTCTCTCTCTCTCTCTCTCTCTCTCTCTCTCTCTCTCTCTCAGCTTCTACAACCTCAGCATGTCCTTCAGGATTCTTGTTCCTTCATACACGTCATACATACAGATCCTTCATAGTTGGTCACCATTAGTTTCATAGTCTGACATGATTTCATCAACTTTGACATGTGGCCATTTCCTCTTCCCAGCTTGATATGTCCAACCCCTCCCCACATGAGTCTTCTAAATTCCACAATAAATATTGTTAATAATTTTCAGCAGCCAGCTCACTGTTCAGTTGTCCTTCATCTAATAATTACATGAATTTGAGGCTTACTGTAGCTTTTCCTGCACTCACATTATTAACCGAAATTGTTCACTCTAAGAATCTAAAGTCGCAGTAATTTACATGAAAAATTCAATCTAAATTCACAGTAATTTATACAAAAAATTAAATCAGTATGAAATGCATATTTATTTCACCAGAAATATATTTCAAACAGCTCACAGACATATTTTGTTAATAACTTAAAATTAGAAGCAGAGATGAAATAAAAACGGTAAAAATGTATCGACTCTGCTTTTTCGTATTTTTTTTTGAAATGATATCCTATGCCTCTATAGAAGTTACATAAAAATTCCTATTGGCATTTCAAAAAATTCTATTCTTACTTGGCTAAATAGTTATTTTTATGTTTCCCCCTATACATTTGCATGATTTTGGAATCATTCTTAGATTAGCTGGTTTAAGTCTATATACTATATGATTAAAATAAAGCCCCAAATCCCTGAATAGATAAAACTATTCATACAAACACATTATTTTTTTCTAGGTAAGTAGAAAATATTACTCAATGACTTCAACAAAAACTGTTAGATGAAGAAATATGTAAATTAGTAGAAAACAATATTCTTTCAGTGGACATTCAATTATTTTATACACAATTAGAATGAAATGAAGCAATGATTAATGTTTAATGGGATATTGTTTATGAGTTGATGTTATTGTTGATTATATTTTTTCCCCTAGCGTCTTAGTACCATGCAAATTGCAAAGACTAGAGGCCTTCAGAATGTGGAGAATAAAGGTTTTCAGGTATATGAACTCAAAGCAGGGTGTCAAGGATACAATCAGAAAGAGCTAAAAGCATTTTTCAGAGGACAATCCTCACTGAAATTTACAGCATATTTTGAAAACTCCATCCATATCATCTAATTGTTTCTGTATGAGAAACTGCATCTCCAGTGACAAGAAATTTTAAATTCAAATTTAAGTCTATATAGATCAAAATAAACCCATGTCCCTCCACCCAAAAACAATATAATTGAAAAATTGGGAAATAATTTAAAACTTTAGACAGAATTTCAACCAATAGAAATAGTATAGAAGTGGTTCAGCTAGTAAAAATAAGAAATAATTTTCCATAGTGAATATATAAGAATTACTCAAATAAGAAACAACAAAATTTCCTAATCTTTTAAAAATAAGAGCATACACATAAAACCGCCAGATATTTCACATGGAGTCACTTGTCACCTTTCAAATCCATTTTCAGGGCATCTATATACTACAAATTATTAAAATGAAAAAAGTAATATTATTTCAAATATTTTTCAAAATATTTTTCCTGAGGCCCAGTATATTAAAAACTGATACTGATAAACTAGGCAAATTTATGCTTTGAAAATACTGTTTTGTTTAGGAATTATGGAGTCTACCAAGGGAAAACACAATTCATGCTAGCCTTAATGTTGAGACATTTGATATTTATTCTGTTATTTAAAATGAATTAACATGAAACTACCTATAGTTACTTTTTTAGGTTAAGTATAAAAATACATAGAAACAAAATGATGAAATCAAAAGTTCAGAAGGTCATCTTTATTTTAATGTGGTAATAGGACATCATGATGGAAAATCGCAGCTTGCAAGATGAATCTGTACGTATCTTGTACCCACAGCTATATTGTATAGTACTAACCTCTAAAAATCTAATGTGTCCTAACCCAGGATTCGCTCAAGAGTGATAGTTTCATCCTTTAATTATCATGAAATATTTCTTTGGATTCAGAGACTGAATGTCTTATAACTTCTAATTTCACTCCAGATATAGTGACAGGCCAAACCTACTTCATCTTGGAACAGGCCTTCATCTGAAAGGAAAGAAGGGGGAAGGGAGGGGGAGGGGGGAGGGAGGGAGGGGAGGGAGGGAGGGAGGGAGGGAGGGGGAGGGGAGGGGAGGGGAGGAAGCCTGAGAACTTGGGCTTCTAGCGGAAGCTAAGCTGCACCCACGTACCAGCAAGGGTACCACGCTTGTCCTGGGCCAGTTACTTCCTAACTACTTCCTAGCAGCAGTTAATCAAAACTTAGATTGTTTCTGATGAACTTGCAGACTGTTCCTAATTGTATATGGCCGTGCTTTGGAGCACCCACCTGTAGGCTTATAATAGTCATCCTTTTAGGTGGTTTCCAGGCTAGACCCTACCTCACTTACTTCCACTTCCTATAAAACCTTGTCCCCATGAGAGTTCGGGGCTGCCTCACCAAAAACCGTCCTATGGGCCAGCAGTGAGTAAGCCCAAATTCATTTGTGATAAAGTGACCCTAATGCGATTACATCGGAAACAGCTCCTTGGTGATTTTTAGGGGTTCACGAACACTTTGTGGCATAATATCACAGACTGTTTTTATTTTCATTTATTCTTTTGTCGTTAGGACAGGAAACTAGAGTGCCAATGATAACCTTGTTCCTAGAAACTTAAAACTTCTCTACTGAAATTGAAAATAAAAACAAAAAATGCCAACAATGTTTTTAACACCGACTTTACATGAGGAATGCAAAGACCACATTATTGCCTGTGCGATCAAATAGATACAGAATGATTTGTACCTATGTGTTCATAGAGAATGTGCAAAACTGAAGAAAACTTCTGCTGCTCTTAGCCTGCATGTGAAGCAGTTATAAGAATATAACGAAGATATGTGGCCCAGCTCTTCAGCCGGAAGCACTTTTTCTGCTGTGGTTAGACTTCTGTCCTACCTCCGCTTTGCACCCAACTATTGAATTCATTGGGTCCACCTCTGGTCTATCCTATCAAGGAGAAAATTACTTTGATGAACACATGTACAGTAAACTGCAGTTTAAAAATAAGAACATGCAGAATAATTTATAAAGAGTTCCTGCAAAGAGAACGCTGTGATGCAGAATAAATGACTGTGCCACCTATTCCAAAAATAAGGGTACATGTTTACAGTTAAAGTACTGGCTGGCACAAAGACACCAAGATTATTTTGAACACCTGGCATCTGCAAGATAGAAATGAGTATCTAAAACAACCTTCTACAGTGACAGGTTTGGGTTCCACTGGAAATATATGGCTAAAGGTCACTATAGAGCTGTGATTAAATCCCAAATGTTTGTTAAAATGAACACTCTCCAATTCTAATGCGCTTAAATTAACCCTAAAATATCAGTGTTCACATGTATTTTCTATGAAAATGATATGCTTGTCACAGCAGTTCTGGTGGTGAATGTTTTCATCAGGCAGTGTTCACTGTTGAGTGTCTTTTTACTGAGACCGAAGGAGTAACCCTGCCCAAACAATGCCATAGTCAGAGCAAAGGACTAGGACAGAGGGACGGGAACAAATATATCCAAATTTATCTTTAAATGTTTATATTACTTTATTGATTTGCATGTGCATGTTTATATGTGTCTGTCTAAATGTGTGTATGGGTTTGTCTGTGTGTGCGATTGTGTGTGTGTGTGCACGCATGTGTGTGTGTGTTTGTGTGAGTACAGGTGTGTTTGTGTTTATGTGTGTGTTTGTTTGAAGTTTGCATATAAGAACAAATGAGATGAGTCAGCATGTAAAGGTGCTTAGCCCTGAGCCTGGCAGTCTGAGTTCAATTCATTTCCTAGGACATAAAGTGAGGAAGGAGAGAATTGACTCTGGCCAGGTGTCTTCTAAGTACTAAGCATAACACATGCAAAATTAAAACTATTTCTCAACACAGTACCTTTACAGACAATCCACATATTGTAATCCTAAATAATGACAAGAGTCAGGGAGAAATATTCCACCTGTAGGAGTAGTGACAAGGGCGTCAAATACTGAGACTACTATTTCAAAAGTTCCTGAAATCAATAATTTGGTACGGGGTTGGGGATTTAGCTCAGCGGTAGAGCACTTGCCTAGCAAGCGCAAGGACCTGGGTTCGGTCCCCAGCTCCAAAAAAAAGAAAAAAAAATAATAATTTGGTAGCAAGGAAATAAAAATGCTACTTTATCTCTTTGTCCTCCACGGTAACTAAGAGTTCAATCTTTGAAGACAAATTGTTTTAGTGATTTGTCCACTCTGAGACCAATTCATGGTTTAGTCTTGGGCAATCTTACTGTTCATTAATCTGTCTTTGAAAACCAGTAATTGAAAAAACCTGTTCCGCTGAGCAATCCTTCAGCAATGATCAGATTGTGAAACGGATATCCTTTCAGAAGTCTGAAGCATCCTCATGCACTGATATGCTTCCCATCTCTACCCATTGCACCCTCATTGTGTTTGTCCTGTAAAGTGTTGGCCTGTATAACTCAAATGGACATGTCAATAACAGTTAAAATCATGAATCATCTATGCCCTTAACATAGAAGTCTTTATTTTACGATTAACAGTACTCACATTATAGGCTATGGCACTGGTCTAGTAAAAAGGTCTAGAAACAGCAGAGGAACATGCTATTTGGGGAAGTTCATCCCAATTTCTGATGTTCCTTTTAGTACTTAAAACATATTATAAAAGTAAGCTGCCCAAAACAGTGCGTAATTTGAGCAATATGCTGGCCTCGTCCTCACGCTCCCACTATTGCTTCTCTCCACTCTAACCTTTCAGCCAGCAGGTCGATATTTATGCATCAATTATTGTGATGTTCAGTTTTAGGAAAATGTTATGCAGGCTAAAATGGGTCACAGACTAGAGCGATGATCTATCTTTCCAGCGAGCTTGTGGTTATTTTCAAGAAAGCTTGAGAGACAGTTTAAAAGCTAAATCCATTAACAATGACAAACTCAAAGCACTTTGGTTAGTATTAAAATAGAAATGTAGACAGGTCTTTTACCAGACATCCAGGAAGTCAAATGTCCATTGGTTAGGAGAATTGTCTCCCACCATGAAACTTTGTCAGTTCTGAGAGAGGAGTGAGGAACTCTCTGCACCAGTGAGTCTGTGGCATGCCACAGCCTTGTGAACCCAGCATGATCCCCGCAAACAAACACAGGTGCGGAACAAGCTGTTTGCCAGCCAGCTATCGAGATTATAATGATAGTAGGACAGGCATTGCACATACTGTTGTGGAAACCACTGGATGAGCAGAGAAATGTTAAGAAAATTGAGGAGTCAACATCCAAATCATATAATTAGGCTACAGATGAAAGTACATTAAAAATAATTCTTTTTTATTTCAAATAACTATTTTAATTGAATATTTTATTTATTTACATTTCAAATGTTAACCCCTTTCTGGGTAAGCTCCTATCCTATCCCCCTACCTTTCTTCCAAGCCCTGGCTTTCCCCTTCTTGAAAATTCCTCAAATTGTCCAAAGATACAGGTCTTCTGTTCTTAGAGCTGACCTTAGCAATATAGGGGCAACACTTATCTTTTTTTTTTTTTTTTTTTTTTTTTTTTTTTTTATTAACTTGAGTATTTCTTATATACATTTCAAATGTTATTCCCTTTCCCGGTTTCGGCAAACATCCCCTCCCCCTCCCTTCCTTATGGAACACTTATCTTTTGTGACAGAAAATAATTTATGAAAACTAGTACTATTGGATCCAATGCTTCCGGAAGTGAAGTAGGTCACAACATGAAGGCTAAACTAGACGACATGACACTGTCTCAAAAAATTCTCCTTAAGCCAAAATATCACTTTATACCTTTTCTCTGGTTTTAAAGACATATTCACCAAGGGTTGCTTCTTTTGTTTTTTTCTTGGATATTTATTTGCATTTCAAATGTTTCACCGTTCCCAGTATCCACTCTGGAAACACCCTATCTTATCCTGCTTATATGAGGGTGCTCCCACAACCCCCCACCCACTCCCTCCCACCTCTCTGCCCTACACTGGAGTATCAAGCCTTCACAGGACCAAAGGCCTCTCCTCCCACTGATGCTCAACAAGGTCATCCTCTGCTACATATGCAGCTGGAGCCATTGGTTGCTTCATGTATAATCTTTGGTTGGTGGTTTGGTCCCTGGGAGCTCTGAGGTGTCTGGTCGATTGATATTGTTGTTCTTCCTATGGGGTTGCACACCCTTTCAGCTCCTTCAGTCCTTTCTCAACTCCTCCACTGGGGACCCATTTCTCAGTCCAATGGCTATCTGTGACCATCTTCATCTGTATTTGTCAGACACTAGCAGAGCCTCTCAGGTGACAGCTATATGAGGCTCCTGTCAGGAAGCACTTCTTGGCATCCAAAACAGTGTCTGGGTTTGGTGTCTGTATATGGGGTGGATCCCCAGGTAGGGCAGACCCTGGATGGCCTTTCCTTCAGTCTCTGTTCCACATTTTGTCTCCGTATTTCCTCCTGTGAGTATTTTGTTCCCTCTTCTAAAAAGGATTGAAACATCCATACTTTGGTTTCGTTCTTCTTGAGCTTCATGTGGTCTATAAATTGGGTATTCTGAACTTTTGGGCTTACATGTATGCACTCACTGATAAATGGATATTAGTCATCTAGGGTTTCTTCTAAGGATACTTTTTTTTAAAAAAAGTTATCTTTCTTGGATATTTTATGTATTTACATTTTCAAGTGTTATCCCCTTTCCTCCCTCTCCCATAGCCCCTCCCTCTCCCCCAGCTTCTATGAAGATGCTTCCACTCCTACCCACCCACTCCCACCTCAACACCCTGGCATTTGTCTACATTGGAAGCCTTCACATGACCAAGGGCTTTTCCTCCCATTGATACTGGACAATGCCATCTTCTGCTACATATGTGGTTGGAGTCATGGGTCCCTCCCTATGTAATCATTGGTTGGTGGTTTAGTCCCTGGGAGTTCTGGTGGGGTCTGGTTGGTTGATGTTGTTGTTCTTCCTATGGGGTTGCAAACCCCTTCAGCTCCTTCAGTTTTTTTTTTCTCTAACTCCTCTGTTGGAGTCCCCTTGTTCATTTCAATGGTGAGCTATAAGCATCCTCGTCAGTATAAGTAGGGCTCTGGCAGAGCCTCTCCAAATACTTCTATATCTGGCTCCTGTCAGCAAGCACTTCTTGGCATCAGCAATAGTGACTGGGAGAGTGTCTGTTGAATGAGTATGGGAATGATTATCGTTTGACTTTGATAAGGAAGGGAAGTATGTTACTTTCGAGATATTATTGTGCCCTGGCTGGTGATTATGGCCTATAAGAGCTATCCAGTGCTCGGAGAGAGAAAAGAAAAAAAAGACAAAAACATGGGTCAACCAGTTTACAGTAAAGACTGAAACAGCATTTCAAGTATCCCTAAAATAGCCTGTTGATCAACATTCTCATATACTTTGTTTGGTTTATTTGAATGTACTCCTTAAAGATCCAGCCTCTACATTCTGGGATTTAGATAAGTTTGCATTTACATCAGACAAAAATAGCACAGTTATTTATCAGTACTGTCATCATGGTGTCTTTTTTCCATCAAAGAATGTTTGCTAAAAGTTGAAAGAATTCATTCTGCCTGCCAAATAAAAGACCTTGGCTGTAAGTTGCTAAATTCCCAGATCCAGAAGTGAATGAGAATCTAATTCACTTAAAGAGAAAAATCTGAAATGATTTGAGTTAATCATTTCTGCCTACCAACAGAAATAAACGTCCTTCAGCCATGGTCATGTAATTTTGCCAGGAATTTTGTTATTACAAACTACGACTGCCTCATGATAATTGTTTCTAAAAGAGAGCTTTTATGTTTCAATTAAGTAAGAAAATTAAAGGAATATGAGAAAACAAAGCACTATTAAGGATATAGTTTTGTCACACTAAAGCTTTGTTTTAAAAATTGTTTTAAAGTTTAATTTCATATTTTAACACATTAAAAATGCATATATGAATGGAAAGGTAATTCACCTTGCAGCAAATGTTTCTACAGTAATTGCCTCTTTTGACTCTGACTTTATATCAGTAGGCCAACAGAATAAAATATCTACTACCATCGGTACACGCATATGAATTGGTCAGTGACAGCATAGGTCAAGTACATTAAGTTGTTTTAAAGGTCCACTCTCACCTATAGAATGACTTTACTTGATTTTATTACCTAAGTTACATTAAATTCTCATTAATTTTCCCAGTTGGCACACAGGTCAGGAAACTACTAAATTTCATTTGTCCTAAATACCTCAATGAACGGATACCTTCTTCCCTTTAGAGGTTATTCAATAACTTATTAGTCTTACTTTCTGGAACTTATCTCATTTTCAGTTATGTTTAATCATTTTTAAATAATCTGAGGTACATTGGGGTCCCAGAACAGGGTCACTGGAAAGTATCACAGGACACTAGATAATCCTGTGGAGACCTTGCTTCACTACCAGGCTCTCATTCACCAATGGCAGTAAGGAGGGAGGTTTCAGTAAGTGTAATTCCTATGAGTTTAACATTATATAAAACTAATGTTTCACTCTTTCAATATTTTCTAATAGTATAACACTTTCCCTTTTACACATAAAATCCATGTGTGTGTGTGTGTGTAAGAGAGGAGGAACTCCTCCCTCAAGCCCTTTCTTCCTTACTTTTGTTAATATGTAACCATTTTATACCCCAACCAGTTATGTTTATTTCACTTTTTCAGAGGACTTATAACAACAGTGATTAATAAAGAACTTATGAGTATGAAAGACTGAAAGGGTGACATGGAAGAGCAAAACTGATAAAAATATATTACTTACATATAGAATTCTCAAAAATAAAATAAAATGCACATAGTGTGGAAATATATAGGGGTAGGCTACTGATGTTCTTTTTTCTTGTCTCATTTGATTTTAATTCCTCTCTAGTACTGTAAATATTTGTGTTGGACAAGCACCCCCTCTCATCCAGTTTCATTCCCTCTGAGATTTGCTAGATCCACACCAGCAATCACACTTGACCCAGAGTTCCAGAGTTCTGCAAGGTGCCTCACTGGAACATCCAGATGTACAGGATTAGTTCAAACTGCCAAGAGTAACTCGTACCAGGTTCTTTGACCAAACTGCTTAAGACACCTGACTGTAACAGGGAAATAGATGGTCTGTATAAGAGCTTTGTCTCCTAATATCAAGCTGAGGAAATTGTGATATAATCCTTCTATGAATTGGATTCATCCTGCAAATGGTGAATATCTTTGATAAAAGAAGAAATGTGACTAGTCGCAGAACAAAATAGAAAAGAAAGAAAAAAAAAGAAAGAGAGAGAGAGAGAGAGAGAGAGAGAGAGAGAAGGGAGGAAGGAAGGAAAGAAAGACAGACAGACAGACAGACAGACAGACAGACTCATCCAGATGGAAACATCTCAATTCAGAGAAAGAACATGAAACACCAAATAATGTGCCTTCTCCAAAAATTAAGAATCTCAAAACAATGCCCCCTTTATAAAAGACATAGATAGATCAGACAAAGAATTCCAAACAATGAATAAAATTATTGCTAAACTAGTCTAACAAGATTAAGAGAGAAAGCCATAGCAGCTGTTATCATCATTGTCACCATTGTCATCATCATCATCACCACCACCACCATCATTATTATCATCATCATTTTGAGACAGGGTTTCCTTATGTTGCCATGGCTGTCCTGGAACTCAGGCTGAAATCAGGCATTCCTTGAACTAAGAGATCTGCCTGCCTCCTCCTCCAAGTGCTGGGATAGAAGGTGGGCACCACTAGAACCATTGGTGTTGATGACTGAAGACTCAGAGTTAAGAAAGAGAGACATAGAAGAATTCTATGACAACATCTTCCCCTACCCCACAGCCCATCCAAAAATGAGAAGGAAGCTGTTGAAGAGAACTCACAAAAATTGTGGTAGGGATGCAGAAGTATAGTTCTTCCCAGTTGATGGCTTCTGAAAAAGGTGGGAAAGTGGACGGACCCTGTCTCCTTTAAAAGGCTGGCCATTGGAACTTTGACCAGCTCCAGTAAGTGCATGGGCAACAACAAATTAGACTTGGTAGATTTCTTTCCTTCTTCCTTTTCCTCAGGATATATTACAAATGTGGTGGGGTGGGCCTGGGAAGACTTGGAAGAGAATAAAAATACTATGTCGGAAAAAAAGACTAGAACAGAGAAATGAATGAAATAAGGAAGTCAATGCAAGATGTTATGATGGAGTTTGATTTTTTTTTTTTAAAAAAAGCCCAAACTGAAATGATGCTAGAAATAGAAGAGACATTTAACAAAACAATCTGTGATCTCAATGGGAAGTGTCAATATTTAGATCATGTAAAGAAGAGAGAGTTGGAGATAGAAGACAAAGGAAAGAAATTGGGTCATTTCATTAAAGGTCAATTAGAAATGAAATTAAATATCAAATGAGCAAAAAATAAAAGAACATGGAAACATGATGAAATGATTTAACCTCTAAATTCTAGACAAAGACAAGAAAATCATAAAAGAAAATGTCCTAAACCTGTAAGTAGAGGCAGTATGTTAATCCACACTATACTTCCCAGCGGGTGCATATGGGCTTCTTACTACCACCCTAATGTTCTGGATTCCCTCTTCCTCCTCCCTGGGTCCCTTCCTGGGAATCCTAGAAGTCCTGTCTCTATCTCTCTGCCCAGCTATTGGCCTCTGGTAACTTCATTCACCAGTCAAAAGCTAACTGGGTAGAGGCTTCCTTTAGTCCTACATGAGGGACACAACACACAGGTTTTTCGTTAACAAAATTAACATAAACTGGTATATCTAGCGATGCCTACTTAATGACAAGAGACCTACAGAGTACCAAATCGGAAAAACCAGAGCAAATTTCCTTCACATATTATAGTTAAGACATTTAAAACAAAGAATGAAGAATGATACTGATAGTGGAATAAAAGTCTTCACTAGTAAAGGTAGCCTATCAGAATAACACCTGATTATTAGATAAGAATCTTTGAAGCTAGAAAACTTAGATACTACAATTTCAGAAAAACCATGACTATTATCCCAGAATATTTTACCCAGAAAACCTGTCTATTAAAATTGAATGAAAAATGAAAAGAACCCATTATTAAAACAGATTAAAGAAACACATGACTACAAAGGTAGATAGAATAATAAACGGAATCACTAAATCAGAATAAAAGTATAAACGCACCCACTGAGCAATAGTAAATAACATTTTTATAATGGGAAATGAAAAGAGATTCAAGAAAAAATGCAGCAGCAACAAAAAGACAAGAATTAATAAATGTTTCTCAATAAGCACTCTGAATTTTAAGAATCTCAATTGCCAAAGATGGATGAAGCAAAGAAGTGCAGACTGACAGGAACCGAATGCAGATCTTTCCTGAGAGATAGAACCAGAATATAGCAAATACATAGGCGAATGGCAGCAGCAAACCACTGAACTGAGAATGGGATTCCCCGTTGAAGGAATCAGAGAAAGGACTGAAAGAGCTTGTAGGGGTTCGAGACCCCATATGAACAAGAATGCCAACCAACCAGAGCTTCCAGGGACTAAGCCACTACCCAAAGACTATACATGGAATGACCCTGGGCTCCAACTGCATAGGTAGCAATGAATAGCCTAGTAAGGGCACCAGTGCAAGGGGAAGCCCTTGGTCCTGTTAAGACTGGACCCCCAGTGAACATGATTGTTGGGGGAGGGTAGTAATGGGGGAGGATAGGGGGAGGGAACACCCATATAGAAGGGAGAGGAAGGGTTAGGGGGATGTTGGCCTGGAAACCGGAAAGGGAATAACAATTGAAATGTAAATAAGAAATACTCAATTTAATAAAGACAGAGGAAAAAAAGTCACAGATCAACACATTAGGTAGAAACATGATCTAGCTTTTCTCCCTACCTGCAAGAAATATATCTCACCACCAAATACAGACTCTTTCTTAGGGTAAGAAAGTTGGTAACAGTATTTCAACCAAATATAGCTAAGACATAGGCAGACATGTATATTCTAATATCTGACAAAACAGATTTTAAAACAAAACTAAATGCACTGATGAGATAATTACTTTTCTTAACAGAAACTCAGTTTCATAGAAGGAACAGTCTTATAGATAAAACCAGTAATTTCCCTTAGAACAGTGGTGCTAAGTGATTTCATTACTCAATAGGCAGTCCATTCAACTATAAATTAAACTTAGAAATCTGTGTCTTAGTATTTCTGTTGCTATGATAAAACACAATGATTAAAAGCAATCTGTGGGGTTGGGGATTTAGCTCAGTGGTAGAGTGCTTGCCTAGCAAGCACAAGGCCCTGGGTTCGGTCCCCAGCTCTGAAAAAAAGAAAAGAAAAAAAAAAGCAATCTGTGGAGGAAATGACTTACTGTCTTACAGTTAGAGGTAATCACCCATCACTCAGAAGCCAGGGCAGAAACTCAAAGCAGTGAAGCATTCTGCTGGCAGGACTGATACAAAACCCATAAAGGAATACTTCTCATTCCTCAGGGATTGCTCAATATGCTTTCTTAAACAATACAGGATAACTCATCTATGGGTGGTCCTTGCCCTCTGTAGAATGAGCCCATCCAAAACAGCTAAAAAGCTCCATACAGAAAAGTATGCCATCATGTGGGCAAAGAGACGCCAAAAAATGGAGAAAAAAAAAACTTTACCAGCATTACATCTGACAGTGTGTAAATATGTCACTTATACAAGGAACTCAAATAACTCAAATATCAGTAAAACAAAGAACTCAATTTCAAGAAATAGAGAGTTCTCAGAAGGTTAAGTAAAAATGGCTGAAAAGAAATTTTTTAAATTACACTTATCTATCAAGAAAATGCAAATTATAACTACATTATGATTTCATCATAATCACATTGGCATTCCAAAGTTCAAAAGAGCAAATGATGACCAAAGAACTCTGATTTCCAACGAAAAGGAGTTAAAAATAATATAGCCAGTATAGAAATCAGTTTGCAAGTTACTCCAAAAGCTCCAAAATTCTCTACTGAATGAAGCAGCAATGCCACTTTTACCTACACACATAAAGGACACTACAGCCTATTGCAGACATACCCCCATATCCATGTTCATTGCTACTCCACTCACCATAGCTAGTAAAGGGAAGCAGCTTAGAATTCCATCTGCTGATGAATGGATAAGGAAAATGTGGTATATTTACACCTAGAATATTATTCAGGTTTTACGGAAATGAGATTATAAAATTTATATGTGAATGGATGGAGCTGGAAATAATCATTCTAAGTAAGGGAACTCTGATTTAGGAAGACAAACCTAGTATGTGTCATTTCGTTTGTTAGAATCATCAGATACATGTGCTTCATTTGGAATGCTGAAGAACATCAGTAGGTTAGACTTCTTTAGATATATCTATTCTGGTGCATTATTTTCACTTTGTGAGAAAAACGTGGCAGTTTGTTATATTCTATTTTAAAGATACAAATTCAATAATTTAAATTTTGTGCCAGCATATGTATGTATTCAAGAGAAGTTAGGGGAGCTGAATGTGGTTCCTGCAGAGGTCAGAGGCATTAGATAAGTTATAGATGGAGTTATAGATGTTTTCTTACCCACTTGACATGGGAGCTGGGAAGCATACTCAAGACATGTGAAAGAGCACTATGAGTTCTTTAACTGCTTCCTTGCCTATTCAGTTCTCTCCTTATATCCTAAACACAGGATTTTTTTTTATTTGATTTTGATAGAAAAATGCTTTTGGTTTTTCTCAGTGTAATGACTTGCTTTAATAATTATCATCTCTTAAATGATCCTATTGATATTTTCTGATACCAATCAACATAATGATATATTCAAATAAGAGTCAAATAATATTTTAATTGTGTTCTTTTATAAATTACATAACTGATATCCCAAAATAACTTTAAATATTAAAAGTGGCATTAATAAGGAATTGCTTTGATTTGACACTTAAATCTGTTTTCTTAGTGTGCTAAGGTTCGAGTTTTGGCACTGCATATCAGTCTAAGAATATTCAATATTTGAGGGAGAGAGAGAGAGACAGGGAGTTAGGGAGAGAACATTAAGAGAGCATTCAGGTAAATGTGTGCTGAATTGTATTTAATTGAATTTGTATCTTTTAAGCATTTATTTGGATAAGCCTTTTCTCTGCAAGTCTTTTAATATCTATAAATCAAAATGTCAATCAACTCAGAAAATATATGTCACAACTTATCAAGGAAATATCTAATACTGTACCAGGAAACATTGCTCAAATACACCACAGTTATTTGAGATGTGTGCACTATTGTGCAGCTAAGCTCTATTAAGAAAATTGTACGTTATTTACAGAGATGTTTTACAAAAAATACACATAGTATGCACTCACTGGTAAGTGAATATTAGCCCAAAAGCTCAGATTACCCAAGATACAGTCCACAAACCACATGAAGCTCAAGAATAAGGAAGACCAAACTGTGGATACTTCAGTCCTTTTTAGAAGGGGAAAATAATTAGGGGAGGTAGAGGATGGGAGGGACTTGGGGAAGAAAGGAGGGGGAGGGGGAAAAGAGAGCCAGGATCAGGTCTGGAGGAGGAAATAAGGATGATATACAGAGGGTCAGAAATTTGAACAGAGCTGTATAGCAACAGGGGATGGGAACTGGGGGTAGCTACCAGCAAGTCCCAGATGCCAGGAAAGCTAGAGACTCCCAGAACCCAATGGGGATGAGATTAGCTGAAATGCCCAACAAAGGGGAGGGAGTAACTGAAGTGGCCATATCCAGAGGTTAGGCAAGGCACCCATTTAAGGGATGGAGCCACCCACTCATTTTCAAATTTTTAAACCAGAATTGCTCCTCTCTAAAGGTGCAGAGCAGAGACTGAAGGAAAGGCCATCCAGACACTGCCTCACATGGGGAGCAATATCATATACAGACACCAAACACAAACACTACTGTGAATGCCAAGAAGTGTTTGCTGACAGGAGTCTGATATAGCTGTCTCCTGAGAGGCTCTGCTAGAGCCTGACAAATACAGATGTGGATGCTTGCAGACAACAATTGGATCCCCAATGGATGAGTTTGAGAAAGGACTGAAGGAGCTAAAGAGGACTTGCAACCCTGTAGGAAGAACAACAATATCAACCAACCAGACACCCCTCCCCCCATTCCCAGCTCCTAAGAACTAAACCACCAACCACTCCAGCATGGAGTGACTGATGGGTCCAGCTGCATATTTAACAGAGCATGGCCTCATCTGGCATCAATGAGAGGAGCAGCCTTTGGTGAATGCCTTGGGAATATCAGGGTAGGGAGGCAAGAGTGAGTGGATGGGTGGGTGAGCACCCCCATAGAAGCAGGGGAGGGAAGATGGGATAGAGGGTTTTCAGAGGGGAAACTAGAAAAGGAAATAACATTTGAAATGTAAATAAATAAAATAACCAATTAAAAAAAAAGGAGAGAAGAGGGAACAGAAAGGGAAACAGGGGAAGGAAGTTGAAAGAGATACAGAAAAGCTGGAAAGAATTAACCATAAAACTAAATTCAAGGAGCAGTTTTATTCAACATACTGTTTGAAAATAGAAATAGTGTCACATATGTTTTAATATAGAATCATTAAAAGTAGACTTAAGTATGCATTTAGATTAGTAGTTTTTTTTTTTTTTAATTTCATACTACTCAGGATTTCTTAACTGTTTTTTCACTGGAGATATTTAATTGGACCCTGGGCTTAAACATACAAATAAGTATTCAAGTTAAAAATATGTGCTTATTATAAATGACTAAAACTTACACGTTTTGTTGTCCATATAATTTTGTCAATTACTATATACATTTGAAAGAAAATTCTTATGCTAATGGGATGGACATGCTTACTTGTTATATAACACATTACATTTTAGGAGAGTGCTTCCTCCTGCAAGATACAGAGCACTGACAATATTTTTTTCTGAGTTGATTGACATTTTGATTTATAGTCTTCAATGAGGAATACATATTTCACACAAATACATAGAATAAAGTGGCAGAAGTATGCTTTGGGCCATTTCAGAAATTGCTGGAAATTCTGTCTTCATCTCAAAACAAAATCCTTTTAACGACTACTTTTAATGATACTGAAGTTGCCTACTCAAAAGAATAATTTTCCAAATCAATCAGTCTCACGTAATACAATTTAAATTATATGGATTTTATCTTTACATGCTGAGAAATGATGGCAAGAAGATAGTAAAAGTCATTGTTTTCTGATATTAACCATTATGTGTATAATAGGACTTCTTCAATTTGACATGGAATTCTATACATGGAAATACCTATGATGAATTATACTAACACAATGTTGACATCTATCTAAAGACGAATGTCACCATATCTATGCTGTAACAGTATTCTCAAAGTACTAAAAAGTAAAAATATATTTACAAGGGACATCGTTGCAGACATCCAGTACACCGAACTTTTACAATAAATGTTTAAAATTGATGAATAAATATAGGAAATGAGGAATACAAGTAATAAAGAAGAAGGAGAAATGGTGCATAAAATGATAAAATTTAGTATAATATCAGTATTCCTTGTATAATATTAGTAGCAGGATAATTATGTCTGTATTGAGATATGCACATGCATGTTTATCATATGTTTATCTATCTAGTCTACCTTCTGTGTATCCTGTTCTCTTTCCTAACTTACTATATTGCCTAATTAAATTGGCTTATTTTATTTTTATAAATCTGAAATCTCAAAAGAAAGAAAATAGCAGTTTCTTAAATAAAACCCTGTTATGTTATTAATTGATACTCAGCAATACTCAGACTCATATTGAATTCTATGTCTCATACAGAAGTCATTTCCCAAAGTATTAAAAATTAAATGTAAATGGTAAACTATGCACTAAAAAGTACTTTAGAATGAATCAAGAAATATACATTCATTGTCATGGGCTGTTCTAGCTTCATGGATATATAACCTCTCGGAGTGGCAGATTACTTAGAGCCATTCATTGCACATAAAGGAGGAAACCAGAGTGAAATAGGATAAATTTAATTTCAAACTCAGTATGTGTGAGACTGAAAGTCTAGAATGAGGATCTGTTTTTAATTCATTTCTTCAGCAAGATTTCAGATGTCTTAAGAAAATGGGCCTAGATCTTTCCTTTTTCTTTTAATTTTTTCTTTTATTGAATTTTTCTTTATTTACATTTCAAATGTTATACCTTTTCTCAGTTTTCCCTCCAGAAATCCCTATCCTATCACCTCTCCCATCCCCCTGCTTCTATGAGGGTGTTCCCCCACCCATATACCCACCCCCTCCCTTCTCCCCGACACTGGGCATCAAGCCTTCAGAGGACCAAGGGTTTATCTTCCCACTGATGCCTAACAAGGCCATCCTTTACTTCATATGTAGCTGGAGACATCCGTCTCTCCATGTGTACTCTTTGGGTGCTCTGGGGTATCTGGTTGGTTGGTTTATATTGTTGTTCTTCCTATGAGATTGCAAACCCCTTCAGCTCCTTCAGTACTTACTCTAACTCCTTCATTGGGGACCCCATTCTCAGTCCAATGAATGGCTGCGAGCATCCACCTCTGTATCTTTCAGGCTCTGGCAAAGCCTCTCAAGAGACAGCTATAACAGACTCCTGTCACCATGCTCTTCTCCTCATCCCCAATTGTGTCTGGGTTTGGTGACTATATATGGGATGGATCCCCAGGTGAGGCAGTTCTGGATGGTCTTTCCTTCATTTTCTGTTCCACATTTTGTTTCCATATTGCCTCCTGTGAGTATTTTATTCCCCCTTCTAAGAAGAACTGAAGCATCCACACTTTGGTCTTCCTTCTTCTGAAGCTTCATGTTGTCTGTAAATTGTACCATGGGTTTTCCGAGTTTTTGGGCTAATTTCTGCTTATCACTGTGTAATTGTGTGTTCTTTTGTGATTGGGTTACCTCACTCAGGATAATATTTTTAGTTCAATCTGCTTGCCTAAGAATTTCATGAAGTCATCATTTTTAATAGCTGACTAGTAGTGTTTAAATCCATTGTGTAAATGTACCACATTTTCTGTATCCATTCCTCTGTTGACATACATCTGGGTTCTTTCCAACTTCTAGTTATTATAAATAAGGCTGCTATGAGCATAGTAGAGCATGTATCCTTGTTACAAGTTGGAGTATTTTTTGGATATATGTCCAGAAGTGGTATAGCTGGATCTTCAGGTAGTACTATGTCCAATTTTCTGAGGCCCCGCCAGACTGATTTTCACAGTGATTGTATCAGCTTGCAATCCCATCAAAAATGGAGGAATGTTCCTAATTCTCCACTTCCTCACCAGAATCTGGTGTCACCTGAGTTTTTGATCTTAGCCATTCTGACTGGTGTAATTTAGAATCTCACAGTTGTTTTGATTTTCATTTCCCTGATGACTGAGGATGACAAACATTTCCTTAGGTGATTCATGGCCATTCTGTTTTCCTCAGTTGACAACTCTTTGTTTAGTTCCGTACCCCATTTTTAAAAATACTGTTATTTGATTCTTTGGAGTCTAACTTCTTGAGTTCTTTGTATATAATGGACATTAATCCAAGAACACATTAAATAAGCATCTATCATGATCAAGTAGACTTCATCCCAGGATGCAGGGATGGTTCAATACATGGAAATTCATCAATGCAATCCACTATATAAACAAACTCAAAAATAAAAATCAACCCACATGATCATCTCAATTCATGTCGAGAAAGCATTTGACAAAAGTCGACACCACTTCATGGTAAAAGTCTTGAAAAGATCAGGATTTCAAGGCCCATACTTAAATATAGTAAAAGCAATATAATATACTGCAAACCAGAAGCCAACATCAAATTAAAGGAAGAGAAACATGAAGTAATCCCACTAAAATCAGGGACTAGACAAGGCTGTCCACTTTCTCCCTACCTATTCAATATAATACTTGAAGTCATAGACAGAGCAATTAGACAACAAAAGGAGGTCAAGAGATACAAATTGGAATGGAAGAAGTCAAAATATCACTATTTTCAAATGATATGAAAATTTACTGTGACTCCAAAAATTCCACAAGAGAACTTGAAAACCTGATGAACAACTTCAGGAAAGTAGCTGAATATAAAATTAACTCAGACGAATCAGTTGCCTTCATCTACTCAAAGACTGAGAAAGAAAATAGGAAATCAACAGCTTTAACAATAGTCACAAATAATATAAAATACCTTGGTGTGTTTCCAACCAAGCAAGTGAAAGATCTGTATGACAAGAACTTGAAGTCTGTGAAGAATTCGAAGAAGATCTCAGAAGATGGAAAGATGTCCCATGCTCATGGATTGACATGATTAATATAATAAAAATGGACATCTTGCCCAAAACAATCTACAGATTCAATGTAATCCTTATCAAAATTCCAACTCAATTCTTCATAGAATTAGAAAGAGAAATTTGCAAATTCATGTGGAATAACAAAAATCTCAGGACAGCGAAAACTATGGTGGGCATCACCATCCCTGTCCTCAAGCAGAACAACAGAGCAATTGTGATAAAAACTGTATGATATTGGAACAGATACAGGCAGGTAAGTCAATGGAATAGCATGAAAACACAGAAATGAACCCATACACCAGTGGTCACTTGATCTTTGATAAAGGGGTTGAAACCATGCAGATGGAAACATGATAGCGTTTTCAGTAAATGGTGCTGTTTCCACTGGAAGTCAGTATGTAGAAGCATGCAAATCTATCCATTTTTGTCTCCCTGTACAAAGCTCAAGTCCAAGTGGCTCAAGAACCGCCACATAAAACCAGATACACTGAAACAAATAGAAGAGAAAGTGGGGAAGAGTCTCAAACATATGGGTACTAGGGAAAATTTCCTGAATACAAAACCAATGGCTCATGCTCTAAGATCAAAAATTGTGAAACAGGACCTCATAAATTTGCAAAGCTTCTGTAAGGCAAAAGACAATGTCAGTATGACAAAATGGCAACGAACAGATTGTGAAAAGACCTATGCCAATCCAACATCCAATAGAGTGCTAATACCCAATAGATCATTCTCTTATGGAAGGCCTCATCCATGCTTCTTGTGTGCCCTAGAGTTCCTTTAGAAAACTCTTTAAAACTTTTCCTTAAATATATATCGAAATACATTTATTAAACTCAAAATATTATTCATAAAAAAGAAAAAGAGTTTGGTGCCTGGTTCTTTGTTTGCCTGGCTTTCCTGGAATTGTCTATTTTTATTGAAATTTTTTATCCATTTTATTGAAATTGGTTGTTTTTTTCATCCTTATCAAAACCATAATATTGGCTTTGTCTGAGCATCTCCAGTTCAAAGGCAAGTACAATATGCATGCATTTAGTACCTTACCAAGGGGAAAGAACTACTACCTGGAAAGCTGAAATTCCATCAGAATCCACAGTTTCTACTGTAAAGTTCCTTTCACAAATATCAAAGTCTATAACTTTAATTTCTGTGCTCTGGCACTTAAGATTGTATTATCTATGACATTTCTCAAAGATGAATATTCATGGATTTGACACTTATTACAAAATAAGAAACAACTAAATTATTGTGTTTTCAAAATAGTCCAATTTTAGAACAGTGTTTATTTTTTGAATTATCACAGTGCTTGATAATGTGCATTGTATAATACAGTGTACTTACTATCTTGAACTTTCCACTTCCTTTAATACGTTGTTTCAGAACAATGTATTACCCAGTTGTCCCAATAAGGTGTTCCTAAATATCATTATAATTCTTTCCCCCTCAATAGTAATCAGTAATTGCTATATTTTTACAAAGTATGTGTTACATTGATAATCTTTATTTACACACATATTTCATTCTAGAATGAAGACTCTTTAAACTCCTGCTTCAGAGTTTGTAGAGACAGTCACAGGGAAGATGCTGCAGCCTCTGCCATTGTGTTTCCTAAGTTAGGTTTAGTGAAACATAATGCAAATCCCCCAGGCTTTATATCCTAAGTAGGGCCAAGCATTTCCGTGCTTGACAGAACTCCAGTTCTTTAACTCTGTTGTAGAAGTTTGTTAATTAGCATTTGTTTATAACATTTTAAGTAGCTCTGCTTAATTACTGGAAACTTGAAATGTGCTGTGTTTTATGGTCTGCAGAACATTGCTATTTTAACACTTATGAACTGATGGCAGCGAAGGATGAGCATGAGCAGTTCTTAAATAATTGCCAGATATTGTGTGTATTCTCTGGGTACTACAGTTGAGGCTTAAATACAGTAATTTCAAAATGTAGGTAAGAAGTTCTATAATGTTTCCCTTGATGAAAAGTATGTTCTCATTAACTTTTAGAATATTTAGAATTTCTTTTCTGTCAACTGAGTTTAACTATATTTACTTGAAATAAGGTAAGGCAGGAAAATAACTTTTTTAAAGTGTTCCAGGGGGGAAAATATATATGTATATATATATATATTAATTTTTATTTTATTTTATTTGATTAACTACTTTCTTTACATTTCAAATGTTATCCCCTTTCCAGGTCTCCCCTCTGGAAACACCCTATCCTAGTCCCCATACCTCTGCTTTTATGAGGGTGCTCCTCTACTCACCCACTCTCATCTCACCATTCTGGCATTCCCCTACACTGGGGAATGGAGCCTTCACAGGACCATGGTCACTTTTCCCATTGATGCCAGATAAGGATAAAGCCATCCTCTGCTACATACGAGGCTGGAGCCATTGGTCCCTCCATGTGTACCCTTCGGGTGGTGGTTTAGTCCCTAGGAACTCTGGGGGATCTGGTTGGTTGATATTGTTGTTCTTTCTATGGGGTTCCAAACTCTTTCAGCTTCTTCAGTCCTTTCTCTAACTCCTCCATTGGGATCCCCATGCTCAATCCAATGGTTGTGTGTGAGCATCCACATCTGTATTTGTCAGGCTCTAGCAGAGCCTCTCAGGAGACAGCTATATCAGGCTCCTGTCAGCATGCACTTCTTAGCATTTGCAATAGTGTCTGGGTTTGGTGTCCCCAAGTGGGGCTGTCTCTAGATGGCCTTTCCTTCAGTCTCTGCTCCACACTTTGTGCCCATATTTCCTTTAGAAAGGAGCAATTCTGCGTTAAAAATTTGGAGATGAGTGGGTTGCCCTGTACCTCACCCAGAGGCCTTGCCTAACCTCTGGATATAAAGCAAGAAGCTCCTAGGACCAAAGGGGATGTGATTAGCTGAAATGTCCAACAAAGGGGAGGGAGAATCTATAGAAAACATGTTAAACTATTTGAGAAATGAATGAGGAAATTTTACTTATTAATAAAATGCTATTTAAACTACTAATTTTATATAAACTGCAGAGAATAGAGTCCTTAAGAGTCTCTCATGATGAATTTCTTGTCATTCCTTCTGTGCTATTCAAACCCTTTTACATTGTGTGCGTAGATTTTTTTTTCAAAAAGCAAAAATAACTATTATTATTTCAGTGTGGCATCTTGAAATTCACAATCACTTAGTATGTCTACATAATATTATTAACAAAATGTAGTATAATATAAAAAATATAACATGTTGGAAAATCGCAAGTGTAAAATACAGGGCTTTATTAGACAATTCTTTAGGCACAGACAACTCTAGAATGGTTTATTGATAGATTCAGAGACTAAGGCACATTTAAAGATTTACTACTTAAAGTGTTTATATGTCTCTTGTCAGCAGTGCTCAAATTAGTTGAAGGAAACTGTTCTCGAGAAGCTGAAGTTGCTAGCCCAACACCATAAGCAAGCATGCTGGTAATGTACTCTTAAACATGAAATAAAAACTAACATCTTTTCCTTGTTTTTCATCAGCCCAAATGGTAATAGAGTATACCATTTATACCAATATAATCATGTCTTGTTAAAACTACTCTTTATAATCAACAGCATCCTTTAGACCTTTCTTATAAGACTTTGTGACTCTGAAATTCTCACAAGGTTTATAAAGTTCTTCAGGGATTGGGAATAGAATAAATCTATTGTCAAAAGTGATTATATGAACTTGTCATTTTACCCTAGGCCTTCTGTCACTCTGTCCTTACTAGATGTTCAAACTCTGTATCTAACTTGCACCTGAAGGCATATGCTGGAGAATAACACTTCCTCAAATAGAAAGCATGGTGCAAGGGAAGAATAAATAAGTGTTCTAGTACATAAAACATGTATGCCAGAGTTCATAGGGTTTTTTAAAACCTATTACGGTGGTATTGATGAATAGTATATATCTGAGATTAATTGAGGGCTTCCATGTCCACAGAACTCACAGTACATTTTCTTTACATAAATACTTTTATGAATCTCTTTTTCTTAATAATTTTATGTGTTTTTCTGATGTGTATGAATGGAACAATTTAATGAGTAAGAAGTCACACTTTTAAAAGGCAGTCTGCTAAGTGTATGAAGAGATCAAGCACGCTTTTATCCAGTTATAGTTTTAAAAATAACAACACTAAAATAGATGTGTCAATTTTATAGACAGGCCAATTTTTCTTGGTTTTGTGCTTTTATGGATAAAAACCCTTGAGACAAAAGGTAGGTTTTGACTATAAATATATCAGTATTTCCCAGAGATCTATTTTTATTTTTTTGGATAAGTAGAATGATGTATCTTTGCATGGTTATCACAAAGTACTCTTTTCATGTGCTTGCATTTACTAAAACTACAGAGAATTTCTGAAAATAAATGTATTTTATCTAGGTATTTAGCTTAGTTAGCTTATATCAGAGATGATTTCTAACTATGGATGATTTTCTCATGAGAAATGATATGCAATTTTCAAATGTATTATTTTTTCTATCACAACTTAGAAAGGATGCAGCTGGTATACAGCATATGAAAGGGATGAATCTAAACATCTTATAATGCATAGTATAGGATTGCAATTCTGAGATATAATGTTCTAAGAACTTGGGCAACATGTAATACAGAGAAAAAATGAATATCTCTTTATACAGACATAGTGTTTTGCTTAAGAAAGATAATTAAAATATTAAACAATTCAATAGCAAAGAATTATAGCTATTTGGGGATACATCAGGAATTCTAAGACTCAGGAGAAAAAGGAGATGGGGATTTCAAGTGTGAGACTAGCATGGGTAGTAAAATGAATTCAAAATAAGAGCATGAAATACATAGTTAAGTCCTTCTTGAAAAATTAAGGCCTTGGGATAAATATGTTCATGATTAGAGAGATCTCAGCATCCTCAAGGCTTTGTTCAGGATACTCAACGAGTCATTGGGAAAAACAGTAAATAACTTATTTAAAAGAGGCTAACTTTCCATCTCAGAGTGCCTAGTCTATGCATATGTCCTTTGTGAATTGGAAATTGGTAATTGGGAAATGAATGAACACACAAATAGAGGCATACGGAGTGACAAAAACCATTTTGCACATAAATGATACACTACCAAATGAAGACTATAATAGTCAAATGAAAAGTAACCAATGTGAAAAGGTCATTAGAAAAAATCTTTAATATATGCAGGACTCTATTTTACTCTTTCTCTTTCTTCCATTAACCAGGTTATTCTACAGTGCTACCTTACAGAATTAAGTTCGCATGTGTAGACTTTCATCCACCTGGAACTACTTTTATGTTTACCCTCATCCTTTTAAAAGGTTTCCTACTTTGCAGAGAAAACTTAAATAAGTCTTATACTGATCTCATTTTTCAGGTTATGCTTCTACCCTTGTGACTTCCTATGTATTATGTATAGCAAATGCCGTAGTTACTTTCCTTTGTTCTGATAACACAGTGTAACCAAGGCAACGCATGGATGAAAACATTGAATTGTAAGCTTATGTTTTAGAGGACTAGAGTCTCGGATGGTGGTGCAAAGGCACAGGAGCAAGAACAGTGAGAACTTACATCTTGATTTGGAAGAAGCAGAAAGGAGGGGGAGGGGAGAAAGGAAAGGAGGAACAAGGAGAAGGAGAGAGAGAGAGTGAGAGGGAGAAGTTGGAGATGAGCTTTGAAACCTCAAAGTTCAACATATGTCTTCCTGTAAGGCCACAATCCTAATAGTTTTTTATCAGTTCTACCCACTGGAAACCAAGTATTCAAATATATGTCCTATAAAAGCCATCTCATTCAAACCACCACATGCAGTACGGCATAATATTGCCCAAAGTAAACGTATATAAAGATTTTTTTACAGTGCTCATGTGATTATTTCAAAGACTGAAATCTCTAAACATGAGTCTTTTCAACAGCTCATGTAAGCAAGGTCTCAGAGTATCATAGATACCTCAATTGTATCTTATTCCTATTACTGAAACACTAACATTTTCATTTTGATATTTAAAATAACCACTTCCTAATAAATACTTTTCTTCAAGCAGTAAAGAAGCCAGCTGTCTAACAAAGATTTTACTTGTCCTGGTCACTAATCGTAGTAGCTTTGCAGCCCCACACTAGTAGACGAACTCAGGGGATGTGAGTAATGATATCATCTCCTGCTTGAACTTGTAAAGCAGAGGAGTACCTTCTGATATGTATAAAATCATGGTTTTCAGGAAGTGACTGGACCATGAGCATTCTGCCTTCATCATTTTGTCTTCTACTGATGAGTCTGCAATCTTACTGGGAAAGTGCGATGTTATAGAAACTGTAGAAGTCATGGTCTCCCTGCTGGAACTTTATCTCCGGAGTTGGATTCTTAGAGGATGTATCTTATCCTCTGACCTGCCCTTTTTGTCTCCCTGTATCTCCTTTCTTAATGACAAGATGTGAAGGGCTTTCTGACATTAAGTGTGTCATTACATGCTCGTTGCTAAGATGTTCTACCTTCTAGAGGCCAAAACAGTAATTCATCTATCCTTGACCATGAGCTGAAATTATTAGTGAAGATACATGCTTTCTCTTTTTCAGTTGGTTTTGTTTGTTTGCTTTGGTGTTGTTTATTTGTCTGGGGGATTTTGATTGTTTGGTATTTTAGCACAGCGATAGAAAGATGACTAGCTTAGAAAGAGAGGGAACTGAAGACAGATTCTTCACTTACAAATGATGCTCACAGAAAAATAATATGAGTATTTTTCTTCGTTTCTTCCTACTATTCAATGACAACTTCCAAAATCCACAATTTCTATAGATTTTAGCAACAGAAAAGTGAGATAATCTGAAAAGACAGACATTACAAATGCTTACTTATAGCACATGAGTAATCAGCAAGCATAATGAGTAGATGCATGAAATCGGCACTGATTTATTAAATCTCTACCATGATATATATGACATTTTGGTACAAAAGAAAAATTTATTTACTTCAGATCTATAAATAATTAATGGAAAGTATTTTAAAAGTTTGTTTACTCTTTAAAGGAATGTATTTGAGGGTACAAAAGTTCTTATGATTATAACTAGTTTTATATTATAGTAATATAACAAGTATTTCTATATTAACTAATGTTAGAATCCAAACTCAGGGAATATTAACAAGATATGTCAGAATTTCACATTAATAATTTTATATTTTACTACAGTCAGTTAAATTACCAAACTGAGATACATTTTTATTTTATAGAGCTGACATTTATTGTGAATTATTAAATTGGCTAGCTATTGTCTGGTTTTGAAAATTCGATTAGTGATATGGATCACAAAGAACTCATTGTTTTAGTAGTCTTTGATTCCATCTCAGTACTATGAATTGGGGGGGGGTGCGCTATTCTGTTCAGCAAAGATATGATGATATGTTTTTTAAATAAATAAGTAATAAAATTAAACTATGATCAACAGTCCTTTCTTTGTAAAATCCAAAATGCAATAGTATGTACTGTTAGAAGTCAGAATTTCCAAAAAGTGACTATACAGGACTTATGTTATTTAAATATGTATGATAAATATATTTATAATTAAGTCTCCTTACAAAGCTGATCTGTCCTTGGAATTAAAGGAGGTAAACTGATGCTTCACAACAAGGGCTGCAGACACCCAGACTCCTGCCACCATATCATACCACCACTCAGCTTGAGCAGGGGTGGGGGAGTACACTCTGGTCATGTGATCTACATCACAGTGTGAAATTATATGGTAAACAGATGGGTGAGAAAGAGGAGCGGGATGGTTTGAGCTTTTAGTTTATGAGGAGAGGAGGAGCTGAAGATGTGAGACCGGAATTACCCTGTTTTAAGTAGATTGTCCTGCCACCTGAGGTCAAATCCCAGCTCATGCTGCCTCTGAGGACCATGTCTGGTCATATGGCCATGCAGCAGCAGGGGTCTGTGTCAATGTCAATGTCTTAGAAAACCACTCAAGAGCCTGCAGGTGTTCCTGGTCTGGGCTGCTGCCTGGGTCCATGTTGATGTCCAAGGGCTGTACAGAGCTGGCCCTACACATTACTGGCTGTGACAATCTGGAGAGCCAGTCCTTCCTCTCACTCGCTGCAGCACTTAGGAGATCAGGCCTTACACCATGCCTGTACAGGACAATAGACCTGGCCCTGGTGGTGGTGATGGTGGTGGTAGTGGTAGTGGTGGTGGTGGGGGGAAGGAGTTGCATTTGAGGGTGAGTCAGCTTGGAGAGAGAAGGCATGAGAGTCTGAGATCTGGTTCTGCCCTTTGCTGAAGCATTGGGTTAACTACAGAAGGCAGTGCTGGAAAACTTGCCCTGATGGTGTGTGTAAGGGAGAGCTGGCAGGATGACCACCTAGCTACCACTCAGGCTTTGAGTTGGCCCAATGTCTAACTCATCTATTAACTACTGGAGCCTGTGAAAGGACCTCGCCAGTGTATCTATCTAGAACTAGAGGGTGTTCATTACACAGGGCAACGACAAAATATTCAAGAGGAGTCTCAGTGAGGAACCAGTTAGTATTGATGGTGCAGCAGAAGCCAGATGCCTGAGAACAGACCAATGACTGCAATACTGTGGGACACACTGTGACACATTATAGCTTACACAACGAGATTCTTTTTTTTGTTTTCCTTAGTTTTATTTTGCTTTTTTTGATATTTATTTTCTTTCAGGAGGGAGGTTGCTAGGGCAGAGGGCAAATAAGAAGGGACAGGGAGATGAGTGGGATTGGGGTATGTGATGGGAAAGTCTCAAAGAACCATTAAAAATTATAAAAAGAACTTTTAACTTATTTCAACAGTGAGAGAGGGGGGAGAGGGAGAGGGGGTGAGAGACAGAAGGAAGGAAGGAGGAGAGAGGGGAGAAGTAGGGGGAGAGGGGGAGTGGGAGATTGCGATTAGGCAAATAGGGGAAAGGTGAGCAGTCTTGAAACTGCCCCAGTCTGAAGAGGTTGTTGGTGTCACTCAAAGGTTGCTTGAACGTACTTTGCTCTATAAAGCAAAGGTTGAGGCTTTCAGTGGAATATAAATGATAGCTGAAGTCATGTCTAGCTCACCATTGGGTCTAGGGCATGCTTTCAATAAAGGTCATCAGTGAGTTCATGCATCACTCATAGTCCTTTAAGAAATTCCAGCAAAACTCATTGGTTCACCAAGTTGGACTTTACAGTTTTTAGTGTTGCTCATTTGTATACTTGTTAAGGGAAGATCACCTGAGTCTGAAAATTTTTTCAGCATGTGGCAAGGGCATGTTGGGCACATCTAAAGTTCCAGTTTGTATAAGGAACAGAGAAACCTTGCATTGAAAAGTCAAGGGAAAGACCTTCTGGCAAGGGCATAGACTAGGGCTGGGTGATGGATCAAACAGCTATCCAGTCTGGAAAGTAGAACAGCATAGGAGAGTAAGGCAGTTGATTAGCGTGGAGTTTGGCAGGAAGGAAGTGGAAGGATCAGAGAAAAGTAGATGCCAGTTAACAATGGGCTACAGAGCTTTGGCAAATTCAGAAAAAAAAGTTTCAATAAGTACATGTATACACATTCAGAAAACTAATTTGATACCAGTCTTTGCAGGGTGTTTACTGTTTATTAGGAAACTTCTTTCTAGAAAACCAAATATTTCTGTACCTACTCAAACTCATCCATTACTCTCTTCCCAGTCCATATAGTTCACATGGGGATTTATTCATTCCTAAAACCTTAGCAGAATTTGTGTCCACAACTCATACATATTATCCTTTGTTTAAATCTCTTACTTTCTTTGGAGCCCATATTTGTAAGATTTTTAGTAATATTTATATCCATGTATCCTTGAGTCAGTTACCCTTAATAAAAAAAGCTCAGTCATGAACTGACAGTTTTATACCAAAACAGTTTTATACCAAAACATTTTTTCTTTGAAAAATTCTCTCATCCCACTGACGTGCAAGATTATCCAAAAGAGAATCAGCTCAGAAACGTGAGGCTTGTTCTTGATTTCTTCCATCTTTATTAACCAATATCAAACCACTTCCTTAAGTTTTAGCATGATTACCTCTTCTTTCATTTCCATCTCCATAATTTGAAACTTGAATTCTTTCAGGAGAATCCTGTCACATACCTGTGCATTTTACCACACTAACCCACCCACCAGCACGCTCACTTACTGACATTTCAGCATGCTTTCCCAGCTTAAACCTTTCAGTTTGTTCTTGCACTTGAAGCATTAAAATATGCTTGCAGCATTAAAATAGCACTATTTACCATTTAATTAACATTAGTTTTAGCATAAATATTCTTTTTTTTTTTTTTTTTTTTTTTTTATTTTTTTTTTTATTAACTTGAGTATTTCTTATGTACATTTGGCAAACATCCCCTTCCCTCCCCCCCCTTCCTTATGGGTGTTCCCCTCCCCCCCCTCCCCCCCTTGCTGCCCTCTCCCCAACAGTCTAGTTCACTAGGGGTTCAGTCTTAGCAGGACCCATGGCTTCCCCTTCCACTGGTGCTCTTACTAGGATATTCATTGCTACCTATGAGGTCAGAGTCCAGGGTCAGTCCATGTATAGTCTTGGGGTAGTGGCTTAGTCCCTGGAAGCTCTGGTTGCTTGGCATTGTTGTTCATATGGGGTCTCGAGCCCCTTCAAGCTCTTTCCAGTTCATTCTCTGATTCCTTCTTGGGCCCCTGTTCTCAGTTCAGTGGTTTGCTGCTGGCATTCGCCTCTGTATTTGTTGTATTCTGGCTGTGTCTCTCAGGTTCGATCTACATCCGGCTCCTGTCGGTCTGCACTTCTTTGCTTCATCCATCTTGTCTAATTGGGTGGCTCTATATGTATGGGCCACATGTGGGGCAGGCTCTGAATGGGTGTTCCTTCAGTCTCTGTTTTAATCTTTGCCTCTCTCTTCCCTGCCACGGGTATTCTTGTTCCCCTTTTAAAGAAGGAGTGAAGCCTTCACATTTTGATCATCCGTCTTGAGTTTCATTTGTTCTAGGCCACTAGGGTAATTCAAGCATTTGGGCTAATAGCCACTTATCAGTGAGTGCATACCATGTATGTCTTTCTGTGATTGGGTTAGCTCACTCAGAATGATATTTTCCAGTTCCAACCATTTGCCTTTAATTTCATAAAGTCGTTGTTTTTGATAGCTGAGTAATATTCCATTGTGTAGATGTACCACATTTTCTGTATCCATTCCTCTGTTGAAGGGCATCTGGGTTCTTTCCAGCTTCTGGCTATTATAAATAAGGCTGCGATGAACATAGTGGAGCACGTGTCTTTTTTATATGTTGGGGCATCTTTTGGGTATATGCCCAAGAGAGGTATAGCTGGATCCTCAGGCAGTTCAATGTCCAATTTTCTGAGAAACCTCAGACTGATTTCCAGAATGGTTGTACCAGTCTGCAACCCCACCAACAATGGAGGAGTGTTCCTCTTTCTCCGATCCTCGCCAGCATTTGCTGTCACCTGAGTTTTTTGATCTTAGCCATTCTCACTGGTGTGAGGTGAAATCTCAGGGTTGTTTTGATTTGCATTTCCCTGATGACTAAAGATGTTGAACATTTCTTTAGGTGTTTCTCAGCCATTCGGCATTCCTCAGCTGTGAATTCTTTGTTTAGCTCTGAACCCCATTTTTTAATAGGGTTATTTGTCTCCCTTGGTCTAACTTTTGAGTTCTTTGTATATTTTGGATATAAGGCCTCTATCTGTTGTAGGATTGGTAAAGATCTTTTCCCAATCTGTTGGTTGCTGTTTGTCCTGACCACAGTGTCCTTTGCCTTACAGAAGCTTTTGTAGTTTTATGAGATCCCATTTGTTCCATTCTTGATCTTAGAGCATAAGCCATTGGTGTTTTGTTCAGGAAATTTTTCCAGTGCCCATGTCTTCCAGATGCTTCCCTAGTTTTTTTCTTCTATTAGTTTGAGTGTGTCTGGTTTGATGTGGAGGTCCTTGATCCACTTGGACTTAAGCTTTGTACAGGGTGATAAGCATGGATCGATCTGCATTCTTCTACATGTTGACCTCCAGTTGAACCAGCACCATTTGCTGAAAATGCTATCTTTTTTCCATTGGATGGATTTGGCTCCTTTGTCAAAAATCAAGTGACCATAGGTGTGTGGGTTCATTTCTGGGTCTTCAATTCTATTCCATTGGTCTATCTGTCTGTCTCTGTACCAATACCATGCAGTTTTTATCACAATTGCTCTGTAATACTGCTTGAGTTCAGGGATAGTATTCCCCCAGAAGTCCTTTTATTGTTGAGCATAGTTTTAGCTATCCTGGGTTTTTGTTATTCCAGATGAATTTGCAAATTGTTCTGTCTAACTCTTTGAAGAATTGGATTGGTATTTTGATGGGGATTGCATTGAATCTGTAGATCGCTTTTTGGCAGAATGGCCATTTTTACTATATTAATCCTGCCAATCCATGAGCATGGGAGATCTTTCCATCTTCTGAGGTCTTCTTCAATTTCTTTCTTCAGAGTCTTGAAGTTCTTGTTGTACAAATCTTTTACTTGCTTGGTTAAAGTCACACCGAGGTACTTTATATTATTTGGGTCTATTATGAAGGGTGTCGTTTCCCTAATTTCTTTCTCGGCTTGCTTCTCTTTTGTGTAGAGGAAGGCTACTGATTTATTTGAGTTAATTTTATACCCAGCCACTTTGCTGAAGTTGTTTATCAGCTTTAGTAGTTCTCTGGTGGAACTTTTGGGATCACTTAAATATACTATCATATCATCTGCAAATAGTGATATTTTGACTTCTTCTTTTCCGATCTGTATCCCCTTGACCTCCTTTTTGTTGTCTGATTGCTCTGGCTAGAACTTCAAGAACTATATTGAATAAGTAGGGAGAGAGTGGGCAGCCTTGTCTAGTCCCTGATTTTAGTGGGATTGCTTCAAGTTTCTCTCCATTTAGTTTAATGTTAGCCACTGGTTTGCTGTATATGGCTTTTACTATGTTTAGGTATGGGCCTTGGATTCCTATTCTTTCCAGGACTTTTATCATGAAGGGGTGTTGAATTTTGTCAAATGCTTTCTCAGCATCTAATGAAATGATCATGTGGTTTTGTTCTTTCAGTTTGTTTATATAATGGATCACGTTGATGGTTTTCCATATATTAAACCATCCCTGCATGCCTGGGATGAAGCCTACTTGATCATGGTGGATGATTGTTTTGATGTGCTCTTGGATTCGGTTTGCCAGAATTTTATTGAGTATTTTTGCATCGATATTCATAAGGGAAATTGGTCTGAAGTTCTCTTTCTTTGTTGGGTCTTTGTGTGGTTTAGGTATAAGAGTAATTGTGGCTTCATAGAAGGAGTTCGGTAGTGCTCCATCTGTTTCAATTTTGTGGAATAGTTTGGATAATATTGGTAGGAGGTCTTCTATGAAGGTCTGATAGAATTCTGCACTAAACCCGTCTGGACCTGGGCTCTTTTTGGTTGGGAGACCTTTAATGACTGCTTCTATTTCCTTAGGAGTTATGGGGTTGTTTAACTGGTTTATCTGTTCCTGATTTAACTTCGGTACCTGGTATCTGTCTAGGAAATTGTCCATTTCCTGCAGATTTTCAAGTTTTGTTGAGTATAGGCTTTTATAGTAAGATCTGATGATATTTTGAATTTCCTCTGAATCTGTAGTTATGTCTCCCTTTTCATTTCTGATTTTGTTAATTTGGACACACTCTCTGTGTCCTCTCGTTAGTCTGGCTAAGGGTTTATCTATCTTGTTGATTTTCTCAAAGAACCAACTTTTGGTTCTGTCGATTCTTTCTATGGTCCTTTTTTGTTTCTACTTGGTTGATTTCAGCTCTGAGTTTGATTATTTCCTGCCTTCTACTCCTCCTGGGTGTATTTGCTTCTTTTTGTTCTAGAGCTTTTAGGTGTGCTGTCAAGCTGCTGACATATGCTCTTTCCTGTTTCTTTCTGCAGGCACTCAGCGCTATGAGTTTTCCTCTTAGCACAGCTTTCATCGTGTCCCATAAGTTTGGGTATGTTGTACCTTCATTTTCATTAAATTCTAAAAAGTTTTTAATTTCTTTCTTTATTTCTTCCTTGACCAGGTTATCATTGAGTAGAGCATTGTTCAATTTCCACGTATATGTGGGCTTTCTTCCCTTATTGTTATTGAAGACCAGCTTTAGGCCGTGGTGGTCCGATAGCACGCATGGGATTATTTCTATCTTTCTGTACCTGTTGAGGCCCGTTTTTTGACCAATTATATGGTCAATTTTGGAGAAAGTACCATGAGGAGCTGAGAAGAAGGTATATCCTTTTGTATTAGGGTAGAACGTTCTATAAATATCCGTTAAGTCCATTTGGCTCATGACTTCTCTTAGTCTGTCTACGTCTCTGTTTAATTTCTGTTTCCATGATCTGTCCATTGATGAGAGTGGGGTGTTGAAGTCTCCTACTATTATTGTGTGAGGTGCAATGTGTGTTTTGAGCTTTAGTAAGGTTTCTTTTACGTATGTAGGTGCCCTTGTATTTGGGGCATAGATATTTAGGATTGAGAGTTCATCTTGGTGGATTTTTCCTTTGATAAATATAAAGTGTCCTTCCTTATCTTTTTTGATGACTTTTAGTTGAAAATTGACTTTATTTGATATTAGAATGGCTACTCCAGCTTGCTTCTTCCGACCATTTGCCTGGAAAGTTGTTTTCCAGCCTTTCACTCTGAGGTAGTGTCTGTCTTTGTCTCTGAGGTGTGTTTCCTGTAGGCAGCAGAATGCAGGGTCCTCGTTGCGTATCCAGTTTGTTAATCTATGTCTTTTTATTGGGGAGTTGAGGCCATTGATGTTGAGAGATATTAAGGAATAGTGATTATTGCTTCCTGTTATATTCATATGTGGATGTGTTATGTTTGTGTGCTTTTCTTCTCTTTGTTTTGTTAGCATAAATATTCTAAATTTCAGCTCTAAAAAGCTGAGAACTTAAATGAGGGTATTGAATTTTTCTTAGGAGTACTGATGTTTAACTTCTAAATATATTTTTAAAATACAGATGATGAAAATATTGCTCTACAGAAGATGGAACGTGATTGTTCATTATTTAAGATAAAAATATTAAACATAGCAAAAGTAATAGTTCAGATTTAATCAATATAATGTCTTTCTACTCTAAAGAGAAAGACCTAAGCTGAGACTGGATATGCTTTATATCATAAAATCAGGAATAAAGCAGTCAGCTTACTTAATATCATGTTTTGCTTAAATCAACAGAATATATTCTGAACCCGAAGGTAGCTTGGAAAATGAAGCTTTAATCCCACATTACTATGGAATCAACTCTAATTCAGAACGACTGGGTCTCATGCCTTTGCCTCAATATCTAATGGTCAGAGTTAATAAAAGATGGTGTTGCAGACAAGAGTATAACATAGCTGTCCTCTGAGAGGCTCCACCCACCAACTGACTGAGATAGATGCAGATATCCACAGCCAAACATGGATAGAGCTTGGAGAGTCTTATAGAAGAATGGAAGGCGGATTCCAACCCCTAAGGGGATAGGAACTCTGCAGGAAGACCAACAGAGTCAATTAACTTGGACCCTATAGGGTCTCAGAGACAAAGAACATGCACAAGCTGGACCTGGGCCTCCCCACTGATATGTAGCAGATGTGCAGCTTGGTATTCATGTGGGTCCCAGACAACTGGAACAGGAGCTATCCCAGAAGCTGTTGCCTCTATGTGGGTTATGTTTTTCTAGTTAGGCTGCCTTGTTCAGCCTCAGAGGGAAAGGAAGCACCTAAGCTTGTAGAGACTTCAAACACCAGGATGAGGAGATACCCAGGGCGGCTCAGCTGTTCAGAGGAGAAGAGGGTTGGAAGAAATGGGGGAAGGGCTGAACAGGAGAGGACAGTGTGCAGGATCTAAAGTGGATAGGTAAAAATTAGAGAAAGAAAGAAAAAAAGAAGAAAGAAAGGTAGAAAGAAAGAAAGGAAGAAAGAAAGAAAGAAAGGAAGGAAGGAAGGAAGAAAGAAAGAAAGAAAGAAAGAAAGAAAGAAAGAAAGAAAGAAAGAAAGAAAAGGTGGTTATATTCAGGCACTTGAACTGAAAAGCAAAGTTATTAGTCAAATTGCAAAACAACTGCTTTGTCTGAAAATCTTCTCGTTTAGGCAATGAAATAAAATAAATAAAATAGCTAATAAATTAGCTTCCACCTAAATAAATAAAGTCTTTAGCATGGATTTGGATATAAAGTCTGATTGAGGCATATGCTTTGGTGATTATTCCGAGAGAAACTGTGTCTGAGAATAAAAAACAATACAATTACAGACTGCATCTAACTCTGCTTCTCAGTGCACAGCAATCCGAGATCATCATTTTATCCCTTGCCTTTGGGATAAAAGACACTAAGGTTAGAGTTGTATCCTTGTCTCTTTGTTTGTGCAATGTTTTTAGAGACACTGAGCACCTGTGAGTTGATGGAAATCAGGACTACAGAGAATTATCTATAGTTCACCTAAAAAAAAATCAGAGTTAGAATTGACTTTATATTTATAATTCCTTATAAAAGAATAATAAACAAATTATTTTACAAGGTCTTGCTAGTTTCACAGAAATGAAGATACAGGCCATAGATTGACCCTGAAATTACCCAAAATATGGAGCTAAAGAAGAATTTTTTATAATACTTTATAAAGAAGCAAGTACCCAGAAAACTTCAATACCAAGGTAAGTAAGAAAAATATAGATAGGAAGGAAACCAAATGGAAAACCTGGAAAACAGACAAAACTATTGGAAAATACATTCTTTTCACTAGAAAAAAATGAACAATGCAGATAAAAAATAAAACCTAGCATGTCACAGAATGTTTTGGTATTTATATCTGATATCATACAAAAACATTTTATGTTTTGACAACTATACTTCAGACTTCACTCACATTTAATGAATATCACAGTTGTCCTATGTTTTACTGTTTGTGTCACTGTACAACCCAAGACGAGCGCAGACCCTTGGTCTTTGTGTCTCAGCCTCCTTGGGCCAGGATTTAGAGCTGTTTTTCTCTATTCCTGCCTGCAAACATTTTCCTGAGCGGGTGAAATTTGATAGTGTAGTATTTTTCATGCTTGCCTCACTGGATTACTCATTCCTTTTTAATTGTTTGATTGGCACACTGTTTTGGTTGTTTGCTTGTCTACATGACACAGGGCACCATCATAAAAAGTATCAATTTTGTACAATGATGATACAAATGCATTAGACAGAATCCAACGATTTTAGTAAAGGTAAGAGTTGAAGGCCTTGGGGCTGGGGATTTAGCTCAGTGGTAGAGCGCTTACCTAGGAAGCGCAAGGCCCTGAGGGGTCCCCAGCTCAAAAAAAAAGAACCAAAAAAAAAAAAAAAAAAAAGTTGAAGGCCATCATAAACGCCTCTGTGTGGATGTAAAGCACGTAACACTCAATGGAACAAAGAACTAGCAGAGGTCCACAGCCTCAAAAACAGGAGCAGTCCTGCCACGCAGGAGGCAACTCAATGCTGCCAGCACGACTTCCAGCTGCAATTGAAGATGCGGCTGCATAGACGGGCACAATGCATAGATGGTACGTAAAGGAGTAGAAACATTTTCTGTATGAATTCCTTAGAGGATTAAAAGCAGGTTGAGGACATAATTTGATCATAAATAAAATAAAACATTACAGAGTGCCTAGGGCTAATGGAGCCTTTCCATGGGTCCCTGGTATTCGGTGGTGGCTATATAAGAAAGCCTATAGCACAGACTGAGATAAAGGCTGAGTTGGGGATGTGATATGAGATATTAGATTGCATCTGAAATATAGGCAGAAGGCAGGGATTGGGGTTTTTATTTTAAAAACTATAGTTGGGGATTCTCACAACAGTTACAGAGAAGATACAAAAACAGACTATGGGGGAAAATTAAGTTATATTTAAAGATACATGTTGAATATTCAAGAAAGTCTACATTCAATTTGAAATATGAATCTTTCCAGAATAAGAAATATAAACTAGGTAAACATTGATAGATTGTATTTTTCACAAGGAAAATAAATATAATATTTTTGTCCCTTCAATAATTTCAAATGTTTTCTATGCATTTTTATTTCACCTCACAATGTACTGTCTTTTCTTAGCAAAATTTCATTATTATTCCTTGGACATAAGCATAAATGAACGCAGGGTGCACAGAGAATGTTAATATACATGGTTTAAGGAACTCTTTAAGGAAAAAGTGAGTTGAGATCTTTTCTAGTATGGAAAATCGATTTCCTTTTTCTATTTTAAACCTTATCCCCAAATAAAAATTGTAAACAATGAAAATAAATTATCCTGTCAGAAAGAATCTTACACTCAAGATCACTAAACTTAGCATTTGTTAGCGAAAGTTACTATTTTGTGTTTTACTGTATCAGAATTGGTGGAGGTTATAAATATCACAAAGTGCTTTATCACAACTTTAAATGTATGTTGAGATCATAATAGTTACATGTAAAATGATTCACATTGAACTGGAAATTTAGAACATGTGACTACTTAAGGAAGCAAGAGACATTACAGAGCTGCTAACTGTTAACAAATTCAGCTGAACAGCCAATACTGGAAGAAAGAGAAATCCAAAAGGAAACAGAGCTTACCAAGAGGCTGGCCTGCGATGACCCTGGCATTTTCTCCAGCCACCGCAGCTCTTGCATGCCGTTCACTCATGTACTGAACGAAAGCATACCCTTTGTGAACAGAGCAGCCAACAATTTTTCCATACTTTGAAAAAATAGCTTCAATGTCGACTTTCTTGACAATGGCTGTATTCAAATTGCCGATGAAAACCCGGGAGTTGATGGACTTGGGGTCATTCTTATTGGTAACATTGCTTGTTTGTGTTTTGCCGGTCATGGTTGGTTCACCTTGTTTTAATCCTTAAACAAACAAACAAACAAAATGATCAGAGAATAAGATTACTAAATTCAACAGTTTACTCTGGCTTTGAACAGGTTGCAATTTTTCATCTGGAAACAAATTCCTGAGTATTATTAATAATTTTGGTTTTTTTCTTAAAAAGTAATATCCAAGGTATACATCACTAAACACTGTTGGAAAATTCTCATAATTACATAGTTATTTAATGCCTTGATTTTGTTTATAATATTCAACCCCAAATGACTGTTTCACAGTTATTGAAAAATTTAAGTATAACCATATTTCCTAGTCTGTAAAAAGACTAGGAAAGTCTGCATCTGCAAGTCTAACCAAACGGGATACACAGTAACATGAAAACTGTGTAATGTCTAAGCTTAGGCAGTGAACTGCTCTATGCTTTGTAACAGATACAGTGTTCATCTGCTTCCCCAGAGGGATCCTAAGGTCAGAGGCCAACAATCGATTCCACTAAGGCTAAGAGAAAGAAAAAAAGAAAATGTGTTAATATCAGAAATTTGATTAGAATTTTTTTGCATGAGGAAAGAATGATGAGTTCTGTTCTTGATATTCAGTTGAACCAACCATTTATGTTATGACAGTTAAATGTAAACAAAATGACATATACAGCCATTAATCATCAATAATCAGAAAATCATGCAGGAAAATTGGGGCTTTCTCCACTCAGCCTTGTTTTAAGTAAACTCAATAAAGATTTTGTTTGAAAGCCTTAAAATCCATAGCCTTATTTATTGAATGTTGATGTTTTGCCAGGCGCCCTCTTCTCTTTGGAGAAACCCCTGTGAGAAAGGGAAACCTTTGGAGAAATACACTCTGAGGTAGGATGGGCCATTGCTAAAGACAAGCCAACAGTGCACTTTCTTGGTGATAGTTACAAGCATGTTCATATGAACACCATTTTAAAATATATCAGCTATTAAATAACAAATGCAATTGGCTTAATAATCATTTTAAGTTACACTGTCAATTTAATTGTTAATCTAGTAGAAATCACAAAGCCGCAAAAAGTGGGTATGCTTGAACATTCACTCACTATGCATTTAAAAGAAATGCTCTTGAAATGAAGCACAGCTTAGAAGCATTAAAATGTTTCAAATAAAGCTGTTCGTTATTGTCTCTGAAGTTATTATAACTTCCCTTCAAAGCAGGCCCTCACACACATCATTATAATGAAGGTAGATCTAATGAACAAAACATTAATCCATTTACATAAAAATTAAATCCAATTATTAAAATGAATGATTTTAAAATTACCTTATATTATTCCAGCTTAGTTACATTTGACTTTTTCTTTCATCATGAAATAGTCAAGCTAGAATTGTTGAAATTAAAACTGATACTTTTTTTCTAATCATTAAATTATACATATTACATAACTCAAGATATTTTTGTAAATGCATGAAAAAAATTAAGGTACATACCAAAACTTCAACTTCTTTGTATAATCTACTGTAGAGTACCCTTTTTTTTACTAGTACTGGCCAATATCTATAATGTAAACCCCAGAAAAACATAATTTCATTTTATAGCTATATGACAAATGTTTTCTGAAATATATCTATGACATAGTCAAGTGTAAGCGATTCTTAGAGCTGACAGTTACTTTATAATAAGGGACCTGATGGTTAGAAAGCAATCATGGAATCTATTAGATGAGGTCACCTGGATAAAGCTGAAGTAATGATTTGTGGAACAATTCAATGTGAGGTTGCACCACTCTGAGATCTCCTTATAAGTGTCACTGTGCTACCTTTACATCATCTTTTACAAAATATATGGATCGAATCTCAAAACAAATTTAAGATAGCAAATGGAGCTTGGCAGAGTGGTGTACTCCTTTATACTCAGAACTGGGTATATAGAGACAAGCAGACCTCGGTGAGTTAGTTCAGGCCAGGTAGATATAGCACATTCCTGGCCTACATAGAAAGACCCAGTAAAATGCTCATTTTTAAAAAATAATAGGGAATTCTAATACTAACACTAAATACTCTGAAATCTGTAGGCCTTTCTCTGCCATTAAGACTATTTTATTACTCTCTACTAGAGTAATACAGAGAGTACTATTGAAATTCTATTATAACATCAACTTATTCTAAAATCTATTCCAGGATTAGTTGCCATTGTCCTGTTCCTACACTACTACTGAACTATTTAGTTTATGTACCTCTATAACATGAATTGTTGGTCCATTGAGGAAAAGTGTCACTTACAACCATGATGATATATTGAGACCAAAATGATTCAATTACCTACAAAACTAGGTAATTATAAATGAAATATCTGTTATTCACATTTTGTGGGATTGATGTTCATCTACTAGCCAAGGATCTCCTGGATCTCAAGAGCACTTAGATTAAAGCTCAAACAGTGAAGAGAAGTGACATCTGAAA
Source organism: Rattus rattus (assembly GCF_011064425.1). Taxonomy (NCBI): domain Eukaryota; kingdom Metazoa; phylum Chordata; class Mammalia; order Rodentia; family Muridae; genus Rattus; species Rattus rattus. The sequence goes on along the minus strand of NC_046156.1, from coordinate 147,615,650 downwards.
GAAAAAGTACAGCAGTTTGTCCTTTATGTCTGTCTGGACAGGTACACAATGTCAGAGAGCAATGGACAAATAATAGGGATTATAGCAAGATAGCAAACACAGATAGTAGAATTACTGACAAGACTTCAGAAATATCAGACAAGACTTTAAAATGTCTGAGAAGGCTTCACATGATGATGAAGTATTCCTAGGATGAGAGCTACGCGAAAAAAGAAAAGTGAAGTCTGCTGAGAGAAGACCTTGAATCTATATTTATATCTAAGACTACAAACAAAGGCATCAGGATTATAAAATTGTTGAAAATCTGTGAGTTAGTAATTTAAAAAACCACAGAAAAACCAAGACTACCTCAGGTTCTTCCCAATGTAATAGAGGGACCACACTGACTCCTGTGTATTTATGATTAGTCTTGCATGAACTGGTCCTTAATAATAAATAAAAATTAAATATTTTCTTTGGGATCTATGTTCCCAAATAAAAACATATAAAACCGAAAAACAGTAAACATATAACAACAAGAACATGATGGTCAACTTCTTTTGCAACTCAAATGTATATGGCAAATGGCATAAATATTCTTTAAAAAATGGAGCTCAGATAAACCGCCACATGAAACTTTCCATCTTAAGGATCCAACCAGATGCCCCTATAGTTTTATAAGTTTAAAAGATATAATCCCTACCCACAAAACTTCTGATTCAAAATTTATCCTGCATATAAGAAATCCAGAGACAGGGGATAGAGCAGAGATTGAGGGAATGGCCAAGCAATAACTGGGCCAACTAGAGACCCAACCCATTGATAAGCCCCAATCCCTGACACAATTTAGATACTCTGTTATGCTTATAGACAGGAGCCTAGCATAACTGTCCTCTGAGAGACTCCACCCAGCTGCTAACTCAGACAGATGCAGAGACTCACAGCCAAACAATGAATGAACCCTGGGGAGTCCTTTGGAAGAGTAGGGGGAAGAATTGAGGACCATCAAGGGGATATAAACTCCAAGGGAAGGCCAACAGAGTCAACTAACTAGTACCCCTGGCCCTCTCAGAGACTGACATACCAACTAGGGAGCATACATGGATTGGACTTAGACACCCTGCACATATGTGCAGATGTGCAGCTTAGACTTCATGTAGGTCCCAAAAAAACTGGAGCAGAGGCCATCTCAAAAAACATTGCCTGTCTGTGGGATATGTTCTAGCTAGGCTGCCTTGTCTGGACTCAGTGAGAGATCAGTGGACTGCTATGTCAGGGTCAGGGGATGCCTAGGAGGGGCCCAACCTACTCAGAGGAGAAGGGGAGGGAGGATGTGGGCAGTGACTGTGGGAGGGAACACTGGGTGATAGGGTAGTGAATGGGATGAAAAGTAAATAAATTAAAAAAAAATTATTACCACTTACCAACAGGAAAAAATAAAGATGGATCAAATGAAACTATTAAGATGAAATAAGAAACAAGATAAGAACTCTTATTTCTAAGGTTTGAAACATACTCAATGGGTATACATTAGATTTAAAGCTGTAGAAATAGTGGCTATCCCAGAAGTGGTAGAAAGGGAAAACACTGAAGAAACTCTATTAACTAGCTTCAGAAAGCTGAATGATGATGCCAGGCTGTTTGTCATCCATACATTCAGAGTCCTGGAGGAGATAGTAGAAAACATTGAAAAATATGATGGCCCCAATCTTCCTAAATTTTATAAAAATGATAATATCAAAGATCTGAAATTCTGAACATATCCCGAGGAGAGAAAATAACTCCACGATATACATCATAATCAGACCGCAGAAAGTCAGTCCTCAGAAGCTGCTAGACGTTGGAAGGATGCCTGCATTCGGACAGAGAAAGGAATAGGAACAAAGAGATCCCGTGGCCATAGAAGAACTGACCGAGGAGGACTGAACTCTTTTCCAAAGATGTCTTTTCCTTTGTTTTGTTTTCGGTAAATAAGTTTGCAGAGTTTAGGGTCTGTGAAAAATGCTGTGAAATAAGACAGAATTTAAACTGCTGTTGCTCCACAGAACTTTCTGTGGAGTCAGAAAAGTCCATATTTATGCTATCCCAAAAGAAATATAACAAGTGCCTGTGGCTTCTGAGTACTTGGAGTATTAACTTGGCAACTGAATTTTTGACATTTTACTTAATTTAAAAAGAGGTTACATTCTACTAGACTGATCCACTCAAAGATTACCTGAATTTTAAAATTTGAATCATATCAACAGAAATAATGATTATCTATTCTCAATTCATTCTTGGAGAATAAATATGTTTTGAGTCTTAAAAGTTTAGGGTTCTGATGGTATTAGGTATACTTTGAATAAATAACAAATAAAAAGTTAAGTAATTGCTATTAGGCAAACACTAAAATTACTACCAATTTTCTTTTCAAAATAGATTTACTTAGTTTCCTCTGGAAACCATAAGTAGTCTAGCTTTTTAATTTGTATTTGAGAGTCTTATCCTTAAATGCTACCAAGACACATTAACAATAAAACAAAAAAAGAAGCAGCTTTAGTGTGGTTTAGGAAAATGGTTTTGAAATAGACAAATCAGCAATCCTTGATTGATTTCTACCTGGAATTTCAGAGTCACTCCAATGCTCACTGAACAACAGCAACATAAAATACTCAGATACTCGAGAGAGTTATCCAAGAACAGTAATCTATCCAATATTCAAGAATTTAGACAAGGACTCAGAAGGTTCACAAGAAAAAATGAGAAACAATAAAGTGTGTCATGCATAGTGCTATCTAGAGCTGCCACTTGTATTGTCCTAAAGAAACAATGTAACACATACTGCAAGAAAAGGAAAATTTAACGTGCAGTTAAGAGAGAGAGAGAGAGAGAGAGAGAGAGAGAGAGAGAGAGAGAGAGAGAGAGAGACAGAGAGAGACAGAGACAGAGACAGAGACAGAGACAGAGACAGAGACAGAGACGGAGACAGAGAGGAGGAGGAGGAGGAGGGGGGGAGGAGGAGGAGGAGGAGGAGAGGTAATATTTTAAGAGCAGAGATAAGCAGGCAAAGCCAGAAGCGTTCATTAGATATAAGCATTCAGCGAGGAATGCAGTTACTTAAAGCTCATTAGATGTAAGCATGGAGCAAGCACACAGCTAGCTGTCAGCACATATAAGCAGACCTCCCGTTTCTAAAGGTTTTAAAGTAGTCTGCACACATTGTACTTTTAAAAGTAAACTTGTTAGTATGAGATTACTTATGTTCATGATCAGAAAATGCTGAAACAGATCTGGAATAAACTAATGTGCTTAATTAAGCCTATGTTCTTAAAGAAAATAAATCAAAGTAGTACTATAGAGTTTGCTTTATTATTAAGAAAATCATGATCACTTTGAAAAAAATGTATTTTGTTAATCAAATCACTGACAATTTTTCAGTACCTCTTAAAAAAACTGCTTAATACATGCTAAAGTACCAAAGAAAAAACTTGTATAATAGTATTTTATGAAAGATCTGCTGTCAGTATTGCAGTGGGAAAAATCATTGCAAGATATTTGGATGTGTTTCTGCTTCTTATAAAGATAAAGATCACAAGTATAGTAAAGAATTAAGTCTTAAGCTTCAAATGGCTTCATGGAATAAATCTTTCAGTAAAGATTTAGGAAAATGTAAATTTGAAAGATTTTATATAAATAGCAGAGAAAAAAATACAACCCCACTTTGAAGACATGCAGGGATTAAAGGTTCAGTTTTTATCCATTTTTAAACTATAAGAAAATATAAATTAGAAAAAACTTTGGTAAAAATCTGTATTTCATATAACATTACATATTATAGGAACATTGTGCTTTTTTTTTGTAAAATAACTATAATGCAAGACTTAAGTACTTACATATAGATTTATATCACTATCTGTTCTATATAGTTATTGGTCATTTATTTAATTTTCAGCTCTAAAGTTAAATAAGCACAGATTGACAGTATTCCCAGCAGCAGGGAAGAAAGTTTCTTCTGGAGAATTCATTCAGTAGTGTGACAGATGCCCATTCTTCCCACCCAAAGAAATTGCTGATCAGTCATTCTGAGTACTGTCCACAATTACTGTGTAGACAATAATCTAAAAGATCTGTAACAGAGATGGGTTAAGCTAGGCAGATATGCCATATTCTGTCATACTCAGAGGACAGTGAATTAGTGTTTTGAGCTCTCAAAGCATTGTCTCTAAGTCAATTTTTTAAAGTTATTGTCCATATAATTTATTGGAATTAAAGCCAACTTTATAGACAAGTCAACCCAAACACTTGCACTTCGTCTCAACAGGACAAAGGCCAGAAAACTCTTTCTGTCATGAGTTTATTGTTAGTTTCATGAATTAGCAAAGTTTATAATTCCCTGTCTTTTCCAGTTCTCAAAGTAAATTACATTGCAGGATACAATTAAATTATCTGACTTGAACAACTCTCTTTTCAATACATTCTTTTTAATGTTATGTCTTTTTTAAAAAATTTACTTTGCATCCCAATCACTGCTTCCACTTCTGGTTGCCATCTCCCACAACCCTTCTCCCATTCCCATCACCCCTTCTCCTCTGAGAGGGTGGAGTCCCCCTCCTTGGGTATCCTCCAACAATGGCACATCAAGTCTCTGATGGGCTAGACACATCCTCTCTCACTGAGGCCAGACAAAGCACCCTACCAAAGGATCATAACTAACGGACAGGCAACAGCTTTTGGGATAGCCCCTGCTTTAATTCTTTAGGACCCACATGAAGATTAAGCTGCGAATCTGGGGAGGCCTAGGTCTAGCTGTTGTATGCACTTTGGTTGGTGGTTCAGTCTCTGAGATCGCCAAGGATCCAGGTTAGTTGACTGTTTGGAGTTTATATAACCTTTGGGGCCTGTAATCCTTCCCTCTATTCTTCCACTCCATCCACGGTTTGGGTATGGGTGCCTGCATCTGTCTGAATCAGTTGCTGGATGGAGCCACGCCAGACGCCTGTTTGCAAATGTAACAAGAGTACAAGTAATAGAGTTAGAGATTGGTGCTTACCCTTGGTATGCGTCTGTAGTTGGGCCAGTTATTTCTTGGCCATTCTGCTCTATTCCACAGCGCCTGCATTCTTTGTAGACAGAATAAATGTTGGGTTGAAAGGTTTCCGGTTGGGTTAGTGTCACTATCTCTCTACTAAGGTACTTGCCTGGCTACCGTGGATGGCCACTTCATGTTCCGTATCTCCAATGCTGTGAGGCACAGATAAGGTCACCCCTATTAATTCTTGGGTGCCTCCCCATCCCAGGTCTTTTGCATGTCCTTAAGATACCCCTCCTATACGAAATACAGGATACTATGCTATGCTCCATAACCCCAAAGAAGCGAAATGAAAAAAAATTCATGCGCTGCTGCTTGCATCTCACTTTAAAGGGGGGATTAAATAGTCATAGGAGGCAGACAGAGGGAGGGAACTGAGTGGAAGAAGGGAAATGGCAGAAAATAGGCGAGGGGTTCAGGATTGGGTGTGACCAGACGCATCTGCAACTGGCAGTGGTGGAGAGGAGGGGCCATCTCCAAGTCATTATCTGGAATGCAAAGAAGATTTCTTTTATATTTTCCTTAAATAAATCCCTTGTTAAAGCTTCAAATTAATTTAAATATATCAATACTTCAAGAATCTAACTTTTTTCTCTTTCTCTATCTTTTCTTTATCTCTTTTTCTCTTTTTCTCTCCCCCCTTTCTTTCTTTCTCTGTGAAAAATGCCAGATAATACAATTTCAATTCTCATTTGCAGTGGAGAAGATATAGTCTAACACACTGGGGACAGCCTGACAGAGGAAGCATAACATAATTGGTTCAATTTCCATCCAGTCAGAAATCAGAAGAGAAATACTGGTGCTTAGATCACTTGCTTTTTTTTATTTCCTTTGACTGAGTCTGGGAACCCAGCCCAAAGATACTGTCCATAACCAGGGCAGATCCTCCTTTTCTGGTTCAATATCTATGAACACAACTTTGCAAACAAATTCAGAGGTGCTTGTTGTAGATGATTATAAATCTAATTAATTGAACAACAATTAAGCATCATACAGAACATCTAAGAGTAATAAAGAGTTTGAGTGGTTTTAAAAGAAAATTAAAGTGTTATATATAACAACTCTATCTTGGGGGTTGGGTGCATGGCTCAGGAAGATTGTTTGTTGAGTGAGCATGAGGTCCAGAGTTCACATTTGCAGTAAAAGGTAAGAATCTAGATACAGTCAGGCTCATCTGTCATCCCAGAAGTATGAGGGAGGGAGACAGGAAAATCCCTAGGGTTTACTGGTGGTCAACCTACCTCTAGCTTCAGTGAGGGAGAGAGCAAGAAAACTAACATTCACATCTGGTTTCTATTTGAACATGAGTAGGTACAACTGTACATATTCCAAACACATACAACACACATATGTTCACAAACACATAAAATATCTTTAATTTCAATCCAGTTATTATAACTATGAATAACAGACTGAGTAAAAATGAATATTCACTGTTTCAAAAATACTTATTATAGTCAATTTGAATTGGAAGCTCAGTATCAGTGAATATGTCACAGCTTCTGCATCTAATGTGCAAAAGCATTCAAAAATATTGTACCAGTCACAGTACAAAGAGATTTACAATAAAATACCCTATATAAATCGCTTCATAGGCAAGAAAAGAATAACAACAGTGGGCATCGACATATTAATATTGAAGGGGGAAGTGTTCACAGTGTTCAATTCTGAGAGAATGAACTAGAAAATTATTGACTTCTGAGCGAAGGAGAACTAGCCTCTCCCATGGAAAAGCCTTGGTACTGATTGTCCTTTTCAGAGGTCAGCCTTGAGAATATATACAGACAAACAACAAAAATTAACCCAGCAGTTTCTAATAAATATATATATATATATGTGTGTGTGTGTATTACATATATATGTATATGTACATGTATATGTTTATTTGTATGATTTATATGTGTTTATATGTGTATAAGTAATATACCATATACATATAAAACTTACATATTAACAAAAACAAATAATTCTATCAATTGGAGAATGAGAATTAACACAGACTTGATGAGGTAAGGGTATTAAGTGGGAAGAGATGGAGGGAGGACAGAGAGGGGGAAGAGATCTAATTATATTTCAATTTAAATCATTACAATTCTTTATCAATTTTTAAAATTTAAATATAATTGCATCCATTTTCTCTTTCTCTTTCTTCCTCCCAACCCTTGTCAGGGTCTCTACTTTGCTTTATCTCAAATTCGTGGCCTCTGACCTTTTTATCTTTTATTCTTGTTTTACACACCCACATACACACAAGCACATGCACGCATACATTTCTAAATATAAAATACAATAGTTTCAGTCCATATAATATTATTTGTCTGCATAAGATTTCAGAGACGGCCACTAGGAATTGAATAACCAATAAAGGGGGGTGGCTCTTCCCTGGAAAAAGCTATTTTTCTCTGGCTCTCAGCATTCAAATCTATGTTTCTGAAGATAATATTATAGCAATACTACAATATTAAAAAAAGCTAAATTTTCTTGATCCTCTTATTTAGTAATTAATGGATATAATTGTGCAGTTTATTTTATTTCTAGTAAGTCAGTAGTTACCACAGAGCTGACATGATAAATTTCATATTTTAAGGAGAAGAATGATTCAAAATCTTAGTGAATAGAACATGGAAAGTATTCCCAAATTAGGCAAACAATATTCCATGTCTCAGATGAAAATGGCTGGTGTTTCTTACTTTATGTGTCAAAGACCATGAAATGAGAAGTTATCATTTATTTACTTTGTAAATGGATAACATTATCTAGAGGAAATCAAACCTGCTTGCAAATGTCATGGGCACTAAAATGAAATTGCACAGCCAGAGTAATGTGGGGGAGAAATATTCAATGCTACCTCTGTTCTCTGAACACAAAAACTTTGATTTTAATACTTTATGTAGCTACTGCTAAGAGGGCTATCATGCATGTTTTAAATTTTACTTAGTTTGAGTTTAGTAAACATAGTAACTTACTGTAAACCTTCCATTAGTTATTTATTCAATATTCATTCATATGGCAGTTTTCCCTCTAAGGTCTTTTGGACCTGGAATCAAGTAAAGTACTGGAGGATATTTAGCAAGATACTGAATGCCATAGGTAATCATGCATGATAAAGGGGATGGCTACAGATTGCCAAGGTTTCCTTTATGTTTATACAGAAAGATGTCACTAATAAAGTATCTTTCAGATAATCATATAATGTTCTCTCTTTCCTTTCTCTCTCTCTCTGTCTCTCTCTCTGTGTTTGTGTCTCTCTGTCTCTGTCTCTCTCTCTCTCTCTCTCTCTCTCTCTCTCTCTCTCTCTCCCTCCCTCCCTCCCTCCCTCCCTCCTTTCTCTCTTTCTCCTCTCTTTCACTCTTCTTGGTTTTCTGAGGCAGTACTTTTTCTGTGTAGCCCCAGGTGAACTGGAACTCACTCTGTAGGCCAGGCTGCCCTCGAACTCAGAACATCTCCCACCTCTTCCTCCTGAATGCAGGGATTATTGGCATGGGCCCTGCCCTTGGATATGCTTTTAAAAATATTCTCTAAGAAATTTTATGATTCCCATAGCATTGCAAAAATGTTTTACAATGCCAAGTTGAAAATACAACTCTCTATGTATCTTTTCCTGAGATACTTAATAGTAAATGGTTTAGCATTGATTACGTTCATGAAATTCAACCAGGCAGGAGTGAATACTCAAGACAGAAACAGTGTTCTATGCACTTGTAAGTAATCTATTATATGATGTCAGCAGTAGGGAAGTGATGAGAGGATAATCCTTCTGCATACATTCGAATGAAGATTAGCTACATTTCTCAAATTCATTCACTGAATAAAACATTTTTCCCCATCTTAAACGTTCAGGCTGTTTGAAGCTAAATTTCAAGAGCTTAAGAACTGGTAAACACAAGAAAAAAATGAGCCCAGTCTTAGTTAACCGGTCAGTTTTTTGTTTGTTTTTTTGTTTTGTTTTCTTTGTTCAGACTGCTAGTCATGACAATTTCCTTGGGAGTTAAATGTTGACCCTGTGTGATTTCAAGCAAGATCCTGAACTGCCTACAGAAATGAGCAACTTACAACCATTGCTGAAGTTGCTTTTCAGACCATTGAAGACGGAAAGGTCTTAAATCCCACAATCAGTTCCCTGACGTCTTTTCTTCTCATAAACAGCCATTTTACAATACTTGGGATGCAGAGCACACCTCTATAAACTTGAATGTTTGTGGATTTCAAGTAGCAAGGAAAGTGGTATGGTGATAATGTCTTTATGTGTACAAATCACAAAGTTCCCATTTACCTGTCTCAAAAGCTCAACAGTAGGAGCAGAGACCCACTCATTTACAAATAAGCACCTACCTAAAGGACATGAGGTAATTTTTCAGTAATCTTACCCTTATTGTTGAAAAAGCCCAGAAAGACAAAAAGATTCTTTACCTTTCTCTTAACACTTAGCTATATAAGGGAAGGTCCCAAACACACACACACACACACACACACACACACACACACACACACACACACACACTTCAGAGATACAGAAATTAAAAGTTATATAGTCTTCTCTATATAATAGACACAGTGTGATTTATTTTATAAACATCTCTAAGCTTAATAAACAGTTTAATACTTAAAAACTGTTTAATCAACAGTAAAGGGATGACAGTTGCCATGAGACAATATACTACAGAATGATATAGTTCACTAGGCAGTTGTAGTCTGTTCACAGACTTTGCACTGTCTTTTAAACCTAGCAACATTAGGGGGATACATTTTTCTAACTTAGAGAACAAAACTACCTTAAGTTTTAAGAGTGTTTTCTTAGACATCATGAATTTTCCAAGTAAATGGATGAAACTTGAGAATATCATCTTGAGTGAGAGAATTCAGTCCCAAAGGACATACATGGTATGTTCTCACATATAAATGGATAATAGCCATAAAACACAGGTACCATATAACAGTCCACAGACCAAAGAAGGTAAACAAGAAGGAAAGTCCAAAGGAAAAAGCTTGCATCAGACTTAGAAGAGGGATACAATTATTTCATAAGAGGCAGATAGAGGGAGGCAACTAGGAGGAAGAGGTATGGGGAAAGGAAATGGGGGTTTCAGGATCAGTTGTGGGGAAGTACAAGAGAGATGGCTAGAAGGACATGAAAGTAAATGTAAATCCGCAACTGATAGGAGTGAGTAGGTGGGGGGCATCTCCAAACAGTACAGAGATCATGGAGAAGGGAATCAATGGAGGTCACCTTAGCTGTGTTTCACAACATCGGAGTTATGAAACCTGAAGAGGCCACCTCCGGTAACTAGGCAGGAACCCTAATGGATCAACAGAGACACCAAACTACCCACAAAATTTTCAACCCTAAATTTATCCTGTCCACAAGTAATGTAGGCATGGGAGGTGGAGCAGAGACTGAAGGAATGGACAACGAATAACCAGCCAAATTAAGAAGCATAGCATGAGCAAGCACCAATCCCTAACACGATTATTGATAGTTTGTTACATTTGAAGACAGGCAGATGTCCTCTGAGAAGCTCCACCCAGCAGCTACCCAGATATATACAGACGCCCACAGCCAAACAGTGGATGGAGCTTGGGAACTCTTATGGAAGAATAGGGGGAAGGATTGCAGTTCCTGGAGGAGATAGGAACTTCATAGGGAGACAAACTGAGTCAACTAACCTGGTCCCTGAGGATCTCAGGGTTTGAACCACCAACCTAAGAAGATACACAGGCTGGACCTAGGCCTCTCCACACATATATAGCAGGTGTGAAGCTTGGTCTTCCTGTGGGTCCCAAACCACTGGAACAGGGGCTATCCTAAAAGCTGTTGCCTGTCTGTGGGATATGTTTCTTTGGTAGGCTGCTTTATCTGGCTTTAGTGGGAGAGGATGTGTCTAGCCCTGCAGAGAATTGATAAACCATGTTTGTGGACACACAGGGAGGGGCCCTCCACCTTCTCAGAGGAGAAGGCAGAAATAGGGGAAGGATTGTAGAAGCAGGTGGCCAGGAGTGGGACAGTGTGTGGGGTAGAAAGTGAATAAGTTAAAAATACAATAAATTAAAAGAATAAAGAGTGCTTTGTAATTATATTTATACAGACAAGAGGTCAAGTCCTATTTTACCTTTTGCCTGTTGTGTAACTTTGGACATTTATTTAGCTTTTTTTTTTGGCTCATAGCAGTATTTATGGCTATAACCTTGGGTATCTACAGATTCAATGAAATCCCCATCAAAATTCCTACTAAATTCTTTACAGAGATAGAAAAAGCAATTTGCAAATTCATTTGGAATAACAAAAAACCCAGGATAGCGAAAACTTTACTCAACTATAAAAGAACTTCTGGGGAAATCACCATCCCTAACTTCAAGCAGTATTACAGAGCAATAGTCCTAAAAACTGTGTGGTATTGGTACAGAGACAGGGAGATAGATCAGTGGAACAGAATTGAAGACCCAGAAATGAACCCATGAACCTATGGTCACTTGATCTTTAACAAAGGAGTTAAAAACCATCCAAAGAGGGGTTGGGGATTTAGCACAGTGGTAGAGCGCTTGCCTAGCAAGCGCAAGGCCCTGGGTTCAGTCCCCAGCTCCGAAAAAAAGAAAAAGAAAAAAAAACATCCAAAGGAAGAAATATGGCATTTTCAAAAAATGATGTTCATTCAACTGGAGGTCAGCATGTAAAAGAATGCAAATCGATCCATTCTAATTACCCTGTACAAAGCTTAAGTCCAAGTGGGTCAAGGACCTCCACATCAAACCAGACATATGCAAACTAATATAAGCAAAAGTAGGGAAGAGTCTTGAACACATGGGCACTGGGGAAAATTTCCTGAACAGAACACCAACAGCTTATGCTCTAAGATCAAGAACTGACAAATGGCATCTTATAAAGCTGCAAAGCTTCTGTAAGGCAAAGGACAGTCATTAGGACAAAACAGCAACCAACAGATTGGGAAAAGATCATTACCAATCCTACATCTGATAGAGAGCTAATATCTAAAATATACAAAGAACTCAGGAAGTTAGACTCCAGAGAGCCAAATAACCTTATTAAAAATGGGGTTGAGAGCTAAATAAAGAATTTATACCTGAGGAATATTGAATGGCTGAGAAGCACCTAAAGAAATGTTCAACATCCTTAGTCATCAGGGAAATGCAAATCAAAACAACCCTGAGATTCCAACTCACACCAGTCAGAATGGCTAAGATCAAAAACTCAGGTGACAGCAGATGCCGGCGAGGATGTGGAGAAAGGGGAATACTCCTACATTGTTGGTGGGATTGCAAACTTGTAGAACCTCTCTGGAAATCAGTCTGGAGGTTCCTCAGAAAATTGTACATTGCACTACCTGAGGACCCAGCTATACCTCTCTTGGGCATATACCCAAAAGATGCTCTGATATATAACAAAGACACATGTTCCACTATGTTCATAGCAGCCTTATTTATAATAGCCAGAAGCTGGAAAGAACCCAGATGCCCTTCAACAGCGGAATGGATACAGAAAATGTGGTACATCTACACAATGGAATATTACTCAGCTATCAAAAACAATGACTTTATGAAATTCATAGGCAAATGGATGGAACTGTAAAATATCATCCTGTGTGAGGTAACCCAATCACAGAAAAACACACATGGTATGCACTCATTGATAAGTAAATATTAGTCCAAACGCTCGAATTACCCAAGATGCACAGACCACATGAAACTCAAGAAGGATGACCAAAATGCAGATGCTTCACTCCTTCTTTAAAAGGGGAACAAAAATATCCATAGGAGGGGATTGGGAGGCAAAATTTGGAGCAGAGACTGAACGAATGCCCATTCAGAGCCTGCCCCACATGTGGCCCATATATACAGCCACCAAAACTAGATAAGATGGATGAAGCTAAGAAATGTATGCTGACAGGACCTGGAGATAGATCTCTCCTGAGAGACACTGCCAGAACATGTCAAGTACAGAGACGAATGCCAGCAGCAAACTACTGAACTGAGAATGGGACTTGCATTGGAGGAATTAGAGAAAGGTGTGAAGGATCTGAAGGGGCTTGCAACCCCATAAGTACAACAATGCCAACCAACCAGAACTTCTATGGACTAAATCATTACCAAAAGACTATACATGGATGGACCCTGGGCTCCAACTTCATATGTAGCAGTGAATAGCTTTGTTGGGGCACCAGCAGAAGGGGAAGCCTTTGGTCCTGCCAAGGTTGGACCCCCAGTGTAGGGGATTGTTTTGGGGGGTAATGGGTGGTGGATGGGGAGTGGACCACCCAAATAGAAGGGGAGGGGGAGGGGCGTGGGGACTGATGGACAGGAAACTGAGAAAGGGAATAACATTTGAAATGTAAACAAGAAATACTCAATTTAATAAAAATGGGAGAATAAAACTAACAGTATATTTATAGTATTGGCACATAGGGACTGATTGAAATACTAGTATTGTATGATTGTTAATCTGCACTTTTCAACTTTATTGAATATAAAATCACCATAAACTAGTTATATCTATGAGGTAGTTGCTTGTTTGTCTGGTTGTTTGGTTATTGCAGAAACGATAAACTGAAAACCCCCATTGAATGTAAGCAGCACAACACTCTGAGCTGGTATCTGGGACTGAATAAACAAAGATGAATTTAGCTATGTACCAGCATCAATCAGTTTCTGATTTTTGACTACAGTCATAATATGAGCAGCTGCCTCAAGTTCTTGCTACAATCATTTGAAGAACAGCACGGTCTATACTTTCAAACTTGAGCTACAGTAAACCTACCTCCTTTACATTATTTCATTCAGGTTATTATATTATATTAATAAAAATATAATTGATCCTCATAGTTATATTCCAGAATACAAGGGCAAGAGAGGTGTCCATGCGCTCAGTAATGTCTTTTCAACTTCCATGTTGTTATGTTTAGTTGATTTAATCAAATGATAATTCATACTTTTTAAAATGTTTACTGGTCAGAAGTGTCTTGGTAATGTTTCTCAAGATAGGCTTAAATAGTAATTCTAAATGTTTCTCATTAGTGTCTGCCCCAGGACAATTTGCAAGTTCCTTTGGAGATGTGGTAGAGACTGCAATAATATTTTATATAAGGTTATTGAAACATTGAAGAGATTTCTGTGAAGCAACATTACTGTAAGGTATTTTAACTAGCAAGGAACATGTCAGTCACACTGGTTGATTATTGGCTTTTCCTCTGAAGAAGTTAGTTAGCATTTGCAGGCATCTTGTCGTTCACTCTGTAGACTACCCTTGGACATTTCAGGGTTGAGCCATATAAAGGCACAGTGCCATAGAAGTGTTAGGCTTTTATTGTGTGGAAGTAGTCTTATGAGCATTTTATATTGTTTTTTTTGGGGGGGGGGATCTCTTAAGTCATGATTTTGTGTGCAAAACCTTGTCTATTTCACACGAGAACTAGAGTTCTTATGTAGGTTCATCTGGAGTATGTGCTTAATGAACTCAAGTAACTGTGGTCAGCAAGGGTTTCTTTTATAGATTTATGAAAATTTCCTCTAACAATCGAGATACTGCCACAAGTATGTATGCTTATGGGGATGGTCCATGGAAAATCAGATTTAAGAGATTGCCTGTTTTTTATAAACTGTCTTTCACTAGTTTATTTGCTATGGGGATTGTTTTCAATTCTTATTAGCTTCCAAGTGGACAAGATGAATAGAAATTAATCCTCAGGTGGGTAGGTTCACTCACCCCATAATAAAGCTGGCTTATAGTTAAGAAACATCTATGATGGGACTAGAGAAATGATTAAGTGGTTTGGAACACTAATTAGTGTTCTGCTAATTTGGAACACTTCAGAGTTACTGGGTTTGATTCCCAGCACCCACATAGTGGCTCAAAATTGTCGGTAATTCCAATTCAAGGTACCCAACACCCTCATCTGGTCTTGTGGGCAACACGCATGCACATGGTACACAGACATATTTGCAAGCATTATACACAGAGAAATTAAAATAAAAAATAAAGAAATTACTAAGGTAAAACAGTTTATCTGTGTCTCTTAGAGCACTATGAAACCTGGAGGCCATACCCAATCTTGAGAAAGTCCTGTGATTGATACAGGGATGTCAAGTGAGCTTCTGGGGTTTAGGAAAGCTCACCCCAGTGTAGTTTAGAAGGGTCCTGAGTTTACTACATGTGCAGAGGACTTCCATCAGTTTCTCATATTAAACAGACAATTTTTGCTTGATTCATGTTTCTCATACAATAGTCATTGGAGTTTCGAAATAGCCACTAAATTTAATTATTCAAAGAACTTATTGATACATAAATTTTCACAGATTATAACTTGGAGTTAAGTCATATAATTCTAGAATAACTTCTCTATACTACATTTTCATATATAAACTTATTTAAGTTTAACCTATTTGACCAAGGAGATGTGTGTGATATTGTAAGTGAAGTCAAACTATTTATGTAGCAGAATTTTAGATAACGAAAGGGGAAACTGTATGGAAAGAATTAAACTACTTTTGCTGCCCTACATCTTTATACTTAGCATTATCTTATTTGTTTTACTTTCCTTACTGTGTGACATGAAGAGCATACATATTATGTATCATATGTTTATGTGTAATACATATTATAACTCCAAATATAATTCAGGTCATGCATTTTTAACACATTTAGTACTTAATTTTTACTCAACTCATGGTGTATGAACACAATAAAGTATAAATGAGTGACCAGCTGGAAATAAGTCTACTATCCAAGTATTATTGATATTACCCTGAGGTTTTTTTTTTCACTAAAACCCCTACTCACAGGTATCAGAAAACTATTAGCTGAGTCCATTTCCTTTTCACAGTTCGGAGATAATTTTATGACAACAACATTCAGCAGCATAGCCATAGTTTTCTAAGCCCATATAGTGGATTTTACTGACTGTCAAAAATATTAGCGGCAACAGACAAAGATTCTAAAGAAAGAAGAAAATCTTGGTGGTGGGTTAACATTTATGAAAGGCTCTGTCATAAATCAGAGGTGGGAAATTGCTTTTCCTTGTTGTGCCATCTGAAAATGTTTCCCTCTTATAAACTCGATATAGAGATTGTTTCTCTTTCTTCCTTATATACCAAGCTAGTAATGTCCTTTCTGGCATGAGCAGCTATCTAAATCAAGCACAAGGGCCTCTGTGTGCTGAAGACGTGGAGATGCTCCATCTGGCAGACATGACTATGTGTGTGTGGCGGGGGTGGGGGGAAGAAGAAACACACTTGAGAGTCAAGGAACTGTAGAAACCCCTGCCATTACTATCTAAAATTCTCTGGTTTAAGTGTCTGCATAGATTTTGAGAACAGCAACACAAGTTAGAATAAGCTAAATGATGAATTAAGACATGTACAGTGCTCATTTCGAGTGGCAGTTACTATTTGGTATGGCGTGTATAAATGCTCATTCATTCAAAACTACATTCTCAGCCGCGTGCACAGTACACAAAACAGAAAAGTAAACACTATTTACAAATGAGCATGAAGTGCTTCCCTCTAATAAATGAGGGAAAATGTTTCGTTTTGCTGCAGCAGTTTTCAGCATAATTGTGATCACTGGGTTGCTATTGTCTACTTGGTGGCTCTAAAATGCATTTGACAAAAGAAAATTGAGTATCACTTAGGATCATAAACACAAATCATAACAGTCTCTGCTTTAGAAGGATTTATACAGAAAGGCGTAGGTGTAGTAAGTACGTGTGTAGATTTTTAAAGCATAAAATGCCCAAAGTCACATGGTACTTGAAACAGTGCTGATGTTCTCTTCTATTTTCATAGCCAGCAGGCACACTGCTGGTTAGAGTTAGCACTGATTCTCTGAGGGTGTATGGAACACTTATATATAATGGCCACTTCTTGGGCACCATCTGCTAGAACAACCAAGGATTTTGAGAGAACCCTCTCATCTATCACAATACCCCTACCTGTTAAACCCTGACACTTTCTAAGGCTGCTGATTCCCGTATACCTCATTTCACACACACAAAAAAATGCTACTCAAAATTTTGCTTAAGGGCACTCACTGCCTCTCCTCAGATCAAGATAAAACTGAAGTTGTTACGATTTAATATAGGTATTGCTTAAAAATTCACAGGATGCAACTTACATCCCACTGTCATAGTTTTAATAGTTGGGATCATTATGAGATGATTAAGTTAAAGGAGGAGATCTCACAAGTGTTATTAAAAACCTTACCACAAGGGATGGGCTAGGGACATGGGTCCATGTGTGCTTGTTGTACTAACATGAGGAATTGAGTTTGGACATACCAAACCAGTGTAACAAGGAAAGGTTCAGTGGCATACATTTATACTCCTTTATCTAGAGAGGCAGTGATAGGAGGACTTTTGGAACTTGCTAGCCAGCTAGTCCTCTTGAATTGGTAGCTTCAGTGAGGAATTTTTCCATTTATCAACCTCTGGCTCCTCTACATATACTCAGACAAGTGCATACACATGACATGTATAAAACACACACACATGCACATGTACATACACATGCAAACACACATTTAAAAAGAAACCAAGTAGAAGTGGGTATCTTCCTTTGCATGTGTATCCAGTTCCCAGGTAAAGACCATGTTCAAAGTCCCATTTGGGAAGGCAGGCCTTGGACTTCACCATAAAGTAAACTTGTTTGCGCTTTGGTCATGAACTTCCTTTATTCTAGAAACAAATGACTATTTTTACAAGTTATCTATTCTCACACATTCAATTATAGGAGAACAGACATAGAAGCCAGAGTTTCATTTTAAATCATTAACACTTTGGGCCTACAGCAATGTAGTACTCAAGAGTTAATCTCTTGGTACATCTCAGAATATTCTCTGTCAACTGTGATCTAATTGCATTTTGAAGCAGCACTGCATTTCTTCCTTTGTAAGGCTTCCACAAGTCAGCCTAGTATACTGAGACCTGCATCTGTGTGGAGCTATAGATCCTTGGTTATGCCCTGCTGCAGTTCTAAAGGAAAACTCTCTAAATTATGTTTTATGCTTATATAACTACTTAAATACCGAGATGAATCACTCACATTATTTTTCTGTAAGCACATGGGTTATGCAATCTTGGTTCTATTATAAGGAAAGCAACTGAGGTTCTAAAGTCTAGTAGTATTAATGACAGCAGTGGGGTTAAGCCCAAGTTCAGCAGACATGACAACAAACTTCTTCAATTTGGTGTAGCAAGAAGAGTTCAGCCTTGGATACAATGTGATCTCCATCATGTGAATGAAAGCATACTTATGAATTTTCAACTCATGTTCGTCTCACAGTATACTAATTTAAACTTTATATAGTACAAGAATTCTACCAAATGGGAGATTTGTTTTTTTTTTAAATCAGTGTTTCTGAAGTATTCTTTTATGTGCCTAACCTGTCTTTGCTGTATTTTTTTTTAACCTGGGATTAATCTTACTATTATGACCACAACAAAATCACATTGCCTATGACATATCAGGTTTGTAAATGGTTATCTAAATTCTGTGATTCTGGAGCAAAAGATGTCTAACCAGTAAAGGCACCTGCTGCCAAGCCTGACAACCTTAAATTTACCCCATGTACCCATATGGTTGATGGAGAAAACTGACTCCCTCAAGTGATTCTCCAACTTAAACCTGGCATACATGCACTCTCAAAACACACACACACACAAACACACACACACACACACACACCACATACACACAACATACACATAAAATACATACAAGTAATTTTAATTAGTGAAAATAGATACATAATTTGATGTTGATTCTTGTACATGTTAGCCATTATTCTGTAGTGGAAGAGGTACTTTTAAAATGATCCAGAGAATGCCACACATGACAATCCATCCTACATGCAGTCACCAAACCCAGTCCTTTTGAGGGATACAAAGAAATGCATACTGACAGGAACCAGATATAGCTGTCTCCTGAGATGTTCTGCCAGAGCCTGACAAATTCTGAGGTGGATGCTCGAAGCCAACCATTGGACTGAGAACAGGGTCCAAAAGGAGGAGTTAGAGAAAGGGCTAAAGGAGCTGAAGGGGTTTGCAACCCCATAGTAAGAACAACAATATCAACCAACCAGCTCCTTCAGAGCTCTCAGGGACCAAACAACCAACCAAAGAGTACACATGGAGGAACCAATGGCTCCAGTTGCATATGTAGCAGAAGATGGCCTTGTTGGGAATCAATGGGAGGAGAGGCCCTTGGTCCTGTGAAGGCTTGATGCCCCAGTGTAAGAAGGAAATGCCAGGGTGGAGAGGTGGGAGGGAGTGGGTGGGTTGAAGAGCACCCTAATGGAGGCAGGGTATTGGGAGATGAGATAGGGGATTTCTGGAGGGGAAACCAGGAAGGGGGATAACATTTGAAATGTAAATAAAAGAAAATATCCAATAAAAAATGAAAAAAAGAAGAAAGAATTGCATCTTGAACTTTCTTTCTTCCTAAGGAATTAGTGATGTATGTAAGACATTATCATAAGAAATATCCACACTTCCCTAACTGTAAATTGTCAAATATACTGGCCTTACTCTCTAACAATAATCATGCAAAACGTAAAAGAAGAGAAGCCACATGTAATTGTTTACATAAATGTTTGGCACCAATGTATCACTCCTATGGCTATAGGAGAGCCTTTTCCATATCCAATACAACTCTGTCCTGGAGGCAAAATGAACCTCTCTAAGCTCTAAAATCATTTGGGCTCCTCTCCTGAGTCACAGAGCAATAAGCACCAACACAAACTCTATGCACTTAATGAAACTTGATGAGCCGTCCTTGATAGCAAATTAATACGCTTTGTACTTTGGTAGACCTTTTTATTTCTTCCTAATTAGTAGATGCTAACCATATGCCACAAGCTAAATTGCAGAGTAAAAGCTTCACAGTTTATATCAACCAGCTATAGTCTCTCTGCGACGTCTCCATATAGAATCACATCCTCAAAATTGAGGATGAAAGACGGTTTGTGAGTTAAGAGCACTAGCCGTTCTTCCAGATGACTCAGGCTTGATTCTTACAATCTATGTGATAGTTCAAACTCAAGTTCCAAGGGAGATAAAGCCTTCTTCAGACAGGTTCATGATGCACAGACATCCATACCAGCAAAGCACCTATATATTTGAAAATTAATTAATTTAAAATTCAAACTTATGCTTTTATAATTGAATAATTAGTAATCATTTTTAAGTCCCTAGTTACCCAATAATAGCTGTTTCAATTTTTAAATCTATTAAACTTTGCACAGCTACAAAAACTAAGACAAAAACTAAACAAGTTTTCATGCTCAAATAATTATATTTTCATATCTCAGAATGAATGGGTTTTGAGTATAGCTTCTTAGTTACTATAAACTTGCAGTTATTGGTGAGTTCTTAAGCAGAAAATAGAAAAAGGGAATTGCAGAGCATAAATAACATTTAACAGTGCAGAATCTATCACCATTCATTATCCAGGTCAAAGGAAATGAGGCCTAATTTTGCAGTGGGTTAAAGCCACTGCTCAAGTAACCTGTATTCTTCTAAGCAAATGCCTGCTATATTGTAGACATGCTCTAATCATATTACACATACACATTTTTGTTTTATGTTGTTATATCTAGTCTTACGTTTCAGACATAGATTTTTAAATTGTGTTTGTTATATTCAGAGGGCAAAAAAATAACTGATATCCCCACATTTTAAGTATCAGGTTAAGACCAAAATAATTCAATAAAAATGATGATGAAAATTAATAATTCTCAAGTGAACAATTTAAAAATAACAGGATTTCCATTAGCACAGATTTTTTTTAAAAAAAGTTCTGAGTAATAACTTAAAGTGCATACTTCAATAAGTGTGAAGAAATAATCCATTGTGATCCCAGATCATGTGGTTTTCCTTGAATTTCTAAACTGCTGCTTTAATTCCAATAATATTCAGATAAAAATAATGTACTTCCAAAAGGAAATCAGTTTTTCACATAGATATGTTTCCAAATCTCAAAAAGGAAAACTACACCATATCACAAAACATTTTATTAGTAGTTTAGAAAGGCAAAATTTTAAATTGTGAACTTCATTATAGTTAAAGACAGATCTAGCTTTGAAAATCAATTGTCTATTAGGAAAATTGCAGCTATGGAAACAGTAACATAATATCGAGTACACAGGGCATAAGTCAAATGTCTTCGTTTATGTTATAGCACCATTCCTTTCAGTCGTGTGTACCTGAGACCATTATTTCGCTCCCAGAGTTACTCCACTAGTGTCACGGAACTGGGTTAACATAGTAACACAGGAGTAGGGACTGCGACAAAGCCTGAGGCACTTGCATATGGAAGGTATCAGCGGGCGAGATCTGTTTGATCAGAGGCAGCGCCAAACGAAAACCGCTGTGGCACAAAGCATGAGGTGGCAGACAGCATGGCTTATTCTAATGTTTCAGTTAACTTTATAAGAAGAAACCAGAGTTCCGTGTCACAGTAAGTTAGACAATATAGAGCAGATTAGAAAGAAAGAAAGAGAGAGAGAGAAAGAAAAGAAGGAAGGAAGGAGGAAGGAAGGAAGGAAGGAAGGAAGGAAGGAAGGAAGGAAGGAAGAAACAGAAAGAGAGCAAAAAGCAAACTTAATAAGAATAACAAAACATAAGTAAAATTGCCAAAAAGAGTCAACGATGCTATGGCTTGTATAATCGAAGCTTCATTCCCTTGGAGAATGTCAGAAATATGCAGTTTTATTTGCTCCCTTGTTGTTTTTGTTTGTTTTGTTTGTGTTGTTTTATGAGCCATTGATGTTTCTTACACACACCTAAAGCATATGCGGCATCAGAGTATATTTTGTGTAAAACGCAGTGAAGATGATGACTTACAGGCTACAGGCAAGGTTATTAAACCAAATCTCGAACGTGTTAAGAGAATGACTTGATCAAGTTTGACAGCCAGAATTGAGATTATTGTTTTATATCATCCTTTCATTCCAAACAATTAAAGTACGTATATGTGAGGTTGTATACTCCCAACTTAATCCTGTCAACAAAATTAATTCTTTGACAGAACTAATTATTTTGAGTTTCAAAAAATCCACTCATTGGGGACAGAAATTACACTTTTACATGCAAGCTCAGTTTCTAGGCCATGCTTCCAGAACACCCAGCATCACATTTAATTTCCATTAGTGAGCCCTGTCATTATTCTAATATGATTACACAGTCTTGTAAAATGTCCCTCTTTATGAAAGGCAATTAATTTTCATTTAGTAACATTTTAGATGCCAAATATTTAGAAGTGACTCTGAATAAAGCCGGGTGTTTTTCTACAAATATTCAACAATCCCTATATTGTATCAGGCTGGACACAAAAAGTAAAAATGTAGACCAGATTTGAAATGCCACTTTTTCTCCTAGATGGATCAGAAATAGCCACATAGCAGAACGTTGATAACAAAGGAATGTTGCTGGTTCAAGAGGTATAAGGATGAACTCTTAAGGGAGTAGCCCTTCAAAACAGTGTCTTTAAGAAACATCTATATGGGAATGCAATAAGCATGTGGAAATGCGTTCTCATCAGATTTGATTACATACTGATTATAGATGCTCTAAGTTATTCAGGCTTGATTATCAGTAAAGTTAACCGATGTCATGAAGTAACAGGCCAGACAAAAAGATTCCAAAATAAACATTCACAGTCACAGACATTGAAAAATCACCTACTCCAGCATTTTCCAAATTATTCTTTTATATATTGGTGCTTTCATTTTACACAAATAATCTGAAGCATTACACACACAGTGGTGTTTTTTTCTGTCTTATGTGACCCCGCATGTGTTACAAAAGAAAAGGACTTACATTATTTGCAAGTCTTAGACCAAGAATATAGTTCCTTCTTTTCAAGAAATGCCAATATGTCTTCACAAGCTCCCAGTTCACAGAGGCTAAGGCAAACCCAGGAAACAGAAGGGGGACTGAAGTTCCTGGCTCTCTGTCCCTCAGAGCTCTAATTTAACTTGCAGAGGCTCATCACCCACCTTCTCTCTGCTTTTTCTACTCAATGTTTTCAAACTGTGATTGCCTCACTGGCTTCGTAGTGCAACATTGTCAAATGAACTTAAATGCGATCATAACTCTCATATCTCAGTACTGACTAGTTCATAATCTCTGGTTTGAAGGCTCATTAATAAATGTCACAAGATAACATATTTGAACTCCCACGTCATTCAAGCCAGAATTCTACTGAGGATAAAATTAGTAACCTATTTTGAGGAAATGTCTTTAAATTTTTTTTTTCAAAACAAAACTTGGGTTTTTCAGGCAAATGGATGGAACTAGAAAATATTATCCAAAGTGAGCTAACTCAGACCTAAAAGGACATGAATAGCATGTACTCATTAATAAGTAGATAATAAGCCAAAAATTACAGAGTACCCGAGATGAGTCCATAGGACTCCAAAAGGTTAACACGCAGAAGAGCCCAGGTGAGGACTCCTCAATTCGTCTTGGGAGGGAGAAGAAGGCAATCATAGGAGAGGTGAGGGAGGGAGGGACTTGAGTGGTAAAGGGTCATGGAGGGGAAGAGGGGAACATAGTGATCAGATATTGGGTGGTGGGAAACAAGACTGAAACCTGGAGGTCCAGCAGAAAGAATGGAAACAGGCAATCTTGGGAAGTAGGAGGTGGTGGAACCCACTAAAATGTACCAGAGACCACCTCATTGAAAATGTACAGAGAATTACAATTATCCTCAATTATTACAAAACTCCACTGCACTTGGACCAGATATATCAAGATATTTACTATGAAACAAAGGACATTAACCTTAGATATTTTTTATTTCAGAATCCAGTTGCCTACAAAGAATGGAACAATAGGAGAAGTCCATGAAGGTGCTACCAATTGAAACTGCAGTCAGTGAAAAAATATATTCTCTTCAATACCACCAAGTCTAGCCACTGTAGCAAAAGTATGCAGTGAAACAAATATTTACAATTAGAATTGGCATGCCATCCATCCATCCCACTCCTGAATTCATTTCTGAATGAAATCCGCATACAAAATAAAAATATTTATACACCATGTTTACTGTGACATTATTCCCAGTGATCAGTTATGGAATCTGAGTATCTGTTTACCACTGGATAGTATGATGGCTATTCTTGGTTGTCATCTTGATTATATTTGTAATGAGATAAATTCGATGCAAAAAAGACAAGTGTACATCTGTGAGGGATTTTTGATTAATTTGAAGTGGGAAGATCTACTTCTAATTTGGAACTTTTAGGTCAAGGTACACATCTTTAATCCATATTTTTGAGGCAGAAAGACCCATCTTTAATCAGGGCCATCATAAGCATGATACCTCTGGAATCAGATAGGACATAGGTGAAGGAAACTTCCTCTCTTAGCCTCCCTGTTGAGCAGCTTCCTTTCTTGACTGGATTACTTCGTTGGGATTCTGACATGTACTGAAGACCAACTGAGACATCTAGCCTCACTGAATTAGCTGGACCACAGTTTGTAATTTAACCTAATATATATGGGGGTGGGGGTAGGGAAGAGGAGAGAGAGAGAGAGAGAGAGAGAGAGAGAGAGAGAGAGAGAGAGAGAGAGAGAGAGAGAGAGATTCATTCTATAATTTATCCTGTAAGTTCTGTTACCTAAAGCGCCCAGACTAATACAGATGAATAAAGTAAATATGATATACATTTAAAAAACCAGAAAATTATTCAGTAACAAAGAAGATTAAGTCATGTCATTTTGAGGAAGAAATGGAGGACATCGTTTTCCGAGTGAGACAAAGCCTCACAGTTTGCCTGCACTCGTTCTGCACGGGAATGAGCAGGACCCTCAACAGTCATACACGGATGAGAAGGGACTCAGTGGCCAACCCTCACTTCAGAAGTACTTCCAACTGACTGATTGAAAGAGAAAGGGAATTTCTGTGTTCACCTGGTGACAGCAAGCTCCAGCGGATAGTTCTAACATAATCGTCACACAGATGGTGTGTGTGTGTGTGTGCGTGCGTGCGTGCGTGTGTGTGTGTGTGTGTGTGTGTGTACTGATATTATTCAGTCAAATTTTCTGAAGGAAAATGGTCTATTCTGCTATACAGTGGCACCAAATACAAACCAGCAGGATGTTCAGATAGGGTTTAATTCTCACCCCATACTGTGCTACTTAACAGCTTTGTAAACATGTAATAGCTTCTGTCTGTGTTCTTTCTTGTTCATTATTAAGCTCCTATGAACCTTTCTTGTATTTTCATCAGTTACGATGTTACGACCTTCAAATTAATGATCTTTTATTTGGTTGCAAATAGGTAAGGATAGGTTTAAAACAAGAAATATTCCATAGGATTGATCTTCTCATTGTGTCCTGGATTTCCTTATTTTTCCAAGAGATTTGTAATAATTGGTAATATTATTAGAAGCAAGGTGTAGTTGAAACTTTTACAGAATTACAGGCCAGTAGTAATAACTGATCATCTTCACACCAGGACCTATCTGACCCCACAAGTATGCAGTGACATCAACAGATGCAAATTGATGCACCTAACATTTTGGATATCCAGAAGAAGAGAAAGAGACCAGTTAGGCACCAGATCTTACTTATGCCTAATCATCAGAGGGATAAATTGAATGCTTATATTGTCAAAGTACCAGCATGGCATCATATCATGCTATGAAGCTATGTAAGCTAAGGAATATTAAAATTCAGGAGCATGGTATAATTGGTGTAAAAAATGTTTCAAATACTCTATTTATTCCATGAATAATTAATTTAACATTAATATTACTCAAATTTTCTGGGTATAAACATTTTAAAATATTACAAGAATAGCAAAAAATCATTTATCTTACATACAAAATTAATATAAATATCATAGAGAACAGTATATAGCCCTCAGTTGAAATATTCCACCTATATAGATACAATATCAAGATGTTATAACTCACTTTTTGGCTATTTAATGTATATGTACTAGTAATTTGTATGTGACTTACAAGATTTATATGTATGTCATCAATTCTTAGCACAGAAAATACTACACTGTTTCATATTGCACAAATTACTTACTTCCATTTTTAAAAATTTTTATTGGATATTTAATTTATTTACATTTCAAATGTTATACCTTTTCCTGCTTTCCCTTCAGAAAACCCCCTGTCTAATCCCCACTATCCCTGCTTCTGTGAGGGTGCTCCCCAACCCACCCACTCACTCTCACCTCACTGGGGCATCAAGCCTTCACAGAACCAAGGGCTTCTCCTCTCATTGATTCCAGATAAGGCCATCCTCTGATAATTATGCAGTCGGAGCCATTGGTCCCTCCATGTGTATTTTTGGATTGGTGATTTAGTACCTGGGAGCTCTGGGGGTTCTGGTTGGTTAATAATTGTTGTTCTTCCTACGGGTTGCAAATCCTTTCACCTCCTTCAGTCCTTACCCTCACTCCAACATTGGGTTCCCTGTAATCAGTCCAGTGGTTGGCTGTGAGCATCTGCATCTGTACAGAGCTAAACAAAAAATTCTTAACTGAGGAATATCAAATGGTTGAGAGGTGCCTAAAGAAATGTTCAATATCTCCAGTCATCAGGAAAATGCATATCAAAACAACCCTGAGATTCCACCTCACACCAGTCAGAATGGCTAAGATTTAAAAACAAAACAAAACAAAAACCCTCAGGTGCTGGTGAGGATGTGGAGAAAGAGAAACACTCCTCCATTGGTGGGATTGCAAGCTGGTACAACCACTCTGGAAATCAGTCTGGTGGTTCCTCAGAAAATTAGACATAGTGCTACCAGAGGACCCTGTTCTCCTGGACATATACTCAAAAGATGCTCCAACATATAACAGGGACACATGCTCCACTATGTTCATAGCAACTTTATTTATAATATTCGGAAGCTGGAAAGAACCTAGATGTTATTCAACAGAGGAATGGATACAGAAAATGTGGTACATTTCCACAATGGAGAACTACTCAGCTATAAAAAAACTGACTTCATGAAATTCACAGGCAAATGGATGGAACTAGAAAATATCATTCTGTATGAGGCAACCCAGTCACAAAAGAATACACGTGGTATGCACTCACTGATCAGTGGATATTAGCCCAAAAGCTTGGATTACCCAAGATACAATTTATAGACCATATGAATCTCAAGCAGAAGGAAGATCAAAGTATGAATGCTTCAGTCCTATTTAGAAAGGGGAAGAAAATACAGGATGTAGAGGTAGGAAGTACTTGGGAGGAAGAAAGGAGTGAGAGGGTAAAAAGGGGGCAGGACAGGTAAGTGAGGAGAAGGGAGAGATGTACAGAGGGTCAGGAAATAGAACTGAGGTATGCTGCAATGGTTGATGGGGAACTGGGGGTAGCCACCCAAAAGTCCAAGATGCCATGAAAACAAGAGGCTCCCAGGACCCAGTGGAGATGAGATTAGTTGAAATGACCAACAAAGTGGAGGGAGAGCCTTTAGAGACCATACCCAGAAGATAGACAAGGGCGCTGGCTGGGAGATAGAGCCTCCCACTCACCTTCAAATTTTTTACCCAGAATTGCTCCTGTTTAAAGGAAATATGGGGACAAAGTGTGGAGCAGAGACTGAAGGAAAGGCCATCGAGAGACTGCCCCACCTGGGAATCCATCCTATATACAGACATCAAACTCAGACACTATTGTGGATGGCAGGAAGGAGCCTGATATTGCTTTCTGTGGAGAGTTGCAATTCTTTTAATGGAGCCAATCACATATCTAAAGGATCAGGAAGTAAGCACAGATATACACATTTTTATAGCAGTTTAAAATCTAAAAAATTGGAGTAATGGGGCAGAGTTTAGTGCAGAAGTGCTTGCTGCTCAGCAAAGATCCTGAGTTTCATGTCCAACACTCATGGGAAAAGCCAGACATAATGGTGTGCCTGTGATTGCAGTGCTGGGTAACAATGCAGATGAATTCCCTGGGGCTTGCTCTCTAGGCGGTTTAAATTCCTCAGTTAGCTTCAGATTCTATCTAGAAAACCCCTCTCAAACACAATGTAATCAAAAACAAACAAACAAATCAAAGTGGTTCTTACTCAAGAAACACACAGGAATTAAGCATGTTTACACATATGCATGCTTGTGCATACACACACACACACACACACCCACACACGCACAGAAGGAACATATGTACATATGCACATAAACAAGAAAATTAACTACTATGACCCACTATTAAATCAGATCTTGTTAATACCTAGGGACTAACTGTGCTTGTCTGCACTGTGATGCTGCCATCATGTGAGCAGCTAGAGAACACAGATATAGAGCAACAGAGATTTTTACTTTTCAAGATATTAAATGTTGATAGATTGAGTGGTTAATCTCATAAGTTAATGGTATAATTTCTAACGGCTAAAAATACCATAAATATAGTATTTATGGATAAATAAGCACTCAAAAATATCTCGATAAATAAAATTATTACAGACCATATGAAAGGATGTGGAAATAATGGTGTTACTTAAGATACATAAGAAAAAATTAGGCTGTCATTTCTCTCTTCTCAACACATTATCATCTTACATTCTAATGAGTATTAAAATAAAGCAATAATTGAATTGAATTAATTGAATAGAAGTTGTTTACTAAGCATAGTGCTTTCCTTACGTGCCTATTAGTATATGAATTGATATTTGAATACTGACATCATGTAAGTTTTTTTCTACTTTTAAAATTAGTCATCATTTATATATGGTAAATGTATAAAAAACGTTTAACTACTCACTTTCATAAGAGTTGAAATTCATGTTCATTTATAAAATGCCACCAATGTAACATGTAAGACATGTCTACAATCATGAATAATATTTCTTGTCAATTGATTGTCAGCTTCTACATTCGTAAAATTCTTTTTAATATCTATCTCAAAAAATTAATTGTATGTTCATACTTAAATAAATGGAGCATAATGTGTATACTTTAAATTAGCTTCACATGCTTTGTAAGTTCCTATGATACTTACAGTATGGGAATGTGTGTTATTACTTCTTTTCTTCATTTTGTTTTAAATATTATGCAAATTGCATTACTAATACTTAAATTTATTCTTTTTTCATATATTATATCTTAAGTGCGATTTCCTCTCTAAGTCTGTCCATGCCTCACAGTGTGATTCCCCTACCTCAACTCCACCCCCAAACCCTCCCCCATTTGACTGGAGAAAAGGGCTTGCCTCCCATGGGTATCAACAAAACATGTCAAGTAAGTAACATTGGAGTAAGACTAGACACCACCCCTTGTATTAAGGCTACACAAGGCAACCCAGTAAAAGGCAAACGTTCCCAAAGCAAGCAAAGGAGTCAAAGACAGCCCCACTTCTACTCTTAGGAGACTCACAGTAAGACTAAGCTGTACAGTGATAGCACATGTGCAGAAGGCCTTGGAATTGAATAAATGCAGGCCCCCTGATTCTCAGTTCAATCTCTGTGACGCCCTATGAACTCAGCTTAGTTGATCCTGTAGGTTTTCTTTGATGTCCTTGATCCCTCTGGTTCCTATAATCCTTCTTCCCCATCCTCTGCAAGATTCCTCATCTCTGTCTAATAGTTGGCTGCAGGTCTCCGGATGTTGTTTCATCATTTGCCAGATGAAGCCTCTCTGTACATTACAATTTTATCTATTTGATTTCTAACCATTTCCTTCTACGTGGCAATTTGAATTTTACTTTATGCTAATTACTATAAATGCGACTTCTGTAAGAACTTTTAATAACATTTTTGTTTAAATTTAAGAGAATTAAAGTCAATTTATTTAACTTGACAAACCTGTAGCTGGGTAACCAATAGCTAACATTACACGCAATGAGGAAATCCTTCACTAGTTTCTTATCTCAGGGGAAAGAAGATTGTGTGTGTGTGTGTGTGTGTGTGTGTGTGTGTGTGTGTGTGCGCGCGCGTGTGTGTACTTATTGTCTCCATTCTAAACTTGAAACCCTGAGCCAGTATAAACTTCAGGCAAAAAAGGAAGATGAATAACCTTTGACAAGAAAGAAACATTAGACATGACTCACAGAAACTCATTGTTTATGAACATACTGTTATGAATGTTACAACTACAAGAGAGGCTAAGGCCTTGTCTGCATAATGTAATTGAATAAAGAGTAGACTCATATATGGATGGTGTAGTGCTTTATCATCCAGCCCACAACAGAACAGTGAAATGTTGGAAAATAATTTAACCAGTACACACACAGGCACACACACACACACACACACACACACACACACACACACACACACACACACACACACGTTTCATAAAATTAATTTTTTTCTCACATTCTACTTGACTGTTTTAAGCCTTATTTTAATCAATACTTCTCAGCATCCCTGCTAGCATTATAAACTGCATTTCTGCTCCTCATTGTACCAATGCATATATTCTGTAGTGAATATATTCTTACATTAATACCCACAGGTGGGACTCAACACCACAGTAACATGATAACAACAAAAGGCTTTGAACTTGCCCATTGATTTCAGACCATTTTCAAGTACAATTACTTCACAAACTCCTCACTTTATACCATCTGTCAGTGGCAAAGATTACTTACAACAAAAATTATTTTGTCTAGGGCATATTTTTATAGCTGTATTTCTGAATCATTACCCTGGGAATAAAAAAAAATTACTTTTGCTTTCATAGAGCCTTCTGCCTGATGCAAGGATCAACAGAAAAGTTTTTGCTTTGTTTTGTTTCTTTCCAGACACTCAAGAAAGCCCAAACTCTATTCCGAACAATGAATATCAGTACACTTATTATCATCTTATCTTTTTTTTTTTTTTTTTTTTATTGTTCTTTTCTTTTCTTTTTTTTTTTTATTAACTTGAATATTTCTTTTTTTTTTTTTTTTTAGGTTTTTTTCCATCTTTATTAAATTGGGTATTTCTTATTTACATTTCAATTGTTATTACCTTTCCCAGGTTCCAGGTCAACATCCCCCAACCCCTCCCTTCCCCTTCTATATGGGTGTTCCCCTCCCCATTTTCCCCCCTCCCCATTACCGCCCTCCCCCCAAGAATCCTGTTCACTGGGGGTCCAGCCTTGGCAGGACCAAGGGCTTCCCCTTCCACTGGTCCCCTTACTAGGATAACTTGAATATTTCTTATATACATTTCGGAAAGTGTTATTCCCTTTCCGGTTTCCAGGCAAACATCCCCTCCCCCCCCCCTTCCTTATGGGTGTTCACCTCCCCACCCCTCCCCTATTGCCGCCTCCCCCAACTGTCTAGTTCACTGGGGTTCAGTCTTAGCAGGACCAGGGCTTCCTTCCACTGGTGCTCTTACTAGGATATTCATTGCTACCTATGAGGTCAGAGTCCAGGGTCAGTCCATTATCATCTTATCTTATCTTGACATATTTGCCTACAATCTACAAAAGTCTTGCCATTTTACTGCAGAGTGTTTTTCCCTCCAACAGAGCATTTCAGCTGTTCTTCTTGCCTTAATCAATCCAGGATGTGGATGGAAGTCTTTAATGACAAAACCAAGAGTATTTAGAAAACTGGGCTCCTTGGCAAAGATGGCTGTGTTCCTTGGGGAATTTTGTAAGTAAATCTTAAAGTAAAAATAATTTTTAGCCTTATGGTCCCTAGAACATATAATATAAGCGTCTAGTGCAAATCATTTATGGAACATCTGACAGTAAAGTATAAGTTATGGTTTGCTTAAAACCAAAAAGCAGCAGGCACCCGAACTTCGCTGATCCCGGCCCACAGCTCACTGTTCCCAAACCCCATGGGAGAGACAGTTCATCGCCCAGACGTGTGGGAACTCCTGAGACTGCAGGGCAGGAGAGACCGCCACTTCTGCCCACCTTTGCCCACGTCCCTGGCCCAAGAGGAATCTGTACAGAGCTTCTGGGAAAAGGAAGATAGGGGCACTCAAGTTGCAGGAGCCCTGCGGTCCAGACTGTGCCCAGATCTGAAGGGAACTGGTCAAACAGTTTCCTGCACCCAAATCCGGTGGGAGGGAGAGCTAGACCTTCAGAGGGGCAGACATGCCTGGGAAACCAGAGGAGACTACACTCTGCCCACATTTCTGACTCTAGAGGAAAACACCTAGCACCATCTGGGCCCCCTATGCACAGGGACCCCGGAGAAGGAGGGGCAGGCCCTTCTGGTTGCTGCCCTCACCGAGAGCTGAAACCCAACTTCAGGCCCAAGACCAGAGGTAAGACCAACTTTTCTGCTCCAAGGAACCTGCCTGGTCAACTCAGTACACATGCCCACAGGAAAAGCTGAAAGCTAGTAGATAGAAATGACTACACACCTGAAAGCAGAACACTCTGTTTCCATAACTGGCTGAAAGAAAACAGGAAAACAGGTCTACAGCACTCCTGACACATAGGCATATAGGACGATTAAGCCACTGCCAGAAATAGCAGAACAAAGTAACACCAGAAACAACCTGATAGCAAGAGGCAAGCGCAGGAACCCAAGCAACAGAAACCAAGACTACATGGCATCATCAAAGCCAAATTCTCCCACGAAAGCAAACACTGAATTTCCAAACACACCAGAAAAGCAAGATTTAGATTTAAAATCCTATTTGATAATGATGATGGAGGACTTTAAGAAAGATATAAAGAATTCTTTAGAAAAATGCAGGAAAACACAAGTAAACAAGTAGAAGCCCTTAGAGAGGAAACACAAAAATCCATGGAAGAATTTCAGGAGAACACAATCAAACAGGTGAAGGAATTGAAAATGGAAATAGAAGCAATCAAGAAAGAACAAAGGGAGACAACCCTGGATATAGAAAACCAAAGGAAGAGACAAGGAGCCGTAGATACAAGCATCACCAACAGAATACAAGATATAGAAGAGAGAATCTCAGGAGCAGAAGATTCCATAGAAATCATCAACACAACTGTCAAAGATAATGTAAAACAGAAAAAGCTACTGGCCCAAAACACACAGGATATCCAGGACACAATGAGAAGATCAAACCTAAGGATAACAGGCATAGAAGAGAGTGAAGACTCCCAACTCAAAGGACCAGTAATATCTTCAACAAAACCATAGAAGAAAACTTCCCTAACCTAAAGAAAGAGATACCCATAGGCATACAAGAAGCCTACAGAACTCCAAATAGATTGGACCAGAAAAGGAACTCCTCATGTCACATAATAGTCAAAAGACCAAATGCACACAATAAAAAAGAAAAAATATACAAGCAGTAAAGGAAAAAGGTCAAGCAACATATAAGGCAAACCTATCAGAATTACACCAGACTTCTCACCAGAGACTATGAAAGCCAGAAGATCCTGGACAGATGTCATACAGACCCTACGAGAACACAAATGCCAGCCCAGGTTACTGTATCCAGCAAAACTCTCAATTAACATAGATAGAGAAACCAAGATACTCCATGACAAAACCAAATTTATACAATAACTTTCTACAAATCCTACAAATTGCTGCAAATACCAGCAGCAAACGACTGAACTGACAGCGGGAACCCTGTTGAAGGAATCAGAGAGAGGCCTGAAAGAGCTGAAGGGGCCTGAGATTCTATATGAACAACAATGCCAAATGTTACAAAGGATAATAAATGGTAAAGCCCAACACGAGGAGACAAGCTACACCCTAGAAAAAGCAAGAAACTAATCGTTTTGCCACAAAAAAAGAGAAGATAAGCACAGAAACATAATCTCACCTCAAAATACAAAGATAATAGGAAACAACAATCACTATTCCTTAATATCTCTCAACATCAGTGAACTCAATTCCCCAATAAAAAGACACAGATTAACAAACTGGATACATAATGAGGACCCAGCATTTTGCTGCCTAGAGGAAACACATCTCAGAGACAAAGACAGACCCTACCTCATAGTAAAAGGCTGAAAAAACAACTTTCCAGGAAAATGGTCTGAAGAAGCAAGATGAAGTAGCCATTCTAATATCGAATAAAATCGATTTTCAACGAAAAGTCATCAAAAACAATAAAGAAAGACCCTTCATATTCATCCAAGGCAAAATCCCTATTAAAAAATGGAGTTCAGTGCTAAACAAAGAATTCACGGCTGAGGAATTCCAAATGGCTCAGAAGCACCTAAAGAAATGTTCAACATCTTTAGTCAAAGGGAAAGGCAAATCAAAACAACCCTGAGATTCCAACTCACACCAGTCAGAATGGCTAAGATCAAAAATTCTGGCAGCAGCAGATGCTGGCAAGGATGTAGAGAAAGAGGAACACTCCTCCATTGTTGGTGGGATTGCAGACTGGTACAACCATTCTGGAAATCAGTCTGGAAGTTCCTCAGAAAATTGGACATTGCACTACCTGAGGACCCAGCTATACCTCTCTTGGGCATATACCCAAAAGATGCTACAAAATATAACAAAGACACATGCTCCACTATGTTCATAGCCACCTTATTTATAAGAGTCAGAAGCTGAAAAGAACCCAGATGCCCTTCAACAGAGGAATGGATACAGAAAATGTGATACATCTACACAATGGAATACTACTCAGCTATCAAAAACAATGACTTTATGAAATTCATAGGCAAATGGATAGAACTGGAAAATATCATCCTGAGTGAGGTAACCCAATCACAGAAAAACACACATGGTATGCACTCATTGATAAGTGGATATTAGCCCAAATACTCGAATTACCCTAGATGCACAGAACACCTGAAACTCAAGAAGGATGACCAAAATGTGGATGCTTCACTCCTTCTTTAAAAGGGGAACAAGAATACCCTTGGGAGGGATTAGGGAGGGAAGGTTTACAACAGAGGCTGAAGGAATGCCCATTCAGAGCCTGCCCCACATGTGGTCCATACATATACAGCCACCAAACTAGATAAGATGGGTGAAGCGAAGAAGTGCAGGCTGACAGGAACCAGATGTAGATCTCTCCTGAGAGACATAGCCAGAATATGGAAAAAACATAGGCGAATACCAGCAGCAATTCACTGAACTGAGTACGGGACCCCGGTTGAAGGAATCAGAGAAAGGACTGAAAGAGCTTGAAGGGGTTGAGACCTCATATAAACAACAATGTCAACTAACCAGAGCTTCCAGTGACTAAGCCACTACCCAAATACTATACATGGACTGACCCTGGGCTCCAACCGCATAGGTAGCAATAAATAGCCTAGTAAGGGCACCAGTGGAAGGGGAAGCCCTTGGTCCTGCCAAGGCTGGACCCCTAGTGAACGGGATTCTTGTGGGGAGGGTGGTAATGGGGGGAGGATTGGGAGGGCAACACCCATAGAGAATGGGAGAGGGAGGGGTTAGGGGATGTTGGCATGGAAACTGGGAAATGGAATAACATTTGAAATGTAAATAAGAAATACCCAATTTAATAAAGATGGAAAAAAGAAATGCTTAATTTAATAAAGATGAAAAAAAGAAAGAAATATATGTAATAAAAATTTAAAAAAAACAAAGGGCATTATCATATCCAGACAGTCTTTACAAGGTCCAAGTTCAGAATGCACATTAGTTAACTAACTCTGAACACTTTAAAAAATTGCTGTTCATGTTCACATTCAAATAATTAAAAACCAATGCTAAACATAACAAAACTGAGGTTAAGAATTAGGTCCTCCAGCCAGTCTATTACTTCATATATGTTTGATAACTTGAGTGAGTGCATTAGGCAAGGCACAGCTAGGGGTTCAACTAATATCTATAATCTAATGGCAACTTTATAGAAACTTTCACATTCCCACTATTCTTCCTTCATGTCTCTTCCCATCTACCCCTTTCCCCTCTTTTATGTAATTTGTATGCTTTTATCAATATTTGTTTGTTATAATCAGTTTAAAAATCCCACATTTTGAAAAAGAGTCTTCAGTGGAGAGCGTACTCAGGCTCCAGTAAGTGCTGGACACTGAATTGAATCGTTCTGCTTTTAATTAGCTAATTATTCCAGTTATTTAGTGGTTAAGATAACCTCTCCTGTGAAGGCAGCTCAGACAGAAAAACTTTGGTTGTTTAAGCAAATTCTTAAGATGCACTAATATTTTCAGTATATAAAAGCCAGATAAAAGTGATGGCAGAAACAGTATAAATAACAGCTAGGATTTGGTATAAAAGAACAATTTTTCCTTTGTGATCCTGCATTCTTGTACTATTATATTCATTACTGCTATTAGCCATATCAATGAAGCCATCCAAATGTCCAGTCAGCTAATCATTTTTAAGTGCATCAGGAAAAACTGCCCATTGTTTCCAATGGTAAAATTGACAAAAGTTTTAGGGTATGTACACTATTTTATCATAAACATGGGTTCTAATTGTTTTAGAAATAAAAACTTTGTGTATTATGGTTAAAAATACTTGACATATTGTACTTTCTAATATATGTATAAGTGGTTTGATGCTCTTTTCTGTTTATATTTTATGTGGGAAGACAAAAGAAAGACTGACTTTTCACTTAAAATTGGAGACATTTAAAACATGTGCCTGAGAAATGGATACAGAAAATGTGGTGCATTTACACAATGGAGTTCTACTCAGTTACTAAAAACAATGGCTACATGAAATACTTAAGCAAATGCACGGAACTAGAGAATATCATCCTGAGTGGGGCAAGCCACTCACAAAAGAATACACAAGGTATTCACTCACCGGTAAGTGGATATTAGCCCGAAAGCTCAGAATACCCAAGATACAATCCACAGACCACATGAAGCGCAATAGAAGAAAGACTGAAGTGTGAATATTTCAGTCCTCCTTAGAAGCGGGAACAAAATACTCATGGGAGGAAATACAGGCACAAAGATTGGAGCTAAGACCAAAGGAAAGGCTATCCAGACACTGCGCCATCTAGGGATCCATCCCACATGCAGCCACCAAAGCCAGTCACTATGCTGATGCCAAGACGTGCTTGGTGACAGAAGCCTGATATGGATGTCTCCAGAGAGGCTCTGCCAGAGCCTTAGTGATACAGATTAAGATGCTTGCAGCTAACCACCAAACCATCATACTGAGCATGGAGACCCCAATGGAGGAGTTAGAGAAAGGACTGAAGGAGTTGAAGCGGTCTGCAACCCCATAGGAAGAACAACAATATCAACCAACCAGACCATCAAGAACTCTCAGGAACTAAACCTTCAACCAACCAGAGAGTACACATGGTGTGGGGGTGGGGGTACAAGTGACTCCAGCAAATTGTAGAGGATGGCATTGTCTGCATCAATAGACAGAGAAGCCCTTGGTTCTGTGAACGCTTATTTCTTCAGTGAAGCAGGATGCCAGGGTATTGACTTGGGAGGAGGTGGGTGGGAGTGGGAGCATCGTCCTAGAAGCATGGGGAGGGAGGATGGAAGAGGGGGGAACTGGAGAAGGAGATAACATTTTAAATGTAAATAAATAAAATATCCAATAAAAAAGTGTTAAAAAAAACCTGACAGTCTCATTGAGTACAATGAGTATAAGCAAACAATAACATTTGAATATAATTTGGATAAATCATTCAGATTTCCAGGAAGAGCAATTTAGATGAGGTAATTTAGATGAGCTTAACAAAGGGATTGTTCCAGAGGTATGTGAAATTAAGTGTGACCATTGAAGGATATGGAAATATCTGTGTGGAGATACTCAAGGAGATGCAGCCTAAGGACAAGATCAGATGAGAGCCATTCACCAGAAACTGTGCCAAAGACACACTGCTCAGGGCACCTGAGCACAGGCTTCCTGTTAGAATACACATTAAAAGAAGTCATAGCGATTTCAAGTCATAGCTGTGAAGGAGCAAGAATATTAGATTGTTGGGCTGAGACACATGTTTAAGGTTAAACTGTATGGTTCTGGTATAGTATCAGTCTTTATGAACTGATTCATATGTTGAATGTAGAATAATGATTATGAGAGGTCAGTCACTGTGTTTTGTTGTTTAGATATTTGATTACACTTTCTGTTCTAATCACTGCCACTCATCTGCCACCATCGGTCACTCAACACATGTAGAAGTTCTCATTTATTTCAGTTTGCTCATTTCTGTTTTTGTTCCACCTAGGGCAATACTTTTATTTCCTCCAAAAAATTTACTAGTGTTCAATCAGCATATTCTTAGTGAGAATGCATGGAGAATCAAAAGTTATCCAGACATTACATGTAAGGGATGCATGAATTCTCATGAAGTGCTTGGTTTCTTATTCATTTTACTAGTAAAATATGACCAATATATATATTATGTATACCAAAGCATTTTTTGTAGTTTTTTACTGTAACCTCATTCTTATATGAATTGTGGTGCTGTTTTAAGTGTAAAAAAATAAACTAAGGGACCTTTATATTTCTCAAATCAATACTGGTTCATTATTCATATGTATTTTAGTTGGAAATGTTATGTGAATGACCATGATGCCTTACCTATAACTTAGAGGTGTTACTTTTCTGATGCTCTTCTGCTCTCTTTGTTTGGTCTGATGACCTGATACCTATGGATTTGCCAGGAATTATATCTTCATTTGGTCTCGATGGGAGGTAGAAATTTTAGTATCACTCACTTTATGGAAAATATAAAATAGATATGTTGCTAGTTTTGCTCTGAGAATCAAGGCAAAATTCTAAAAGACACTTTATATGTTGGATTTGATTTGACTCTTTTCAGTGATAGCCACTATGTAAAAACAGCTAATTCTTTTGCCACTATTGGAATTGATTTAAAAAAAAAAGAAAAAAGAAATTGTAGATCACCAGCATCTAATTTACACATATGAAGACAAGGCTTATGACAATAAAAGCCTTCACCCAAAAAAAATAGTTTGGTTACCAAAAATAAGACATGAGTGTCTATCATAAGAGGCAAGCTTGTCAAAGTGGCACATAATGATTCTACGATATAATGAAGTCAGGGGGAAAATTAACTTAGAAAATAGTGTATAGGTTAGCTTAGGACTGCACATACAAAAATTAATGGTATGGCACAAAGAAGTGAGGCAGTATCGTTTCCATCTTTGCGTGAGGATAAAGGATTTCACTTCAGGTACTTTTTAAAAATAATCCCTCCACATCACTACCATGTCTTTCTAAACCTTTGCTCTAATTGACTTTTCTCATAGTTATGACACAATTCCTCATAGAATCCATAGAAGGAACAAAAAAGTATTTTAGCTTGCATTGCATTAATTTACTTTTCTCATAGCTTTGACAAAATTTCTCACATAAGGAATGAAAAAGTATTTTAGATCACTTTGGATTGTAGTCTATCATGGCTGGGATTCATGATAGCTGGGGCCATTTGTTCTGTATCAGTGGAATGGAATGACTGGCTAATCCATGGAAGAAAACAGAACAGGATATGAGACACGTCTAGATGAAAACTCTCCAAAGCCCATATGAGTTATCCCTTAGGCCAGTCAATTTCCATATCAAAAGGCTATAGAATCTCCCAAAATAGTGTGACCACCGGAGCACCAATATTCGAAACACAGCAGCAAAATTTTCACATAAATATCAAATCTACAAGATGTGGTTAGCTATGAATGTAGCTTAACCATTCCACTCAGCTCATGGGCTGCATCTAATTGAAACTACTCACAACTAAATTAAAACTGCTGTTTTAAGTCACTCTGCTTTCTGTGTTTGTTCCAATAGTACACAGCAGGAACTCTATCTCCAGATAATTTATATACCTTGGAATATATAATAAAGATACTTACTATGATTCCAGGAGATTCCACCTCCCATGAGTCAGAATGGCTAATATCAAAAACTCAGGTGGTAACAGATGCTGGTGAGGATGTGGAGAATCAGGAACACTCCTCCATTGTTGGTGGGATTGCAAACTGGTACAAGCACTCTTGAAATCAGTCTGGAAATTCCTCAGAAAATTGGATATGGTACTACCTGAGGACCCAGCTATACCTCTCTTGGGCATATACCCACAAGATACCCCAACATATAAAAAAGACACGTGCTCCACTATGTTCATAGCAGCCTTATTTATAATAGCCAGAAGCTGGAAAGAACCCAGATGCCCTTTAACAGAGGAATGGATACAGAAAATGTGGTACATCTATACAATGGAAAACTACTCAGCTATCAAAAACAATGCCTTCATGAAATTCATAGGCAAATTGATGGAACTAGGATTCATGGGACTATTTCTATCTTCCTGTATCTGTTGAGGCCTGTTTAGTGACCAACTATATGGTAAATTTTGGAGACGGTTCCATGAGGTGTTGAGAAGAAGGTATATCCTTTTTTTGGGGATAGAATGTTCTATAAATATTTGTTAAATTCATTTGGTTCATAACTTCTGTTAGTTTCTCTATGTCTCTGTTTAATTTCTGTTTCCATGATCTGTCCATTGATGAGAGTTGGGTGTTGAAATGTCCTACGATTATTGTGTGAGGTGCAATGTGTGCTTTGAGCTTTAGTAAGGTTTCTTTTATGTATGTAGGTGTCCTTGTATTTGGAGCATAGATATTTAGGATTGAGAGTTCGCCTTGGTGGATCTTTCCTTGGATGAATATGAAGTGTACTTCCTTATCTTTTTTGATGACTTTTGGTTAAAAGTTGACTTTATTCAATATTAGAATGGCTACTTCAGCTTGCTTCTTCAGACCATTTGTTTGGAAATTTGTTTTCCAGCCTTTTACTCTCAGGTAGTGTCTGTCTTTGTCTCTGAGGTGTGTTTCCTGTAGGCAGCATGCTAGCTTTCATTTGCTATATCCAATCTGACTTAGAAACACAATGACACGAATTCATTTACCATTTGTCTCTTGGTACAACTCTATTTAGATTTAACTTTCCTTCTCTTGTTAAATTTTTCTGCTGACAGATTTTTACTCCAAACCCTCTATGGACTTAATCTTTTCTGTAGTATGACTGTTTTGGTCTATTGGGAGTTAAAAGACTGCATTCCTTCATTTCTCAATGAGCCCATAACTTGAGGAGAATCAAATCTGCTAAATTATTGCATGATATTAGTTTTAGCCTCAACCCGTTAATGTGTGAGTGTTTCTGAAGTATTTAATAGCTGTAATGTTCAACACGATATTCTGATGTACAATTTTTTTGACTAGAAGTTAGCAATTTTATATATCATTAACTCCTTCTAGAGTACGTCATGGTATTTCAGAGTCTTAGGAGCTATGGCAGACTTGATCTACTCGAGAATCATGAAAATAGCAGTCCTTCCATAAATCTTACAAAATCTACAGGCATACCTTTGATAGCTATTTAGTTTATTATTCAAT
This sequence comes from Rattus rattus, assembly GCF_011064425.1. Classification (NCBI taxonomy): domain Eukaryota; kingdom Metazoa; phylum Chordata; class Mammalia; order Rodentia; family Muridae; genus Rattus; species Rattus rattus. The sequence continues at coordinate 147,574,417 of NC_046156.1, read as the reverse complement.
ATTTTCTTTTTAATCAGAAATCTTTCCATCCAACAATTGTTTAATATTATGTCTAGCACCTGTTCAAAATTCACAATCTTTATAAAAGAAAATAAATTAACATTCTATTTACTGTGTATATATTTGGATAACTATTTTTATTTTTCTAATCCTTCATGAATCAAGAGATATTTTCTTTAAGGTTTTATTTTAGAGAGGCTGGAGAGATGATTCACTCATTAAGAGAACTGGTTTCTCTTTCACAGTACCAGGTTGGACACCTAGTCACATGCCAACTCAGAAATGTAGATAACTCTAGTTCTACAGATTCCAAAACTCTCTTTGGCCACTGTGGGCACAAAGATCTCTATGGTATAGAAACATGCATGTAGCCAAACAATCATACATATAAAATAAAAATAATTATATCTAAAAAATTTTACAATCTGGTTAACTTATTTACTGTCTTTAAATGTCTATATAAAGGAAGTGTGGTCTCAGCCACTTCATATCGGACAATTTCCAAGCTAATAACGGCATCATGAAGGGAGTGAGGTTTTGGGCACTGATCAAAGTGTTTCTAATGTAAAGTTTGCGATTCTACTAGAGTAAATACTGAACCTATATGGTTTCTGTATGCAAGTTCATCTAGTAAGTGTGATGTAGTTTACTGCCCATATCACAAAGTTTACTTTTTGTGTAAAATAAAATAATAAAAAGAGAGAAAGTGTTGTTTTTATGTGCTTATTAACTATCTAAAGGTCTTTTCTAATATTAACTTCTTGCATCCTCATAGGTTCAATTTTGTCTGTTCAATTTTTTTTAAATTTAAAAAAATTTAAATTTAAATTTAAGGGATGTAGGTATTGCCATAAACAACAGTAAAGACGTTTGTTCAACAAAATCCCAGCAATGAGAAGGGAAGTGGACACAAACTCCACACCTAACCAAGAAGCTATGTGCAATTGATACCTTCTAAGAAGGATCAATCAGCTTTCTATACTTAAGTGTCTGGCGTATCAGCCACACCCCAGGGCAGCCTCCTGTCCAGCTGTAATTGGCTAATACAAAAGAGACTCCATGGTTTTATATTTTATTTATATTGTTTGTTTTGTTGTTGTTTATGTTTGGCTTTGTTTTTTTTTGTTTTTTTGTTTGTTTGTTTTTGTCTTATTGTTTCTTTGAAGAGAGAGTGGCATAAACACAGGTGGAGAAGGAACTGGAAAAGTTCTGGAAGGAATTGAGAAAGAGTGATGTGATAAAAATATATTATATGGAAAGAAACTTAAAAAAATAGTTCAAGGCAACAGTTGTGATACTTGGATTAGAAGATGATAGTTTTTATTGTCGTTATGATTGTTTTTCACAGTCTTGACTATTTCACAATCTGTATGCTCTAGTTAATGCTTAAGTAGAGCTAAGTTTTCTAATTCACTTGAAAAATACCAAATACAAACTAAAAAAAAAAAATCTGCATTTGTAACTGTTAATTTACAGCAATTCTGCTAGACTCCTCCCAGGGACCTAGCAACAGCTTGCTCATCACTTGATGTCACATGTAGGTGTGGCATAGCGTGGGATATAAGACTGCTTGCTACTCCAATTCTGTCCCTCCCCCTGCACTTTCACTTCCTGTCTGCTGTCCCTTCCCATCCCCTCCCTCCTGCTCCCTCTTCTTCCTCTCTCTCCTGCTCCCCTCCTCTCCACCCTCTGTTCCCTCTCAGTCCCTTTCCTCCTTCCCCTCCCCCTGCCTTTCCCCCCTGCCTGCTCTTCCTCCCCTCTTCCCCTTCCTCCTGCTCCCTCTCTCTCTTTCCCTCTCCTCCTTAACCCTCTCCTTTCCCTCTTCCTCCTCTCCCTCTCCTGTCCTTCTCCATCCTTTTCCCCCTTCCTTCTCTTCACCATACCCCCCCCCCCCTGCCCCCTTCTGTTCTCACAGGTCCCTTGCCCTGTTTCTATCCTTTCTTCTTCTCTGCCCCCAGGGCTCGCTTGACTCCCATCTGTTTGTCTGCCGCTACTCCTCCAGGACCTCCCCTCCCTTCCTTTACTCAAATAAACCTCCTATATATCAGGTCTGGGGCATGGCATGCATTCTCACTGGCACAAGCAAGAATCCTTTACCTGCCACATTATATATTTCATAACAGCTACCAAATCTGAACTTTATTCCCAGAGCTAGTTAATCCAAATGACTTCAAAGTGAACAAGAAGAGCTCAAAGCTGGAGAAATGAGGAAGTGATGAATCCAGGACAATCGGGCTTTTCTTCTGATACTTCAACAGGTCCTGATGTGGAGACCTCTAAACCAGTCCCCTGACATGTGTCTTGTGGAAGAAGCTTCTGTGTGACTTGTGAGGAGCAACCAAGACTTCATAAGATAACGAGCCAAGCTCGGTTGTACTTCCTAGGTACAATCCTGCCTCGAACATGTAGTTATACACAATGGCGAGTAAATTAAAATACAAAACCAGGAAAGAACATGTTATAGCTTTCCTCCAACTTAAAGGTGCTGGCTCGAGAACACAAGCTGATATGGTTGGCACTCTGCCTGTAAAGCATGGGGGCTATTCCTAAGAACCGCTTAGAAGGCATGGGAAAATAAAGACCAATCTAGCGTCCTAGTATACCCGCGCCAGCCTACAGTGTCAGTAAAACATCACATTCCCAGCAGGATTTCAAGTTGCTACTAAAATTTGAAATGTGCAATTACTGTAATGTTATACCTTTCTTGTTCGGCTCAAAAAGTCTTTTTGTCAACAGAAAAAAAATTACACAATCAATCACATCTTGGGCTTTCAATCCACATGTTGCAAGAAAACCACCTCCTGTTTTTAATTTCATTGCAAACTATATGAGTACAAGCATTTAAAAGTTAGCATTTTTATAACTTTTCATTAGAGAATTCAGTACCCATCTGAGAAAAAGATGTGTAAATATGTTTGACATTTTTAGAAAATAGTTAAATGTTATATGATACTCAAATAGTTGTATATCTTTAAGTATTGCAGGCATTTAATAATTCGATTTTCAAGCAAATTTGTTTTCATTCTTTCTCACATAGTTTAAATGGATTTAAGTGAAATTGAAGTATTTTATACATTAAACTAAAATCACAACAAGGACTACAGATGGTCCTAAATCAATTGCTTTGTTTTGTTTGGTATTTTTACTTATTGTTTGGCAATTTAAAAATTATGTATTCGAACTGAGATTTCTCAATTTTTCAGTATGGTTGTGTGTGTGTGTGTGTGTGTGTGTGTGTAAACATGAGATATTTTCTAAAAGTAGAATATATGAACGGAAAGTCTAGAAAACACAAAATATAATTTAGGTATATTTACAATATATACTTATAAATAAATTATATTTATATATATTATAAAATTAGAAAATATTCTATATAATTTCTGAATGGAATCAGAAAGCCATTAAACAAAGTAGGATAGAGATTTTTTTATGATACCAAGGCACCAAAGCTGTTGTAGGCACAGAACTTATGGCTTCCATAAAACGAACTCAAAATTTTCAAAGCCTTTGATGGAGTATATGAAATTGGTAGGGTAAAGAGAGAAAAGGAAGTTCTTGGAGGAATAGCGATGGGAATAAATGTGATCAAATAAACTGCATATGAAAATTTAAAATAATAATTAGAAAATAATAAAATATCTTACTCTATAATAGCCTATTGAAATGGAACAATTCATTAATTAGGAAAGCACCTGAAAAATGACTGGTTTCTAATATTCGAAGAGAAGCCTCAAAATTCAGTAATAAGCAGCTAAATCTGCCAGGGCAGTACGTAAAAGATCTGAACAACCCAATGAAGAAAGGTCCACAGATTATAAACAATCATATGGAAAGCCGCTGAATGTTATGTCATTAGCATCACAATGACATATTACTGTGAAGCCATTCGAATGGCTCAGATCCAAAATAGGAGTGACACTCCAATGGTGGCAAAGTGAGGAATTCTCTCTTTAGGCCGTTGCTTAAGGCAGAGAGACTAAGGAAGGCTGCTGGGAATTGGGGGCTATGCTGCGTCACACTGTGAGAGTGGATAGATGTCATTATGAAATTGTCACAGCTCCACAGTGAACAACAAAAAGGGTCAACCCTGATGGATATAACAGGCTTTGTTTCTCTGTCAATACTGACTCATCTATTGTGACAAGTGCGTCATGGCAATGTATTAAATTTGGTAAGCTGGAAAGAGGTAAAGATTAACATTATGTCAGCTGTACATGAGTTTTTAAATAGAATATCCAAAGACTCTTATTCAGATTAAATCACATTACAACATTTGACAGGAAATTGTAGAATTGTAGGAAACAGGGATATAACAGGGGTGTAAGAGTGTGAAAGAAAGTGAATATTTTCTGAAATTGGATTGTTTTGCATACAAGTTTGAAGTTGATAAATGTGACCTCCTGAAACTGAAAAGCTTCTGTAAGCCAAAGGACATGGTTATTGGGACAAATCAGCAAACTATGGATTGGGAAAAATCTTTACTAACCCCACATTGAATGGAGGGCTAATATCCAAAAGAAGCTAACCTCCAAAAAACCAAAGAATCTAATAAAAAAAAATGGGGTAATAGAACTATACAGAGAATTCACAACAGAAGAATCTTGAATGACTGAGAATCACTTAAAGAAATGTTCAAAGTTCTTAGTCATCAGGGAAATTCAAGTTGAAACAACCCTGAGATTCTACCTCACACCAATCAGAATGGCTAAGATCAAAATTTCAGGTTATAGCAGATCCTGGCAAGGATGTGGAGAAATAGGAACACTCCTACATTGCTGTTGGGATTCCAAACTGGTACAACTACTCTGGAAATTAATCTGGAGGTTTAGAAATAGATCTACCTGAAAATCCAGCTATCCCATTCTTAGGCATATACACAAAAGATGCTCCAACATATATTTATATGGAAACATGTTCCAATATGTTTATAGCAGTCATATTTGTGATAGCCAGAAGCTGGATGTCCTACAACAGAAGAATGGATACAGAAAATGTGGTTCTTTTAGACAATGAAACACTACTCAGCTATTATAAAGGAGAACATCCTGAGTTTTGTAGACAATGGATAGAACTAGAAAATATCATTCTGAGTAAGGTAACTCAAATGGAAAAGGACATGCATGGCAGGAGCCTACCATGGCTGCTCTCTGAATGACCCAAGAAGCAGCTGAGTCAGATGCAAATACTTACACACAACCACTGGACATAAGCTGGGCACCACTGTGGTTGAATTAGGGAAAAGCTGAAAGTTGAAGAGAAGGGCAGTCTCAATTGACCTGGACCCCAGAGATCTCTCAGACACTGGACCACCAACCAGGCAGCATATACCAGCTGATATGGGACCCCCTAGCACATACACAGCAGAGCACTGCCTGGTCTGGCCTCAGTGAGAGAAGATGCACCTATCCTTGGAGAGACTTGAGGCCCCAGGGAGTGGGGAGGTCTGGTAGGGTGGAGGTAGGGAGTTGGGGACATCCTCTTGGAAACAGGGGAGAAGGAATCGGATTCAGAACAGTTGGAGGGCAGTCAGGGATGGGGATAATGACTGGACTGTAAAAAAGATTAAATAATATTGATAATAATAATGATAATTTCAATAAAATATAATTCAGTAAAAGTAAAGATGATTTCATCATTGAGTCTAGTATATTTTTACTTTTTGTTTTAAGATATTAAATACTATTTTACTTAGTTTTATCTCCTTACGATAGTTTAGCTAGGATCAGGCATGGAAGCTTACTTAGGTAGTCCCATTTACTCTAAATCATGAAATATCTCTCAGACAAGAAATATAAGAACAACCTGGACAATAACATGAGACCTATTCTAAATTCACAAACAAATGCCATCATAACACAAAATTCATAGCACATACCTATGGGCCTAAATACTCAAGTCTTCAGTGAATAGACACATGAGCCTATAATTTTTGATCAACATGGTGATCCTGTAAGCCTTGTTGTTTCAGACAAATTTATTTGGAATGTGGTAGGAAACTATATTAATTAAGTAATATGGTAGTAGTAAGTTCTTCTATAAGGTCTCCAAAAGTCTCTACCCATGGATTCTTGGCTACCTTTATAATACTATGTGTACAGTCACTTCAACAGTGTAGGTCAAGGACGTTGCTGTTGGTCACTTCCCTTTCAGCAACATATAAGTGACATTATTTTACCATGGAGGAATATCTTTCCTGTGCAGTAATTCCAGGTCAGTTACAACTTGATATCTCCATGTGTAATGTCTCAGCAGCAATACAGTCTGACAGTCATGGTCTGGCATGCAACCGAGTGTAAAGGAAGTCATCTAAATTATTTAGGGGGACTTTGGTATATCCCTCTCCAATAGCTCAGCTGTTTCTGAATTCCTTCTAAATCCTTATCCTTATATCTGTAGAGAAGAGTTATTCTCACCTCTGAGCAAAGAAGTATCATTATGCAGGGGACTGAGGCTACTACAGAAGAACTGGTTAAAATGCATAGAATAAACTGCCTGTGAGCTTTCTATCTGTAACCAACTCCTTCACACATAATTCAGGAAACACCAACAAAAGAGGGTAAAAACCTCAGATCCAGGATTACACATGTAAGATAGTGTTTATTGATGTGACAGAGATTTCTAAGACATGAATGTCTAGCAATATGGCTACCCAAGACCTACACAAGACCTGCAATGAACATTTCAGTTAATGTGAAAATGCAATGTATGAAAGCCTCACGATGTTCCACCCCTACCTGAAGAACTACAAGGAATTAATGGCTATTGAAGGAGTCCAACCTCAATACGTGTACATAAGAGTAACACCAATTGCAACCAAAGGGCTATTATTAATACATAAATATTTACAAATTTACACTCATACATATTTACACACATAAATTGTTAGAAATAAATATAACAGAAGGGCCATGAGTTCAAGTGGAAATATTAAGCATAGAAACTGGATATAAATGTTCAAAATACAGTGTACTCATGTTCATTCTCAGAAAATTTAAAATAAACTGAGTGAAATAACAAAAATGCAGAAAGGTAAGTGGATGCATAAATATTAGTCAAAGTGTGTGTATTCCTATTTTCAGTTCTAAGTATTCCTATTCCAATACTTATTAGGAAAATGTTTCCATATTGTTTCTTCAATTAAAGGAGAAGACCAAAGTATTTAAAGAAGGTGTTGATCAAGGTGTTAACTGCAGTTTGGCAAAATATTTGCACAAATGGTACAGGCATCCTAGAAATGTCCCATTCAGCAGTGAAACTGAGAATATATTCAGGAGTCCTTTTGCACTAACTGGAAAGATGTTCCTAAAACTTTTATCAGTTTGAAGGATGATTTTATAAACAATGGAAATGAGAAAACATTGCAGAAAATGAAATAGTTTGCTTCTTTTAAATGTTAAAGATATTTTATGAATCTGTTTATAAACAGGTTTACAATAATTTAAGCTGAGAAACTTTAATCATATAAATTTAAGGTGAATTGAAATGCTAGTTGCAATCTTTCAAATGAGTATACATTTAATAAATTCAGGAACTAGTTGAAAACATAGTCATATTCCATATCATACCATAAATTCAGTAAGTATGACCAACTTACTCCTGAGATCCAAGATTCTATAAACACTAAATGTAAGACCAGAATAGGGTCCCTGAATTATTTATTTATTTCTAATTTCATTCCAATTGTAAAGGTTTCTATTTATCCTTGCTATGATTATGTGAAGACTCTCACTGTTCATCACAGCACTTCTGTGGTTTTTCCTAAAATACTCTTTTAATTTTACACGGTGAAGAAATTTTTTATATTGACAGGAATCCACAGCGGGTAAATCTGTGGTTGTTCTTTGCTTAAAATAAAAGTTACTGTAGAATATCCTAACTTTTTCTTCATTATTATGAAAAACATCAAATCATGATTTCTACATTTAAAGGAAAGGTGTTTCTAGGGTTGTCTGAGAATAAGATGTTTAGCTATGGATTTTTAAGCTCCTTTTAGCAATGAAACCTACTGTATATTTGTCCAAGAATCATTCTTATTCACTTGTACATTCAGAGTTCTTTTTATCCAAAAGAAATAATAATATTTTGCAATGCAGTCTTACTACCGATACATGACAGCACCGCTTTCCTGTGCCTTTATTACATGTACTTAGAGCTAGGAGAATTAAATTCTAGGAAATAAAAGTAGGGAGTTCTTGGGGGTTAGTGATTGTTCATATAAATTTCACCAAGTGTCTCAAATTTATTTCAGGTGACATTTTTTTTGTCTTTCCTTGAACTCAGTAATATCACAAAAAATAAAATAAAGTGTTTCCTCATCACCGTCCCTTAGTCCTTTGCTTCTCCATGCACATTACACACTAGAAGGTTTGGATTCCTTATTTCTTCCTCTTATCCCATCTTTACTTCATCCTGTATGTAGTCAAGATCTCAAGATTCATCACTTCAACCATTTCCAAAACCATATTTTTTTTTGTCTAATAATAAACTTTGCTTCAAATCTACCCAGCAAACATGCTTTTTATGCTTTAGGGCATGACATTTTTCTGTGCTTCCCCATTAGCATCCAATCAAAGAATGAAACTGTGTGAGGCTGTGCCCCCACAACATGAACAGGGAACTCAGCACAGCCAGCAATCACTCCTTAGACATTTGCTTTGTCCAGTGTCCCCACAGATGGTATTTTACGTCTTCATTGCTTGCTATAACACACCCTTCTTCCTTGCCCATAGGACATGATGCTAGCACTTTATTTATAGATTGAATAGAGGCCATTGAAGAGAAGATCCTCTCAACCCACTGCCTTTCCTTACAAGTTCCCATTTCCCATAGCAAAGCTTTTAACAACTGTACCCTAATTGTATACAGCAGAGAACAGTACAACAGAAAATGTTTCTCTTGTTGAAAATCCTTCCCTGACCTTTGCATTTTTAAGATAGTCTACTCCACATACCTTACCGTGACTTCAGTGCTCTGACCCATGCCTCTTGCATGTCTGTTCATATTCGTTCGTAGCTTGTACATTCTCATTGGTGCCTCCTAACTGCTGTGTTTATGACAATTAACTAACTATCAATTTTTTGACCATCTCCCTTACCTTCCTGGTCACCCAGTTAAGTCTTGAGCACTTTGAGAGAGAACTCGTGCAATACTTTTTCTAAAGCTTTTCTAGAGAGCTGTCAGTCTAATGTACATATCTCTTCTAGATGGTTTTGCTGTCTCATAAAATGTATTCATAGCATCTATGACGAGTTATACAATCACATCTTATGTCCATATGTACTGTACTTCCTTCTACTAATAACTAGAATTTTAATAAGTGCTAAATGTTATCAAGTAACTTCTGAGTACTAGCAAAATACTTGTCAACAGGAAACATTTGAACAGCTTAGTAATTACCTCTTGCGTTGGTTGTTACTCTCAGCATTTTGCTATATAAGTATTTAGTCAAAATTAATAAACTTTCGTCAATGGCTTAAAATAGTAGTGAAATGGACAAGGTTTCTTTTAATATAGGTTTCTCCCTATGTGTTTATATTTAGTAAATTATTGAATAATCATAATTATATTTGTTCAGAAAATTGAGTCAACAGTAATAAAACGTGGATTGAAATTGAGGATAAAAATCATTAGAAATGAGCAATAAGTGAACAAATGCAATGAGCAATAAAATACGAGGAAATGGATGCTATTACAGTTAAAGAAACAGTAGGTTATAGGTTTATGATTATATTATATAGTACATCTCTTATGTACTTCTCATCTGATAAAGTGATACTTCTAAATGTGGAACTGTTAGTGATGTCCTGCCTGGAATGCTACAAAATAAACCTCTGTGTGTGCTTGAAACTCCTTGTGGCATTGGAGAGTGAGACATTTTGTCAGGTAAAAAGAGAGGTGGGATAAAAATAGTGAGGAAAAACATTCCTATCACCCAAGGATTTTGGAAATTAAAGAGTTTATGTTACAGTTGGGGTTACACATGTGGCTGTGGGGAGATGAGAGTCCATGGAACCGCTTCTCTGGTCTTTGAGTCTATCAGGGGTGAAGGGAGTGCTCTTACTCCTCTTATTAATGCAGAGAAAATGCCACTTTTAAAGGCGACATTCTGCCTTCTCTTTGGAATGACAATTGGCTCAAAAAGTACAATTCCATATATATTAATCATATATGAAATTATCAACCTACATGGTGAAGAGTGACAATTAAAAACAAGTTTAGCTAACAGAGAACAAATTGGGACTAGAAATGTATTTATCTCTTATGATCTTCAGTCTGCACAACCCATTATAAAATCAACATTTATAAAGTTCTAGTTACTGGGAAACAATGGAAAAATTATTTTCTAAATCAATAAACATAGTTGTTAGTATATATAGAATACATGACCGGAGAATAGAGACATTCAGGGTTTTATTTGATACAAATTAAAATGAATCTAATGCCTTCATAATTAATAATCTATAAACAGGTCAGAAAATGGAACTTATGAATGAAAAGTGTATACCCTGGGCAGATTCTAGAGTCAGGGTTGATACTCCATTTAGTGCCACTTACTGTTTGTGTGATCAATAGGACACAATATAATCTTGCGTTTTCTTTGGTAAAATGAAGACACAAATACAAATATTCTCAAATATTCTCTTTCTCTCTCTCTCTAGTCTCAGACTCTACAGTATTCATATTAGCAGCATGCACTACCTGCCTGATTGGATACTGTATTCAATTAGTTCATTAATACAGAGCCGCAATCAGATGTATGATCTGAACTTGAAAGGCCATTCAGTACTGAATTCAAAGCCATTTGAGAGCCTGCAATGAATCAACATTTGTGCTAAGCACTCAGGAACAATATCTCACACAGCCTGTTTCAGGGAGCTAAACATTTCTCTTTGCTTCACTGGACTCTGTCTTCCTGTGTTTTAGAAAATAAATTGTGTGCTAAACAAAAGAGTCCTATAAAATACCATACAAAAAGAATGAAAGTCTGTTTGATCTGAGTTCTGAAGGAAGGGTTTTAGCTACTCACTATCAGAGAACCCAGAGGATGAGTTAGTGCTTCCCCAGCAGAAGCAGCATGTTAAGGCAGACAGGACAGAATATTAGTCTGGGAACATAAGAAATCAGAGTAGATGAATGGACCTAAGGTAAAACAATGACGTAAGTCAGTTTGGGGAAAATAAAGTTCTCATGTTGATATGAATCCTAGTAGAACAGATAAAAATTATATGGACATTGGCTCTAGGATGAGTTCCATTCCAATTAACTTAGCATTGATAGAAGAAAAAAAAAACGGATAACTGAACTATCTCGTTAATATTAAAGTACTACATTTTTATTGTTTAAGAAGATAAATATAAGGTAATAGGAAAATTTGTCTTTGCTTATCTTCTATCATATGTAGGCCATTTACTTTTCCTTTTAACCACACAATGACCTAGTTCTTGGATATGAGTAAAAGTCATCAGTATCCCACAAACTATTATATTTTTCTCTAGAAATTCCATAATATAAGTTACTTAAGAGTACTTTTTTAGTAAAACAGCACTTCAGAGAAACAACTCAATCAGAGACTTGTTCTATTTGAACTTGTTTTTCTTTGTTCTAACTAAAAGGATTTTCTTTTCTCATGATGAACTTATATTTCTTTCTGGAATAATAATAATACCAAGATTCCAGTTTCACATTCCACATTGGATGAATTATGTTTCTTATACACCAGACTCAATCTATGTCTTATCAAGTCCTGATAAACCATTTCAGTAAAAACGAGTTAACATTAAGAAATGTTTTGAAGTAAGACTGTATTGAAAACCAAGGGATGCCACAGGAGTCTGCCAGAGATTTACCTGTACAACAAGCCACTACCTCAGAACTGGCCTCCAAACAATTCCCTTGAATTCTGTGAAGGAGATGACTTATGTTTTTGCCTATTGTGCATAACATTGCACTTTATACTATGTATACATACTCCAGTTTATGCCATAGAAAACTTAATTCAGATTCTTTTTTGCATAAAGTCTTTTAGAAACCATGACAGCTATTCTTTGTACCAAGTTTCTAGTATGTATAGAATTCTGCTGTATGCAATCATTAGCTTTTGCTCATGCATAAAGATTCCTGAGAACCTCCACATTCCTGGTATTATTGGGAAGAGTCCTTCATTTCTGGATGACCTAGACAAGTCTCCACAGATGTTGTGAATCAGCTATTGAGAAATGAAGAAATACCTAAGAAAGAATGCTAAACCAGGGCTTCCTGAAGCACTTGCAGTGCGAATTGCTTCCTTTTACTGGGTGAAAAGGGCACAGGCAGCACCAGAGACATACAAAGATTTAACCCTCCAGTACAGCCACATCTTCTGAATGACCGCTGATTCAAGGCTCCTATGTGGAAGAATGATTTTACTTTTATTATGAATCGAGCAACTTTTCAAATACAAAGCCCTTTGAAAAGCAAAGGGAATCAGCAAGAATTCCACTCTCTTTGTCCCTTCTTACTGCTGATCCTCAACCCAGCAAATGTTTTAAGTAATCCATCAAGACCAAGAAGATTTTCCCAGTAGTTTGTATGAAAGTACAGTTATCTAGGAAGTTCACTCACCCATGCAAGTTTTTAAAGTTTGTCCTATTTTCTTAAACAAACATTGACTTTAAAGAATTCTAATCTGTATCTATCTCATGCAGATCATCACTGGGCATCACTGTTCAACTCCCACCTTTAAATTATGACAGTGGCTAAAATTTGCTTCCTTGACATATCTTCTGCACCACTTGGAAGATGCTCTCAGTCCTCCTTGCTGGAATGCAGTTGGCTAATCCTTGGTGCCATAGCACACACATTTTATTTTTAATAAATGCCCAGGCTACTAGAGCATAGAGCTATTGCACCTCTGAGGTTGGACTGTATAAAGCAAATGAAAATCATTGACTAGTTACAACTCTAAGAATGATTTTATACCTGAATTGTATATATGTATGGCTGGGATAGAGTTGACCTATATCTGAGTTTGGAAAACAATGAATAAGCAAGAAAATAACAATAATTATCACAGATTTTTCAAAGAGGCAGTTGAAATTTCAATTTTACTATGGCTCTAATGAATTCTTCCTATCTACTACTATTACATACAGGCTGTCAACGAATACTAAGCCCTACATCTTAAGCCGCTTAAGTGCTTATATCTTGACAATTCTTCAAAAAGCTGAGGGCCAAAAGCTGTGCCTGAAAGGTAGTTGTATACATAGGAGATACAGTCAGCCAGAGGACTGGTAGACAGTCTTCATTTACACTATAACCATTGAATACAAATATGAGTGTCTAGCCACATCAGTAGTTCAGACTACATAGTGTATTGATTTTTATGTGATGTCTCAGCATGTTAAAGATATTTGTTTGATTATAGTGTCTGGTTTTGACTGGTTTATGAATTATATGTGCTTACGTTTCTTTTCTATTGGTTTAAATTCTGTAAGGATGAGCTATAGTTTGATCTCTTAATGAGATTTGCTGAGAAAATGCATATGTGCTCACAAATGTATAACTAGAAAAGAAATAAGCCATGCAATGATAGTTTGCTGCAGCCATATCTGTCACCTCCACATCATGTCCTTGTGCACCGTACTGCTGTTCTTAACTAACACAATAGCAAATATATTACTGCATTTATTTTAACCATAATGTCTAAATAAATGCTACCCCTGTAGGCTAGGATTCTGAAATCAGGAATTGACCTAAATATTACTTTAAAAATTCTCCAAATGTCTTAAATATACAAACTGTGAAGAAAAATAAGTTTTATTTTATAGATATTTTTATTAAATGATAATATTGTATATTTGAATTTTAGGACAACAAAAGTTCCAAAGTAATTTAGAGGAAAATACATTAAGAGCTCCATAGTAAATTCAATAATTCTTTGTGAACAATATCATTCTAAGAGGTATAACTGTGTCTCCCAAACACTTGAAAACATTTTAGCTGTATGAGAATTAAAATGGAAATATGATATACTATCACATACTACTATATCTATGTTGAACATCAATTCTGTACTTTTACTACTTTCAACAAAACTAAATATTTTCATAATTATAATTAAAAGATAGTATATAGGGAGTTTCATAATAATAGAGAATTTTAACCACGTGTAAATTGTCTAAATGACTGTGATACATTTTAAGGCATTTTTAATTTTGAAAGATAAACAGTATTAAAAACAAGTCACAGAAAGTGAACTACACATTTGAAGACAATTGCCTTGAACCTGGGCAGCACCAAATGGAGTTGGAGTTCTAGTTAGCAACTAGGCGGAGAAGGCATCAACAACATATTTGCTGGCCCCCTGAAGAGAGCTGGAAAGGTCAATATGATGTTTTGATTGTTAGACAGACTGCCTTCTGGGTAAGTATTAAGAAAAAGAAGTACATATAGGAAGAGAAGAGTCACTGTGCCTGAACTGTGGAGAACCATTTATTAAATGGGTCAGGAAACACATATTTCAAGAAAGACAGCTGACAATAAAGGGCACAGATCCAGTGTGTAATAAACACTAGACTGATGCTCACTGAAATAGCAGTTAGGGCTGCCCTTTAGAACACTGAGCTGCACTGGAAAACATTGGCTGAGAACATTATAACAAACCCAAAACCAAGCCCAAAGAAAACAAAGAGGCTTGTAAAAAGCAAAGGGTTAGAGAAGCACTGACAAACACTCTCATTCTAATGTGTGAGCTCTCCCTTGCAATCAAAGCCAAGCATGTTTATCAAAAACCAAGAGTTAGGCACTCACCTTACATATTAGAAATATCAAATTAAGTGACTTACTGAAATCTCTTTATCTTTGTTATTTATTAAGCATGTTGATGCAACTTTTCACAGCCAAATTACTTGGTCATGAACATAGCAATGTTAAAATAACTTTCTCTATAGTATTCAAAATTCAACTCTGAAAATGCAAAATCTACAAAGACATTATTTTAGTTCATGGTCTAACTCTTAATACCACTCAATTGTTTAGAGAATACATATGCACAATGTATAGAAACAAAAAGAAATATATGATTAAATTGGTATTTTTCATATGAATTTACCAAATTCATTTATTTGGACTGTAGCTCTGAAAGCATATTTCGGGCACTAAAATCTATTATTTTTCTGATTTTTCCCTGGAGAAGTAATAGTGGTGATTACTTCTTTTACATATTCTGGATCATAACCCACTGAAGGAAACCAGGAAACCAGAATCTAGTCGCATAGCGGGTAGACAAGCAATGGAGAAGTGTTGCTAACTGGCTTGTACCTATGTCTTGCTCATCTTGCTTTCTTACAGAACTAAGGACTACCGGCCTAGGGATGGCACCACTCACCATGTGCTGGGTCCTCCCACAATAATCACTAATTAAGAATATGCCTTATGGACTGGTCTATGCCCTGATCTTATGGAAACATCCTCTCAATTGAAAGTTCCTCTTCTAAGATGGCATTTGCTTATGTTTCCCTTGTCCTTTGTCTCCTCTCCTCTCTGTCTCTCTCAGTTCTATTTCTTTTCTATCACTAACTACAAGAAAGAATCTAAAGACTGAGAGGAATGCTGTACTAACAAACACTTCAAAGAGATAAAAAGTAATTTGATACAATATTCTTTTTTTATTAGCAGTATAAGGTACTATAGCCAGAAAACTGGAAAACTAAACCTACTGAAGAAGACCACCTCATCACTCTCTGTAGTGCTAACCTCATCAACCCCAAAAAGAACGGGAAGCAACAGACCTGGTTCTCATTCTCAGTTTCCAGTGTGCACATGTACTGGCCAAGTTGGTCTCAGGACAGCTGCCCTCAGAGGAATAGTCCCAGACATTGCAAAAAGATAACTTGGCATGAACCATGTCCTAGGAATGCGGCAGAACTATGCAAAATGGGAGGAATTAAAGACGGTCAATACCTTTTGTTGGAATGTTAAATTTTGAAGGTTTTGAACCGAATTATTTGATAGAATCCTTTTTAAAAAATCGCCTACTCTATCTACCAAATAGGCAAAATTAACAGGAATGAATAAGACTTAATAGGGTTCTGTTTTTCTTCAGTTTGAAGTTAAATAAATCCCCAAAAGTGTCTAACTTCTGCATGAAATACGTGTGGAAAAGGCAAGGATATTTGCTCTTTTATAGGCATCCAGAAAAGCAATTTAAAGTGGAATAAAACAGGAAGATATTATCTGAACTGTAGGTATTGTGAAAACTGTGCTGTGAAAATTAAAATACTAGTTTGTACCATAGCCATAAATTAGCAAACTAATTATCTAGTAGCAGGCATAACTGAATCATTCAAAGGGGTAATTAGCAATCAGACATAATGAGTACTGCTACTATTTCTTGTCATACTGTATTTAGCTTCCACGCAGCCTGGGGGAACTGAATTATTTCCTCTCCTTGCAGAGGGCATTACTGCTATATTGAGTGCATCAGCCCATATTATTACTCCCCGTAGTTTAATTCTTCACTGGACTGCACACTTCTGATTTCCCCTGTCAAAAGTTTCCTAGTCTCCCAGGCCTTTTAGAACAGTCATCTTCCTAGCAATCACTCCTGAACATATATGTATACACTGCATCAGAGTCACATTAAATATTTCCTGTAGTTGTTTTACAAAATTCAGTGATACAGCTAGGGTCATTTAAAGTAATATTTTCTAGGCCAGTTGCTATCATTTATAGTTACATGTGTCAATTAAAACACCTCCTGGACTTTTTATATCTTAAACATCATCATTTTATTCAATGCCATCTAAGAGTGTAGACATCAGCCTGTGCCCTGAGGAATTAGGCAGAGTCAGACATGTCCCTGATGTGTGGCTGTCACAGGGATTTAGGTATTTGTTGATCAATGCCACACAGAATGAAGCAAGACAGATAACCCAGATACATGAACATACTGCCAGGGTCCACCTCTACATACTGCATTAGCCTATTTTGGACAAATTCAAAATACTATAAAGAATGAAAAAAGAACTACTCAACTCTGTTAAGTGAGAGAGCACGTGTCACAGAAGAAAATGAAATTATGTCTGCTATTGGTGCTCAGCTGGGATTCATTTAAACACCCGCCATTTGAATATGCACTCATATTTGAATCTTAGCATCCAGGGGGGGGGTAAGGTCAGAATTTCAAATTTAGAATTTCTTAGGTAGAGAAAAATGTTTCTGGCTGCTGAGCCAATAGAGCCAGCACTGAAGCATTATGAGCAGACAGTGAACTGTTAATGAGAGGACAACCTTGATTAAGCCCATAAGATTTGGCAGAGAATCACCAGGGACATTTTAGGTGGAAAAATGGACAGAGTCATCAAGGCACACTGGAAGAACACCGAAGAAGTTTTACAGTCAACTCTGAAAGAGGCTTTTCCTCCCTAGAAATCACCAGGGACTTGGTTCATCTACCTTTCCTGCTGCCTGCAGAAATTGCTATGGCTCTAAAGGCCTCCACATTTACATTTGAGGGACCTTAATCTCTGCCTCATGCTCACCCTGGCACTTAAATCGCGACTAATTAAAAGAAAAAAAAAAAGAGGATTTTTTAGAACAGGCAAAGTTCTCTAAGGATTTAATTTTCAACCTCGGTGAGATAGTACTTAGTAATCAGAGTAATCAGTGAGACCAGCAAGGATTGTCAAAGCTCAGTGCATGCCCCCACTCTGTCACCTCAGCCTCGCAAACCACATGTTGCAGAAATCCTAATGATTGTACAAGTGTATGGGAAACACAGTCCCTATTATGTCTAAGCATCATGAGTTTCCTAGGAAACGATACAAAGCAAAGACAAAAAGGAACTGATCCTGGCCCTGACATCTGCTGCAAAGGAAAAAGTCTGGGATGTGGAGCGTGTACAGACAGGAAGGTAGCATACATAGCCACATATGCTCACTCGGTCAGGGGTAGTCTCTCCAAATTTGAAAGTAGAAACTGGTGACTCGGGAAGGAAACAGTAATTTTTCTCCGATATTCTTTTAGGCACTTTTACTTAGCCAGTCTAAATGATACCAAAAATCAGATGCAAATTCAAATGCCCTAAAGCAGAAGGAATTAGCTTCTCAAGGCTTGAACATAAAATGACACATTCTATCTTGACCACAGGATAACATATCTTGACCATGGGTTAATACGTTGTATAAACCAAGTATCTTTAAGTGTTCAGTGTCTGTTCAAAATTGTCTGCTAACTAGATGTGAAACTTGAATTGGGTTTAAAAGAAAAAATATTTTAAAAATTAATATTTTATGTGGAAAATGTCTATGAATGTCTCATCATTTCAAACACATCAACATCTAAACTAGAAAACTTCCTAAGCCTCTGCTCCCATCATAAGCCTAAGCATGTGTGTATATACAGCGCATTGGACTGCACTTGCAAACAGCTATGTAACATTGAGGATGAAAAAGCAGGGCATAGGAAAAGAGACTGCTGTGGTTTGAATACAGTTTGTTCCCAAGAAACTACGCACAAAGTTTAATCCCACAGCAACAGTGAGAGGTCATCACAGTATAAACCAAGCATTAAAAGGACAAACATTTTACAGACATTTCATAAAAATGTAATAACACACCTTTATCATGAAAAAGTAAAATCAAAATCATTCTTAATTTTTCATAGTTTCATATAAGCAGAAATTATAAATAAACTGAAATAAGTGATCAAATACGGGCCCTTTGAACACATATTTAATTAAGTAATAGTTAAAATTTAGTATTTTATGCATAGTATTATTTCTGAATAATTGAAAAGCCACAGAGAGATATTTAGTTGGTCACAAGTTTAGACTTGTCACAAGAGGGAGCCCATGGGTTTCAATTAATGTGAACATATCAGAAATATATAAAGTGAAATCAATTTAATCCTGAGAGGCATTATTTTATAGTACAATTCATGTTGATAACAAAGTTTAAATTAATATTGAGTGTGAATAGTCAAAGCTTCATTTCAATTTATCTTTCTAAAAACATCCTTAATGGTGTATTTTCCCAAACAAACGAGCACTGTGATGCACAGAAAAAAAATGAATTCGTTTTTTATGAATTATATTGTGATTCGGAAAACTAAGTTTCCTTCATTTATAAAACAAAAATTTTGAGTTATTTTTCAGCAAGATTGGGAGAGTTAATGGAATAACCTAAGAACTCAGAATGTCAGTGCCCGGCATTCCACAGTTGTTAGCAAAGTGTAAATGCTTTTCATTTTGTGTGGATATTATAAAAATATTCCTTATAACTTATGCATTTTGCTTCCTTAATAAAATTAACCCCTTTTCAGATGCTTCATTCCTTTCTAACTCATTGATCTACATTTTAACTATTGATTATAATACTCATACATTTCTTTCTAAACTTAGGATGCACTCATCTAAAAAGTCCTCATAATCAATGTCTACGTAAGTTCATGCTGCCAAAACTAAAGAACATTTCCATCTTTCTCTAATTGAATTCTTCGGCAGTATTGAATTTCCCCTTGACGTTATTTCTGTACTACGGTTATCGTTCTCTTCCAGTTTGCTCATCTCTCTGATGTTGCTGATGCTGAGTAATCAGTTAAGCATCCTTGTTTCTTCTACTTACATCTTTCCTGGTTCCCTCTTGCCTCCAGGGAATAGCACAGGTGAATAAATGCAGCCGACAGAATCATTAATCTAGCACGTGAATCCACACATTTTTCTTTCTTGGTAAAAGTACTCTAGAATTTTCCTCACCTAGATAGAAGCATCTTGCTATACTATAAAACTAATCTCTCTCTCTCTCTCTCTCTCTCTCTCTCTCTCTCTCTCTCTCTCTCTCTCTCTCTGTGTGTGTGTGTGTGTGTGTGTGTATGTGTGTGTATGTGTGTGTTCAGGCTGCTTTAGGTACTTATGGTTCATGCAACATTTAGCACATTTGTATTTGAATTATTTAATAAAACTTGAGATGAACCATAAAAATCTCATCCCTTTTACCCTTTCAAGAAGAATGGATCGTCGCTAGTCAATACTAAGGCACAATGACACAGCAAGCATGCTTCAGTCTTTCTCACTCTTCCTGGGTGACTTCATTGGCTTTGGAGGTCCAGTTCATCATCACATGTGTGCTATTCCATTTACAAAGGCAGAATTTAGAACCATCTGAAACAGTTCTTATATCTATATTACATCAAAAAGAGATACCTCAGGTATATCTTTATGGATAGTGAAAAAAAAGCAAAAACTAAAACAAAACAAAGAAAACAATTCTGTATCTAACCACCTGAAGAAATCTTCATGAAGTTGAGTCATTTGCTTCTCTCAGAGCCCAAAAGACTGGATTCAGGAAGTGCTCTGGGAGGACTCAAGAGCAGTTGGAGGCAAAGGAACACTCATGTAAAGAACCAGTAGGCATATGTATAGCTCAACTATTTTAAACTAAGCATGTATAACATAAGCATTAGCTCACAAGTGAGACACACGACTAATGACCCCCTCTGCTGTTCACTGATTGGTCCAATAAACACTTTTAAACAGTAATTGAAAACAAAACTCTCTGACATGTCGCTGTTTTCCCCTGGCTCACCTTGCTGTCATCTGGTGCCTTTTACTTAATGGGAGTTACTGATTTCTCAACCTAAAGTCAAAGGGACAGTACACAAAATGGTGCCTATGTTGAAACTTCGTTAATAGTGCAATCTACTTACTCCTATGGGCAAAAGTTTGTCACATTAACCCCCTTCACTATGTACTCTTCTGTTTATAGGGTATTGATACATACTTTATAAACTGATGTATGTAGTAATGTATGATATAGCCACCATATAATAAATGTGTACAATGTGGCAATCATCATCCTAGCTTTACCAGGACCAGCATCTTCAGCCTTTGCTACTGCCTTTTGAAGAAGTCTCCTTTATATTCTTCTCTTTACAGATGACAAAACTGAGGGTCATATTTACTTTTGTACTTCTGCAATAACACGCTGTGATCAAAGCAAGAGTTTATTAGGGTCTTACAGTTTCAGATGTTTAGAGTCCATGACCATGATGGTGGGTAGCATGGTGGCAGGCAAGCAGGCTAGACCTGGAGCAATAGCTGAGAGTTAACGTCTTGGTTTGCCACTACTAATCTAAGTGTGATTGGCCTGAGTCTTTGAAAGCTCAAAGCCTACCTTCAGTGACACCCCTCCTTCAACAAGGCCATACCTCCTAGTTTTTCCCAAATAGTACCACCAACTAGGAACAAAGTATAATAATATAATGCATATGCAAGCTGAGGGGCATTCTTATTCAGCCTACAACAGGTAGAGAAAGAGTTCACACACAGGAAGAGAGACCCAACAATGGATCAGCCAATTCTTAGCTTACAGACATAATGAAACTCAGCATTTCCTCAGGCTGAAAGAGAGCAAAGCCTATGTTCTCATCCTTCAGTGAAATGGAAAACTCATGAACTCAAATTCTGTCTCCCACCTTCCCAGAAGCTCACACAAAAATGTCTGCTCCTCACTTGAAAGCAAGCATCTTGTGATTAGAAACTATGTTTTCCTTGGTTTTGTACCCTCAACCCCCAATGTTTCCTGACATGTATAAGATAGCAACAGTTTTGGTATATGAAGAATAAAGAAATGATCTACAAAGTTTTGAATATCACAGGGAGAGGAAAAAAGAGGGGCATGGACGTGGAATTGGGTGGGTTAAGATGTGAGATGAATCCTGGAGAAATCTGGGTAAAAAAAGTTGTGATCAAAATAGACCTTATGAAGAAAGTAAAATGAAACCTTAAAAATGAGGCTTAGTCATAACAATGGTCTACATTTAGAGACTTTTTATATTTATATATAGAATTGAAAATGCTTGGCTCAACTTATATAAGCATCTGGAAAGGGGAAAAACTTACAGCAAAGAATAACAAATGTCCCAAATGATTTCCAGAGCTCCTTCTCCATTTTGTTTATTCTTTCTTGCTCTCTAATATACAAGTACTCGTTGTCATTATTCTATGCTCAGAACAGCACCTACTTCACGAACATTTCCACATAATGCTTCATGTGAACAAAACTGTAAGTAAACCAGGACCTAGAATAACTTCCAACGATAATCAAAACGTGGTATTTGTGCTTCAGCATCGCAGGAGCCACACAAATGCAAATCTTTCTGTCCCAGAAAAGGCTAGGACCTATCATGAAATATAAGTTGCTGTGGACAGTAACTGGAAGAATTTCAGAGAAAGTGTCTAAATTTTAAAAGGAGATTCATTTAAAGTATAATAATTGTACTGAGTTGTCAATATCATATCATCGCCATATGGAAGAATTTATGATTTCATTCAGTGCCAGGCTGTTTTTCTGATTTCCTCGTCTGTGTTTCTCTATGTCCCCTGTGCTACAGATCTGAAAGTCATGTTGCTCATGTGTCAGATTTCAAAAGCAGACCGACAAAGAGCCAATGCTAGGTGAGGTAAGCCAAATGTGGTGGTAAGTTTGATGTCCACGCCTGGCCTGGATAAGCTTTCTTCCTCACCATTGCTGTGGATCCACCGCTACTTGTCCTTTCTGGATATGCTCTGAAAACCTGATCTCTGGACTTTCATGTGGTCTGACTGTAGGATTCAATGGAGTGCTTCATGTCACTATGAACATCAAGGTAAGGTTTATTGTAAACTATCCAATGCGTAGCAACCTTACTACCACACCAGACTCTTAGAAATTAAAAATAAACACACAGTTCTTTTTCTTGGAAAGCACTGGGGGAAATGTAAAACCCTTAGAAGAAAATATATAATTTAATATATAATTTGAATTACCAGTGAGACTGGAGTATGTTTAATTGCTTAATAAATAGTAAACAAATATCTATTTTCTGCTAAAAGTTTTTCTACTAGTTTCTGTGGCAAATAAGGATGCTCCTTTTAACCAGTTCTATTTGACATATCTCGTATATCTTAGGAAATATTAAAATTAAAATGAAAAGCTTTTCAAAATATAGAATTATGAAGAAATTAAACTATCCCTGTTGACAGACAGCATGATCACATATTTTGAAAAGCCTAAGAGCTGATTATATTTCACAAGAAAATGACTAAACTGCAGAGAGTAAAAATAAGCACAGAAAAATATATAAATAGCAACCTTTCTGAAAAAAAGAAAAGACTACAATACAATCACATTTATAATAGCAATAACAATATTTAGGCATAAATTTAGTCAAGAAGACATATAATTTCTATGTAAAGTGATTGAGAATTCATGGAAATTAAGATGGAGAGAAAAAGAAAAAGTCTGCATATGTGCATTGGTGGGAAGAAATAACATCATTAACATGTGCGCTTGACCAAAGGAATTTATGGATTTGATATAATCCTAATCAAAATAATTTTCACATACCTGGGGATATAATCCCAATAAAGAAAACCATTGAACATAAAGAACAAGACTGTAATATCACCCTCACTCTCACAGCCTTTGAAGCACACTGCAACATTAAGTAACCATCAGACAAATCAAAGACATTGGAAAATCATGGAACAAATTCTCACACTGACAGCCACTGAATTTTGAAAACTTTACTATGTAATGGAGAAAGTGCTATCTCTTCAATAGTGTCCAAAAACTAGAAGTGCTTATCTATGAGTATAATCCAGATGTATAAAATAGTAGGATGACGCCATAAATCAATACAAATTCTATTATAATGTTATCCTGATTTAAATTTCTCTAAAATTACTTATTAATTCACATATCATTATACATTACACTATTTTGAATTTAAATTTGGAAGATATGGAAGGTTACTTGCAATAAAGGATCTTAAACAATAGATTAATTTTAGTCAATTAAATGATTTTCAGTTATACCGAAATCCATGTATAAACTCATGCAGAAACAATCGCCTTATGTATATCCATCAGCATTTGACTAGGTTCAACCAAAGAAAACACTGAATTTGTAGTCTTCATTTTAATTATTAAAAGGAACAAACCAATAGAATGTGAATAACATATAAGAATATATAAATAAATGCCCGAATGACCTTAATCATCACTAACAGACTCCAGGATGGAGAGAGAAATCTGAACACAGAGCTATAGTTTCCAGAAACAAGGACCATACAAAATATATGGTATTAGAGATAAGATTTTTAAAAAATCTCAATGTGTGTATGGAGAAAGACATATCAATGTGCAATTTTAAGTATGAAAAACATTCATTTAATAAATTTGGATATTTCTAGACATATTTCTAAGCATGCTGCAGAAAACAGGCACTCACTGGCCACCAATTTAGGGAGATTGTGTCGGAGAAAAGGGAGCAAGTTGTAATAATAATGATGATGATGATGATGATGATGATGATGATGATGATGATGATGATGATAATAATAATAATAATAATAATAATAATAATAATAATTGTGTTCTGATTGCTAGAAAGACATTTTAATCTTCAACAAACAGGTTCTTGGCAAAAAAGCAACCTCTTTTCTAATTCTGCACTGTCTTGTTCCTTATAGTAATGGATATAGTAACAGGATATCATTTCTAAATAGTTTCTCTAAAAAATTCTAAAATGTAAATCATCATTGCCATTATTCTTCCACAGAAAGTCTGATCTACATATAAAAAAATTTGCCCAAATTTGTAACATCTCCACCAACAACAGAAAGATAGTGTTGTGTGCAGACATGTTTTTCAGACATAGAGGTCAATTTCATCTCACACACCGAAATGGATTTGCATCATATGAAGCATCCTAATATCTGAATAGACTGGTAAACATTGCAATGAGCACTAAATGGTCTCACTGAAGCCCAGAAATGTGCACAGTGAAACTATCTTTCTCCAAACTGTGGAGTTCTCTTTCTATTCAAAGTTCCTCTAAGGTCCAGCCCATCCTCCAAGAGGCTAATGTCAACTGAGTTACCGGAATAGATTTGAGCAATAGAAGATACCATGTTGTCTTTGTGTTTCAGCATCAGTTTATGTACTTGATGAAGTATTTCAACAAAAAATATTTTTCACTCAAATAAGGAACTAAACAAAACTTTTAAAAAAGCATTTACCTTATGCAGATCTCCAGCTTGATAGTGATTAATGTAATTTTATTTTCTTCGTTTTAGTCTCTTTGTTTGTTTGTTTCTTATATCTATGTCACAGAGCCAAGGCTAGACTGGAGCTCCCTAAAGAGCTGGTGACCTTGAATAACTACCTCATCCTTGTGTCATAGCTCTGAAGACATAGGATTACAGCCATACCCCACCCTGCCCAGGTTTTACTGAGAATCAAGAGCAGGTTCTCACCCATACTAGAAGAAACATCTTGAGACTTTTATTCTTTAAAATTCCTTTGAAAGAAAAATATCAGTTGCAGTTTCAATTCTTTGGTATAGTTGTTACAAGTGCAGATAGGATATATTTACCGCATATAAGTATACTTTGTATCTCTTTGTTCTATTAAATAATTACATTGATCTAATTAGCACATCTATCACTTTATATAATTTCAGATACTTCTCATGGGTTTCTGAATAGGTCTTCAAAAGAGTCTGCAAACAAACAAACAAACAAACGAAGAAAACAACAACAGCAAAAAACCCTAGCTCAGCTCTCTGGTTGGTGTTGAATTGAAATATTCAAGTTGGCATGATCAAGTTTTAGCCACTAGATCCTAAATATCTGACTACACTGGGAGGTGAATCCTTAAAAGGGTAATTATGTTAAAATGAGGCCACTTAGAGTTGGCACTTATTATTGGTGTCCTTTTAAGAAGATATGAGACACGTAAAGACACAGAGGGAAAACCACACTGAAAACAGCCTTAACCCAAGGACGCAGTCCCAGTAGAAATCAGTTCTGCTAGCGCCTTGACATTGACCCTTCAATAATAGTGATGCAAATTGTTTTTGTGTTTTAAGACATCAAGTCTGCGGCATTGAGTGAGAGTTACCTTGGTAGATGGGAAAGTGTGTCTATAATCTTTTCTCATTTCTAAACCGACTGATTGGAATGGAAGAGACCTTGCTGTGGTCACACAACGACATTTGAATATGAACATATAGTCACACATGTCTGTGTACTCCACCATAGATAAACACCACTGTGCTTTTGGTGCCTTATCTCTTCCTTCTACAGATTTCCAATGTAGATACAGAAAGAATGCAACACAGAAAATAAATACTACAAGGTTCTGTACAACCGAGCACACATCTATGTTCTATGAATTACAAATGCTCTAAGAAAGAGTTCTGGATATATCTTCAATTCAGTTAAAGTGATTAAAAGTTCCCCAATGGGAGAGTTAGAGAAAGGGCTGAAAAAGGTGAAAGAGTTTACAACCCCATAGGAAGAACAAAAATATCATCCAACCAGATCCCCCAGAGCTCCCAGGGAATAAACCACCAAACAAAGAGTACACATGTGATACAAGACTCAATCACTGAAAGAAATGATGTTGACAACAACATGGAGAAGACTGTGAGAACTGAAGTAAGCCAGGAAAAGAAACAAAAAGCAAAATGTTCTTACTGATGTGTGGAGCCAAAACCTAATTACCTCCATTAAAGCAGAAAGTTAGAAACATTACAAGAATCTAGTAGAATAATATTACAAGGCCATTAAGAAAAAAATGATAACTTTCTGCTGAATGTTAGAAGGCATCATGGTTTAATGTATTGACATATGATCTATGGAGCCCTGTGACTGACTGATGGCACCACTATATTGTTATCTTTGGTTTGTTGCTGTTGGGTGGTGTTTTTTTAAATAGAATATTGTTGTTGAACTTTAGATAACCCTGGACTTTTGATTCTCATCCTTTCTCTGCTAAGTACATGTATGTTTCATCATAGCTAGCTCCAGGATTGAGGTTAATAATTGTTCCCTGTATGAGATCCTCTTGTATCCCTCAGTTTTCTTATTTTATTTTTAAAGAAGTAGTATAACAGAACTGAACTCTGTAAGGTCACTCTAAGTGACCTTAGACAATTTGTCAGTCTAGGAATAGGGTGATATTATTAAATTCTTCTCGAGAATTTAGAGTAATTCAAATTTAAAGATCACATGCTAAACTTCATGTGGCCTGCAAGAAAATAAAGATATTAAGAGGCCTGGCTGATGACTTAATGCCATAATGTATTCTAGAGACGCTCCTCCTTAATAACTGTAAAAACGTTCAACAACCTCTACACTACACTTTACATTTTCTTTTGAATTCATTGAACAGTCATCACAAAGACAAGAGAACCAAAGGAATTTAAGGTGAAATCTTACAAAGAACTTTTTATTTATTTTTTCAAAATATGTTTAAAAAGAAGCCAGAAACAAATGTAGTCTTCAAAAAACACAACAAACCAAACAAACAAAAAAAAACAAAAAAACAAAAAAACAAAAACCAGTAAGTTGAATGTTTATTTTGAATAGTAACTATCTATCTAGTGGCGGGTGGTAGCTTATGGACTTAAACTCAGACATGGGATAATAATTTACAGATAAATCATGAAACTTTTGAAACTCTCCTAAGGCACACTGAGGCTCACTGGTTCTTTCACAATGCATCCTTACTATGTGGTGAAGGTGCTCTTAGGTGCAGAGTCTCCTTTGTTAAGTAAACTTCTTTCTTCTCTTGAAACAAAGAAAAGCATGCATTTGTACTTGAATTTAACAAGCGAATACAAAAATGAAATGAAATACAACTCCAGAATGCAATGAATATTCCAGAGTCAATTATATAGTTTTTAATTACCTTGAAATATAACTAATGTTTAAAATAAATGACTCTGTGACTGCACAGTAGGAAAGGTTTCTGAGTCAGAATTGTATTGAAATTCTTGCTATTGTGATTGGGGAATTTTTATCAGCCTGAGCTCTCCATTTCTCACTGTATAATAAAGAAAAGGTTATTTGGGGATTGAACTATACTCATGGATGAGGTAGCTAGGAAACTGGCTGGCACAGGGAGGCATTTGACAAATTTGTTTTTACCTTCTGTGGCAAATTTAGCAAGGACAGGTAAATATCTGCATTGTGTATCTCCATAGGGATTGGAACGATTCATTTAGCAACCCTTTCTAGAGATCTATTTTAAATCTCATGTTGCTCTTTCCTGCCTCTTTCAGAGAAAAAGTTAATATTTAAGGAAAAAAGGAAAGGTCTGTAAGAGGATAAAAATTTTGCATACATTCATGATATACCAGGGCACTATGTAGGTATTGTAGAAATAGTAGTCCTGAGACAGGCCTTGAGCTCATTTGCTTAGAAAATTAAAAGGCTTATTTTAAATTGTTGATGAGAAACATAAGAAATTTCAGAAACCTAACATCCACAGACAGACTCCTAAAACATACACGTAAGCGTCTGAGCTTCCTCCTGTACATCAAAATATCTCTTGGATGCTCACAGTGTCATCAGCTCCATTTGCATAAAAGACTGGGGATACAGGCATTTTCTAACACCTTAAAAATGGCAGCTCAACAGCCTCAGCAGGAAACATGCAAAACAAACTAAAAATAAAGGTATCTACCGCCCATACCCATTTTTTTCACAGAGAAGTACAATGTAGACTGGAAACAAAATCTTTTTTTTTCCCACTAAAAGTGTTTTAAGGTCTCGTTTATCTCAGCCTGCATTGAAAGCACTGGTTCAAAATGCATTGGCGCTTTACGCAACAAAGAAATAAAGATCAAAACTACAGCTACAATATCAGGTTTTTAAAGATGTCAAATCTCAACAGCACTAAACCAGTTCTTCATTGTTCCACATGCTATTCTTATTTTGTAAGTACTCAAACAGCCTGTGCAATTCTTTCCTGCAATGATTTCCTTTTCAATGATTTAAGCAGTCTATTCTCAAAAGCAATGCTCAGAAATCCAATTACCATTCCAACACCACGCTTTTGTAAGCCCAGAGCATTAAACCATAGAATATGCCTCTTCTTGCCCCTTTCTCACACCTCTCCATCACAAACTGAGTTTCCCTATCAAAAGGCATTTGGATTTTCTTTTGCATTTCTTGACTTCTTTGGCTAAGGAAGCATGGCCATAAATGACCTTAAAACAATGAAAGAAATACTGAGTTTTTCATGTGGAAGTAAATTTGTATAGGTAAATGTGAGGGAGAAATGAACAATAAAATATGTTCTCTTTAGGATGGTGTTATTAAATTACATCATAATGTACTAATATGTATAACTAGAGCTTAATTCATCTCCTGTTAATATCGAGTATATTGTATTAGCCAGAAAATTAAGGGTAAAGTGTCCCAAGGTAATTATTTGGCAAAGAGTAGCTTCACTATTCTTATGTGTTTATGTGATTTCCTTTATCTTTATAGTGTATCTACATATTTGATTTGCATGGATGAAAACAAATAAAAAGATATTATATGCAATTTCAAATTTAATTTATGGATGTAATTGTCAACATCACTAGGAAGGTGAAGACAAAGGGTCAAGAATGGGGAAAATAAATCTTTAATTGGATCGATGCTGACTAAATCCATTTACAAGAACTCTGGATATAAGATTTTGCCTAATGAGTCATTCTTAACCTGCCCTAGTCTACAAAAGACATAAGAATTGTGAATAATGTAAGCTCTATTTCAGATATGAACCAATTTTTCACAACTCATGTTAGGTTGAAGTCAAATACATGCACAGCACCTTGCAGCTGTGAAATAAAGTTTGTGATTACAAGATCAAAATTCTATAATCTCTGACATTTCTAAAGACGAAGATATTTTGAAGCTCAAAAGAAAATTGTAACTAACAGTGAATATATTCTATAAGCTTATATTCTCAAATGGTTTTGTTATAAACTTAAAATACAATTTTTGTGTGTGTGTGTGTGTGTGTGTGTGTGTGTGAGAGAGAGAGAGAGAGAGAGAGAGAGAGAGAGAGAGAGAGAGAGAGAGAGAATTTGTTTTAATAGGACCTAGTTAAGAAAAAAATGTTTCTCTATCATTCTTTATTTTACAGATGGGGTATCTGAGACAAATCTTAAGATATACTCATTAATTTGGCAATCATGGATTTAATGTATTTTTTGTGTGAGCAGAATGCCATGCATAAGTTTAAAGAGGTGTCAAATGTGCTCACTTTAAAAGACCACATTTCCTGTAAGCATGCTATGGATGAGGAAAGGAAAGACTGAAAACAGTGCCGTGTAGCCAATCCATAAGCATTATGAAGAAGAAGAAGTTTGGCTAAAGAAAAGCAGCATGATTGTGAGGGTTCACATCTGAAGATGCAACTCAATGACATCAAATACCTGGAGGATAACATGGGGGATAATTAATATATAAGGTAAAATAAGAGAGCTACTTAGAGATGGTCATTACAAAAATATCTTAATCCAATTTATATCCAATTTTCTTCCTGTGTAGTGTACTGTTTTCCATTGTTTTCCATGTGACCTCTAATACAAATTTCTTTTATATTTTCAAGTATTTACAGATCAATGCAGTAAATGTTTGGTATCTTGCTATTAGAATAAGCTCTCTCTCTCTCTCTCTCTCTCTCTCTCTCTCTCTGTGTGTGTGTGTGTGTGTGTGAGTGTGTGTGTGTGTGTGTGTGTTTCAAATATCCAAAAGTCTTTTGTTATCATACTATAGAAGCAGCTTAACGTAATAGGGGGTATTAAAAGTATATAGGAAATGCTTGAATGAATACTTGATAGTGGAGCAGGCGCCCAATCCACGTCTATACAGTGTAGTCAGAAGACCTGGTGTTTATCAATCTATACGGATTAGTTAAGAAAGTGATCCTATATAAGTACTATCACAGAGAAATCAGTCCTAGTCTTTCCAAAGAGGAACCAGGAAAGAATATAGAGCATGATGTTCAGAGGCTAGGAGAAATGTAGGAAGCCAAATTGGGAAGTGACAGCAAAAGCTAAAGCAAGTTGTAGCCTTCCATGGTGGTTGGCTGATGTATGTTTGATCTTTACTCATGAGATTCATGAGCATATTTGACACTGTCTAGTTTGAATATTTGAGGTGAACATGTTTTGTTTGGTTTTTAATCTGAGAAAATGACCAACTGAAGAAGCAGAAAAATCATGCTTTCTTCATAGCGTTCAACACTAAGCTAGAAGACCACTTTCCAAATACAGTTCTGAGAACGTTTCAGTTCTTTTCCTGATGAGAGCACAATTGCAGCTGCTAGGAGTTATCATATGAAGCCTGTGCTAACTAATGAAGCTCCCTACTTGTTAGAGCTGTCATGGACTGGACTGCGGCACACCTGATACCTAACACAGATTAGACTTCCCATAAGATCTAGATGTTTCTACTTTGAAACATGAAGACAAATCAAAGGAAAAGACAAAACATGAAGTAAGAAGAAGAAAGGAAAAGAGTTTGCTTATTTTGGTAGCTCATTCTCTCAGAAATTCTGCAGTGTGGAAGAAGGTTGTCCTTCTCCAGAGTATTCATTACATGTCTTGTAATTTTCTTGAAGAATTAGTGTGCAAGGTTAGTATTCATTTTAGATATTTTTATTGCAAAATGCACCATACAAAGTAAAATACCTTTGAGAGTAAAGAGGTTGACAATTAATTCCAGAATCATATACACTGGAAAGTCAAAATCAGGAAAATCTGGAGAAAGAAATAAACCTTCTTTTTTCTCCATCTTTATTAAATTGGGTATTTCTTATTTACATTACAATTGTTATTCTCTTTCCCAGTTTCCAGGCCAAAATCTCCCTAACCCCTCCTCCTCCCCTTCTACATGGGTGATCCCCTTAATCCTAAACATTTTATTATCAAAGCCAAGCCTTTACAAATAGAATATGTTTACCTGTAAAAGCACAATGATAATGTTATGTAAACGTGAAAGATATTTCATAGACATATTAGTTTTCACTTTCTATTTTCCCTTCTTTTGTTTAAATCATATGAACACCATATTTTCCTCAGTAATTTCTCTCCATGTGTGGAGACCTATCTAGCTTCTTTGCCCATGTAAGGTCTCCTAAAACAGGTTATATGATTATTAATGTAACCATGCCTGCTTTCCAAGAGTGAGTTTTAAAAATCAGTAGATAAATATAATTGGATAATAAAATTACCAAAGGAGGTAATTGTATAGGAAACACCAATAATTCCTATGAATAATAAAATTATATTCTTCAAATTGATCTACAAATAACTGGACTCCCCTTTTACTGATTCTTCTACAGTTACATTTTGTCTTACAAATCACTGTTGTTTGGACATGAATCTGCAAATTGATCACTAAATAATGTTGGCATATAAAAGTACTGATTGGTATGTTGTATGCATATATAACAGCAAATTTTAGCCAGGACCAAACCATTTTATCATCCATAGTTGCTGAACTGTGACCATTCCTAATATTCTAGTGACTTAATTTATAGAACTTAATGTGTTTTTCTAGTTTCTTTCCTTCTCCACCTTCACAGAGGATTTCCAGATTAGCCTGATTGCAAACATATACATGGTATCATGAACTATTCATTAATTTCTTGGCACAGAAACTCCTTCCTCCTCTGTAAAAGAAGTGACCATTCTCCGTCTCACAGATCTGAGCTCTCCTTAGAGCCTCTATCAGGCTGCTCCTGCCTGCCTTCTTGCCTGCCTGCCTGCCTGCCTATGATGTTAATAATTCTTTTAATAAATTTCTTGCCCCAAAGGATATCTGTCTCAGTGTCCTCAATTATCATGTATTTGAAAACTTTCCACAGCAGTGGAGTTCTCAAAAAAAATGAGAAGTATACAAAATGAAGTAAGTAGCTCTCTATTTCTCTCTCTCTCTCTCTCTCTCTATCTATCTATCTATCTATCTATCTATATATATATATATATGATCGGGTAATTAAGTAGTATTTCTATGTAACACAATATTAAAAATTCACTATACCAAAGCTGAACTGTTCCTATGGCATATAGCTCTGAACTATTATCACAATTAAAAAGAGGTTGATAGAGTCAGGCAAGAAAAAAATTACCCAGTATCTGGGTTACATAAAAGCAAGACTAAATATATAATATCTACATAAAAATTTAAGCAGATACAATGGATCCTAGAGAAGGGCAAATCAGATAGCCTGATTATAATTCCAGAATTTCTAGTAAGAAATCATGTCACACCCTTCTGGAATTACATGGATGAATTATGTGGTTTTCATCTTAACAGCCTGTCATTACCACCTACAATTTGTTTCTATATGTGTGTTTATAATTTCTACTGAAAATAAAATTCGGGGCTAGAGAGATGACTCAGTGGTTAAGAGCACTGACTGCTCTTTCAGAGGTCCTGAGTTCAATTTCCAGCAACCACATGATGTCTCACAACCATCTGTAATGGGATCAGATGCCCTCTTCTGGTGTGTCTGAAAAGAGCAATGATGTACTCATATCCATAAGAAAGAAAAACAAAAGAAATTATTTTTTTCATATAACATATTCTGACCACAGTTTCACCTCCCTCATCTCCTCTCAGATTCTCCTCATCTTTTTCCTCTTTCTTTGCAGAAAGCAAAAGGCTAACAACAAAAAAGAAACAAAAGACAGATTAACAAAATGAAACAAAACAGGAGAAACACATATACACAAAGACAGACAGACAGACAGACACACACAAACACACATACACACACAAAGACCATTAAAATATAAAATCAGAAATGTTGATACACAAGAAAAAAAGACCAGTAAGGTAAAAAAACGAACAATCAAACAAACAAAGCCCAAGCAAGATGAGACAAAAAAAAGTCATTAAGTTCATTTTGGGTTGGCTATCGCTATCTATGCTGGGCATGGGGCGTGTCCTTAAGTAAGTCACTTATTACTTTTGAAATAGCACATTTCTTGATGTGCAGTAAGCCCTGACTTTTAGTGGTGGTCTGATCCAAAGCTTGCAGTCGGTGACATAATGACTACATATAAGGGATTTACAGAACTTTCTCTCTTGGACTATGTTTCCTAAATTTTGTATATAAATGTATCCCAGCAGACATTAAAACTCTCTTCCAAAGCAACATTTTCATAATTTTAAAGCATTATGAGTCATAAACAAAAGGAAAACATATTAATAAATGAAATACTTTACGATCTTAGGAACTGTCACATTCAACTATAAATTTTAAGCTATAGGATTCTTAATAGTAAATTTTAATATCTGAAATTTTAGCTATGATTACACAACTACACTCGAAATCTTTTATTTTAGAAGCAAGAAAACCACAGTTAAAGACATAAAGACGTGGGAATACTATGTTGCACATGTTAAACACTATTCAAACTATTGAACCATCTCTTCATTTACTCTCTTTCACCTGGCATTTTATTTTTTATTAATTAGTTTATTCACTTTACATCCCAATGGCAGGCTTTCCACTCTCTTCTGAGACTCCCTCACATGCCTTCCCTCACCCCATCCCTTCTTCCCTTCACCTCTGAGAAGGGGGTAATTCCTTCTAGGGAGCCACCCTAGCACCTAAAGTCACTGCAGGACTAGGTAAGTGATATCCCATTGAGGCCAGACGGGACTCCAGTTACAGGAGCAGGATCCACAGGCAGACAACAGAGTCAGGGTAAGACTCCACTTTAATTGTTAGGGGACCCGCACGGACACCAAGCTGTATATCTGATACATATGTATATGGGGGTCTAAGTGTCCAGTCCATGTACTCTCTTTGGTTCCTGGTTCAGTATCTGGGAGCCCTCCCCCACCCTAAAGTGTCCATCACCTGCCATTTTAAAAACAATGAGATTTAGTCATTTGAATCATAGGTAAAAATAAGTCCCAGAGACTAGGCACATTTGTTCTAGAGGCTTTCATTAGTGTCTCCTCTCCTATGGAATTCTCATTGGCAAAATATGAATAAAATATACTGACCATCAGAAAGACATCACAACTCAAAACAGCAAAAACTGTTACCTTTACCCCAAGACAAGACTCTTGATACAGAATTGCATATTAACGAATGGATGTGATTTTCAATAAACGTTTACAAGTTTAAAACATTATTTCCAGCAAAAGATGATAGAAACACCGTAAGTGGAAAGGAGACTAAATGAGATTTTTGAGGCCAACTTTCCTTCAAACATGTAAAAACAATATACATTTTTTATTGCTACTTATTTAGGTTTTTTCCTTTCTTTAACTAAAATGACTCGTGTTACTTTATAAAACTAATGTTCTTTAAAGAGAGAGTCTACGGTGGAAAACGCCTTTGTCCTTTATATCATAAAGAAAATGACAAAATTCTAAATCGCAAAAAAAAATGCTGGCTAGCAAAATCTGTGCTAAGACTTAATGATATAGAAAAAGACCTGGTTCATGACTTAAAATAGAAATAAGAAACTGATCTTGATTACACTAAGAACACTCTATACTAACACTCATTATACATTCAAATCATTTGTAAAATGATAATTATTCAAATTATATAAAAACGAATGTACTTCTCCATTACTGTGAGTACAGCATAAGGTGGAAATTATAGCAACTTGCACTTGTATGAATGTTTTAATTCCACATTAGGGTGCAACAACTTGTGAAGACTTTCTACAAAGTGTGTAATTTCTAGGATCACCAAAAAAATGAGATTAAGATAATTCCTTTATCATAAGCTAAAAATGTAGCGAAATGTGTTAGAAATTTAAGATAAAATGAAATATCTATTGATATTGCAAATCATTACAATATGTAGAAAATTTGGTTAGCATCATAGTTATGTAGAACAATAGAAAATTACCTTTTATTTTATCTCTCAGAAAATAATATAGTCAGCAGACCACCTTTTTTTCTAAACCAGTGTGTTTCTAAGTGCATATTTATATTTATAGGTAAACAATGAATATATAAATATATATTTATATAAATATATTTCGTTAAAATTTGTAAATTATTGTATGATGTGCATACACAACTGACAGAATTCTAGTATTCAGCTCTATTTTAATTACTAGAACTTGATGACAGTTGACTTAAATTGTCAGTTCTTCATATCTAGCGACAAGTAACCTTAATCATGCATTTTGAATAACAAAATGGTCAGGACAGCCACCTTTAGTCTCTTCTTTCCTTTTATGTTTTTGCTTGTTTCCTGCCTATGTTGGAACTTGTTGCCACTCCTCTATAGAATATAGGGCTTTGAATTCACAACCCTTTGGTCCATTTGCCAATTATTGAGAGCTGCTTGGAATTTCAGATCGGGGGTTCGGGATTTAGCTCAGCGGTAAAGCGCTTGCCTAGCACGCGCAAGGCCCTGGGTTCGGTCCCCAGCCCCGAAAAAAAAAAAAAATTTCAGATCGGGCAGTTTTAACTTTGAGCAACATGGACCTGCTTCTGCTCCACTCATTCCATCATTTAGTGTTGGAAAAGTACAGCTCTGCTGACCCTCAATAACGAAGCTTTTCTAACATATCTAAACCTATTTTCTCTCTAAGGAGTCAAGAACATAGCTACCTAATTGCTGTTAGACTAAAAGTTATTTAAAAGAGGTAAAGCAAAGTAGCTTTATCATTACTGTAAAGACTGAGATTGAAGGGAAAATAACCTATAATTAGGAGGTAATGAGAGGAATTTAAATTGGACTTCAGGATGCCAGCTACTAATATAATTTACAATATGAGCACCATCATGACTCTCAGCACTCTGTTGATAGGTATGCAGCTCTCAGTTATAACCTCTTTAAACAAATATATCCTTTAAGTAGCAAGACTGAAGCATCTATGTGAGATGTGAACAGGTATTGGTCAGAGACAATATGGTGAACTTTGTGATTTTCAGAGAATATACTATATTGTAATTATTAGAAAAATAGTAACGAGAAGAAGGAAGAAATAAGCTCATGGAGCACAGACACCATGGTAGCATCTCAGACTTTGATTTTTCACAGGAGACAAATCTGCTGAAGCCATCTGACATTCCCATTGCA
Organism: Rattus rattus; assembly: GCF_011064425.1. Lineage (NCBI taxonomy): Eukaryota > Metazoa > Chordata > Mammalia > Rodentia > Muridae > Rattus > Rattus rattus. Next base: position 147,537,537 of record NC_046156.1, on the reverse strand, counting down.
GGCAACACAGGCTGGGCATCTTTGCACTTCATTACTGTTCTTGACAATCAGACATGTATGTTTTGGTCATTGTACTTAAAATGTGGTGTTAGTACTCAGTAGATGTACTGGCTGGTTTGTTTGTCAACTTGACACAAGCTGGAGCTAACACAGAGCAAGTGTAAGCAGAATAAACCCTTTCCACCTCAACTTCCTCCCTTGAGGAAATGCCTCCATGAGCTCCAGCTGTAATGCGTTTTCTCTATTAGTGATCAAAGTGGGAGGGCCCATTGTAGGTGGTGCCGCCGTCCCTGGGTTGGTCGTCCTGGGTTCTATAAGAAAGCAATGTGAGCAAGCCAGGGGAAGTCAGTCAGTAAGTAGCACCCTCCATGGCCTCTGCATCCATCCACTCCGGCCTCCAGGTTCCTGCCCTGTGTGAGTTTCAGTCTTGACTTCCTTTGGTGATGAACAATAATGTAGAAGTGTAAGCAGAATAAACCCTTTCCTCCTCAACTTGCTTCTTGATAATGATGTTTTATGCGGGAATAGAAACCCTAAGACAATAAGATATTGAAATACCTGGTTAAATGTAGAGATAAGCTTAAAAATGAAACTAATAGTAGGCAAAAAATTGTAACCACTTATCGTAAGGCATGCATATCTTTATATCTCACTTAAACTATAACACAGGTTTTCCTTTTCACTGTATTAGAGGTAGATTCTCTTATAAGATACCAGTCAAGGAACAGGCAAGTTTAGATGTCTAGACAATATTCATACTGTTTGCAAGTGACAATGAGCTTGAGCCCAGAGTCTGGCTGTGACACCTTGTTCTAATAACTTTTGGACATTAAAGAAAGTAATGATTTGAAGAGTTGGGATCATGCCTTTTTTCAAAGGCACACACTTTTATCCAATTGGAAGTAAACACATAGCCTACTCTTGAGGCTTCACCTACTGTTTGAATTGGAAAAAGCATAATATTCATTATTCTTTTAAGCCTAAAATATGCTATGAACTTTACACAGACAACCTCCCCTTTAACCATCATGGAGATAGGATAAGTCACACAGACTTGCAACATAACTTTCAAACACTTCACAGAATACTTGAGCTGAACAGTTTATTCTGAAGAGCAAAATCGGGGCAAAGGAAATCTTCTTCATGTTCATTTGATTAAAGGAGAAGAAATAGCAGCAGATATTTAAAACTTAGAATTGTGAAATGCCCAGAAACCCTGTGTCAGTGCTGCAAACCAAAGAACCAAAGTGTGGAAAAAAGAAAATACAAATTAGGAAACTGCAGGGAAAGCTTAGCTTAAAGCCCTACTCAGTAGGCTGTGGCCCCCTTGGCATGATACAGATGTTTCCTATGCTGTTGTTCAAAACTGAGCTTGGGAACACATGGTAGAATAATTAATGCTAACACTGGATCCTGGGAAATTGGAGCTGAATAATACACATATATGTATGCTTTAAGCTTTTCTTTTATCTCAAATCTACTAGTCACTAGTTATTTATTTCAATTTTAATCATATTTGAAAGGAGACATTGTTTATTTTCTAGATAAAAGAAAATCATTTATCTATTTTGACTAATTTGAAGAGAATAACATAACAGCTCTCAATTTCAGTAGGATTACAGTTAGTTGAAGATTTATCTTTGAGCATAATACTTTCTTTTTTCTCTTTTTTTTATTGGGTATTTCTTACTTACATTTCAAATGTTTTTACTTTACTTACATTTCAAACCTTTTCCCAGGTTCCTGTTCATAAGTCCTGCAACCCCTCCCCTTCGCCTTCTATAAGGGTGTTCCTCTCCCCATTCTCCCCCTTTATCACCCCCCCGACAATCCCCTACACTGGGGGTCCAACCTTGGCATGACCAAGTGCTTCTCCCTCCATAGATTATAAAGTGAAAATACAATTAGAAGATATATTTCTGGATCATTTTTAATAAGACATGTTTCATAATTTCAATGTTAGTATTTAGGGTAAATGTACAGTAAATTACAATGGTTAATGTATGCTTTTCTCTATCAAATATAGAACATAGTTATTAATAACTTTATTTTAACATACTATCTAATAAATCCAAAAATAGAAACCATTCTTAGAGATTAAATAAAAATATACTTGAGAATTTTGTTGAGAGCATTCATTAAACGTTATGCATTACAATAATAGTGTCTTTTTGTCTTAACTGGTTTATTGCTTATAAATTTATATATAAATAATCTAAAACCTAAAAAGGAAAAGGTATTTTTGAAATATAAATCATGTATGCTTGTGTTTGTAGTATATAGCCATGATCCAAGTGTTTACCATTGATTAAATCATTCAATTATTCCTTAGAAGTTAAGCAGCTGTAATAAATACCACTTGACAGGAGACTACACTGAGGACTGCAGTGCTGAGAAGCTAACGCTTGTTCATGGTAAAGCCAGCATTGTGTTTTCAGCTAACCCGGTCTCCATCACCACAGAGATTATAACAACCACATCACATAACTTGTTTTTTCAACCAAAATTTTATTTCTTTTCTCAGGCCTTTTTATGCCTTCTTAGAAAAAAAATTATTTAGAAAATTACCTCAGAGATAAAATGTTACAAAAAATGGGATTTACAGAATGATGTTGATATTAAGTTCAGGCAATATTTCATTCTATATGTTTGTTAAAAGTTCAAAGCAACAGTTTTTACATGGCCTTGCCTTATCATAGTGCGTCCCTATGGTTTTATCATTGGGCCTAAATGTTTTTCCTTGAACACATTAGTCCTAAGTCTATTTCTCTTTATTTACTATTATAAGGAGTTGGCACAGTCTACTCTTTATTCTTTTCTTTCTTTTTTATTTGCTGCTTGTCCTTTTAGTTTCTTTCCCCCCTCCCCCATCATTATTAAATTGGGTATTTCCTATTTACATTTCAAATGTTATTCCCTTTCCCAGTTTCCAGGCCAACATCCCCAGCCCCTCCCCCTCCCCTTCTCTATGAGTGTTCCCCTCCCAGTCCTCACCCCATTACTGCCCTCCCCCAATCAATCCCTGTTCACTGGGGATCCAGCCTTGGCAGGACCCAGGGCTTCCCCTTCCACTGATGCCCTTACTAGGCTATTCATTGCTACCTATGCTTTGGAGCCCAGGGTCAGTCCATGTATATATAGTCTTTGGGTAGTGGCTTAGTCCCTGGAAGCTCTGGTTGCTTGGCATTGTTGTTCATATGGGGTCTCAAGCCCCTTCAGCTCTTTCAGTCCTTTCTCTGATTCCTTCAACGGGGGTCCTGTTCTCAGTTCAGTGGTTTGCTGCTGACATTCACCTATGTATTTGCCATATTATGGCTGTGTCTCTCTCTTATCTAGTTTGGTGACTGCATATTTATGGGCCACACATAACACAACAAAAGGAAAACTTAAATAAATGTGAAATGGATAAGTTATGATGTTTAACAATTATCAGCCTATGTCTGGCATGTAGTAAGTACTCAGAGAACAATATTATAGTTTTAAGTAAATATGTTTACTTTAAAAAACTAATGAAGATATATTTTTTCTGGGACCTGCATGGCTTCATAAAGGACAGTGTGACACAATTCCTGCCCCTGAACCAACACCAGGCTGTTGATGCACATGTGTGCTGATGGTTGCAGTTGCCCTGAAACTGATCTGCTGTCTCCTCCATTTTACTTTCAATCTCTCTTTGGGGAATATACTTGTCCAGTGAAATGAAACAGATGTGGTTTCAGATATGCAGAATGGAGGTGGTCATGAGGCTGTGGAAGATGAGGATCAATCCTTTTGCTTGGCTCTTAGGGTCATGGGAAAGGTTTGAGACAATATAACCACAGATGGCATTGAAGCCTACATGGTCCTTAGTAGAAAGAGTTCATTGCAAGATTTGGCCTTGAATTTATGATAATGACGAGATTTATAAGCCCTCTGGTCCAAAAACTGCTGCATTAATTAGACCCGGTGAAGAGAGGGGCATCAAGGATAGAGAAATAATATAATCTCAAAAATAAAAGGTATGGACAGGAAAAGAAGGAATGTATAGAAAAAAAGCAAATGATAAATGAGTTTATCTTATAAGAGAATGACTTGTTTATGATCTAGAAACAAATAGTATTAGAAGGAAAGTACATGAGGCAATGGAATTTCTAGGATGAGGAAATAAAGATTAGAGAATTAAAAGATGGTGTATAAGAATATAAAAGTTTAGTATTTCATTCTCCTAGCTATTGAAGGAATGAAGACAGCAAAGCCCAGAGAGATATTAGAGAAAGCTAGCTCCTTTACCTGCACAAATTTTAGAACTTTGTAAGAAATTTAACTTTAGTAGTCTGCCATCTTTCTGTTCTTACATGAAAATAGTTTCTTAAGACTGATGTCTGCTGTACCAGCAAACCAAAAGTGTTGTACCAGCTAATCATGAAGAACAAGCTGTGTAAAAACTTGTGCTTTGTGTTTAATTTCTGTTTCAAGAAAGTAGAGGTTGGAACTAATGATCTGGGATTCAAAAAATGCATGTAAATTGAAGGATTTATAAAGAAACTGTTATCAATATCCAAAGCCTTGATGATGTAGCTCTAGTAAAGAAGACCGAGTTCAGGCTCTATTGTCAAGACAAGGTGAAAGGGAAAGAATGAGAAGGGAGAAGAAGGAAGGATGATGAGAATCCTTGGGCAAAGAGAGAGCACTTGAAGTGACAGCTTGCATTCACTACTCACTCCAAGTCATTATTGAATTAGCCACTCCCTTTGCCACCTTTCTCAGGATCCTCGTCATGCTCAGGCATGACCTCAATATGTTTTGCTCATTATCTTGTTAACATTAACTGCAATACTCAAGATTTTGAGATTGTAGCACTTAACTGTGATGGAGCCACTAAATATAAAAAGAAACTCTAGATCATAGAGTAAAATATTAAAAACTCACTTCACGGAACACAAATTTAATTCTTAATAATGTTATAAAAACTGAATTTGTGTTCTAAAATAATGACTATACACCTTTGATATAAATGTGCCAGGGTTCACTTTTGTGTTGTGGAGCTCATTACAAGTTAACAGGTTAGGTATAACACAGGAAAGTAGAGGATAAAGAAGGGTTGGAACAGTAATTTTCTTGGATAAAAATGTCATTGGCTTCAATGTCAGTCCTAAGCATACAGAATCATTTCAATGAGACTAAATACTTTAAGCACGTAAAACAATATTGGATGAAATAAGAGACAATTCTCCTCTTATATAATTCTATTTTCCCAAAGCTTAAATGAGGTGAGCGCTGAAAGACTCTGTCCCAGTGTTGGAGGCAGACTCACCCTGCTCCCACCCCTGGCCCAGAGTCATTTAGGAGGAATGTTCCTCTTTTCCATACTATCAAGTCTAAAGGGTAATTAAATTAAGCACATTGTAGAGCTATAGATATTGATGCTAATTTAACTCATCTATCCCATACTCAAGTAAAATCATAGTAATGGTTAGTTCAATTAATACAAATAATTGTATTAAAAACTATTTTATATATATATATATACATACATACATACAGATGACTGAAAATATATGAGATTACTTTACTATTCTGAAGACATTTGGTGAAGAACATTTTCATTATTTTGGTAGTATGTGTTTTTTTTTTTTTTCATTTTCTTTTTTCTGTTGTTTTGTTTGCTTTTTCTTGTTTTTGAGACAGGGTTTCTCTGTGCAGGCCTGGCTGTCCTAAAATTCCTCCTGTAGACATGGTGGGCCTTGCATGTACGAATGAGCATGTATGAGTGAGTAGAGAATGGGGAGGCAAAAACAAGGGATTGTATTCCTTCAATTTATAAGTGTATTGACCTACTATGTGAGTATTGGGGACCAAACTTAGTTCCTCTGCTAGAACCACCAGTCCTCCTTAAAGGCTGAGTCATTTCTCTACTCTATTTTTTCATGAAATAAGTGTTGAAAAGATGAATGAGATTAAAATGCACATGGGATACTGAATTACATTTAACTGTACATTTAATTTTGTAGTGTGGATAAATTATATGTCAGCAAGCCTGGTTGAAAAGGATATGCTATAGTATGCTAATGAGATTGACATTAGGAAACAATATAAAGGCTGAAATGAGCCTAACCAATATAGATGAGGATGCACAGCCAACCATCTGACTAAGCACAGGGTCCTCAATGGAGGAATTAGGGCAAGGACTGAAGGAGCTGTAGGGGTTAGCAACCCCACAGGAAGAACAACAATATCAACCAACCAAACCCCCAGAGCTCCCACGGACCAGACCTCCAACCAAAGAGTATATGGGGGTGACTCATGGCTCTAGCTGGATATGTAGCACAGGATGGCCTTTTCTGACATCAAATGGGGGAGGAGTTCTTGGTACTCTGGATGCTTAATGACCCAGTGTAGGGGAATACGAGAACACTGAGGCATAGGGTGGGTAGGTGTGTGGAGGTGCGCCCCCATTGAGGCAGGAGGTGGAGGGAGGATTAAGAGGTTTGTGGAGGGGAAAATGGGAATGGGGATAACATTTGAAATGCATTTAAAAAATATCCAATAAAATAAATAAAATTTAAAAAATTAAATATAAATAAATAAAATAACCAATAAAAATATGGACAAAAAAACTTTATCCTTTCAAGAATAATATCTTATCTGCCATTTGTCTGTCTGCCAGATGGTTGGCCTATCTGTATATATATATATACCTACCTGTCCATGTGTACAGATAGAGGTGAAAACAAATTCACATACACACACACACACACACACACACACACACCCACCATAGAAGGTGAGAGAGGGAAAACTAAAAATGCCTGTTCAAGTTTTCTGTTGTTTCTGAATGTTTTAAGTTCTAATAAAATTATTCTGCCTCTATCTGTATAGGAAGTACTTTGAAGACCACATCTGAGAAACTGAAGCTTTGACAGTGTAAGCAACCTTTTCAACACCACAGGAAAATTCTAGCACATACTGACTGTAAAAAGCTCCCTGATGACCCAGGAGGCATTGCCATTTTAGTCATTTCAGTGAAGTCATTTTATACTCTTAGGCCCAGGGTGGTAAAAAGGGTTCCTGATTACATAAATGTAAGTATTAAATATTGATGTTTCTGGATAAGATGGATAAGACTGTATGCACATAAGCACATGCTAGCGTAAATCTTTTATTCTAAATGGTGGTGCTGCTGGTGGTGGTGGTGTTGGTGGTGGTGGTGGTGTGTGTGTATGTGTGTGTGTGTGTGTGTATGTGTGTATTTGTGTGTGTGTGTGTGTGTGTGTCATGGTCAATGTATCACCTTTTATGTTTCACATACTCAGCACTTTTGATCAGAATATATTTGAATACATTTACCTAACTTTATATTCCTAAGTGCTGTACATATAAACCAATAGAAGATTGGGCCTCTTCTTTTCTTTTTTATTTCTGTTTGCACTTATTTTTCATCACTACTTTTCCAGCATTGAAACCCCTTGAAATCCCCAAGATAACTTCCTACCAAGAAGCTGAATTTGAAACTGGTTATATAACACAAGGTCACAAGGGAAAACCATAGCTATACTTTCAAATTCCTGAAAGGTCTGATCTTTCATCAAAAAAAAAAAAAGTGATGACACATACACAGAGACATAGACACAGACACACAGACAGAGACAGATAGACACAGACACACACACACACACACATACACACATACAGAGAGAGAGAGAGAGAGAGAGAGAGAGAGAGAGAGAGAGAGATGTCACAAATATACAACCAATTTCCAGAAATGTCATTTTAGCTATTGAATGCCCTTGCTGTCAGTGTACCTACTTACCAATGTAGAAAATGTCTTGAAAGGGAAAAACTGTAAACATACATCCTGTAGTTCTTTAAAATAATTTCCTTTTGGAGATCATTTTTGCTTTTCCTTTTGTATCCAATAGTTATTTGCTTAAACATAATAGTCTTTCTAAGTCTTTCTAAATTGAGAGTATACTAGGTGCAGAAGTTAAATTCTGTTTTCTTATGCAAACTTAATAGTATAAAATTGTTTTTTCTAATTAGTAAAATATACATTTCCCTTTGGTTGCATGGCTAACTTTTGGCAATTATTCAAAAAGTATTAAAACACATGATTGATTAAGTTATTTAAAATTTAGAATATATTTATTGATATAAGTGTTTGATATTGATATAAATGTTTGAAATGATTGATATATACATCTGCTTTAAAATATGATTCTATGGAAAAAGTCTAGTATGTTCAAGTAATTTATTCTCTTATAGAAGTAAAGATAAATTCATCTTTAGACTATTATTTCAAAGGAATTATAGCTGTACTTTATAATAGTTAAATTAATTTAAAAACATGTTTGTAAAAGCAGATCTTGGAAACGATGTAAGTAGTGGTAATTTTACTATTTCTAAGCAACGAAGAGTGTCTTTTGTTTTATGGTAAGAAATTATCAATAGAGTGAATTTGATTTGATTGAGTGAAATGAAGTCTTTCTTGAATTTGAATGAAAGCTGCAAGACAGTGGTATTCATTTTATGTAAGTCAATGGACATACAGGTAAGCCTAGCACGTCGTAGAGGATAGTGGCGAGAAAACAGAATATATCATGGACCCTGGATTAAGGACCCACTCTATTCAAGTAGGTCACACTTCCTGTTTGTTTTCCTTCCTAATAGCCTTTCAAGTTACAAAACTTCCAAATGATTAGACAATTATCAAGTAGCCTTCATTGTCTAATCAAAAATATATTATATTTTTAATATATTTTTAAATATATTATATCATTAAAAATTGCTCAATCTATGTTTATATTTTATTGATTTCCATAATATTACATGTGTAGATTGATAAGGAGATACACTGACAACAAGAATCCTGAGGATTTAAACATGCAATTCTGGGAATTTGTTGTATATCTGTTTTCTGAGTGTGTATACAGGGATGAGATTACAAAACAGAATGATTTGACTATTATTTGTATCTAAAATACTGGAGGTTCATGGGTTGAAAGTTTCTCCCACAAAGTAGCTACATTTAAGAATGGGTTTTGGGGAATTGATTGGGTCATGAGACTTACTTGGTAGTTCTTCAATAAATTAGTAGTTTTCTAATTATATGTGGCTATTTGGAGGCAATGCAAACTTAGAAGTTCTGACCTACTTGAAGTAGGTGTGTCCTTAAGGTAGTATCTATAAATATTTTACTGTTTCTTATGTGTTATGATGTGACTTAAGTTACTTCAATTAGTTTCTGCTTTGACACATCCTAAGGTCGTGAGGAACAAAACACCATAGATGAAAACCTCTAGAACTAAAAAAAATTATTTTTTTCTCTCTTCAAATTGGTTTTTTCAAATCAGTACAGCAGAAGAAAGCTGACATATGTGTTTTCTAAAGTTCTTTATGACAAAAATAGATAGTATATTCAGTTTAACTCATTCATTCAAGGCATACCTACCATGAGCGTTACCAATGTTTTTTGTCAACTTTACAGAACCCATAATCATCTGGGAGATGGGACTCTGGGCATGATATCAGGTGGCAAGCTTGATTAGATTAATTGAGGTGAACAAACAATACATATGTTGTTTGTGATCGGAATCTTAGACTGTGTAAGTGAAGAAAGGGAGTCAGGCAACACCACCATTTAATTCTTTTCTGCTTTCTGACTATGGTAAGATATGACCAACTGCTTCACTTTCTTGCTGTTGAACATTCCCTCTTAGACGAATTAGCAGGGATAAGCCCTTTCTACCTTAAGTTCCTCTTGTGCTATTATTTTATTACACCAATGGACGAGCATTTTTAAAGATTGTGTTCAAGGGAGAGATGGCATAATCAACAAACACCAAAACCTGAAAAATCTACAAACTTGAGATGAGACATTTACAAGTGATTTCATAAAGGATATCTGATCCAAGCTTTGTAAAACAAGGAAGATTTTGATAGGGTAACTAGAACAGTGTTTGAAGAAGAGAAATGTAAGTCTAAATCAGATAAAGATTCCTTTTGACTATATTGTGTTTGCCCAGTGTAGGCTCACTCAAGTGTCTGAACTCTTAGCTTCTAGCTTGTAACACCACTTTTGGGAAGATAATGGAAAATTTAGGAGGTTGAATCAGATATTGGTTCACTTAGGGCAGGCTTTTGGGTTTTATGACCACCCATCTGATGCTGTCCACTCTTTCTTGTCTGGGGAGGAAATGTAGGGAGTTGTGACTCACTCATATTGCCATGGTTTCCTTCCATGATGGAGAATACCCCTCCTTCAACTACTTGCCAAACCAACCTTTCCTTCTTTACATTGTTTCTTGTGATATACTTGCACAGAGAAATAAAAGTAATACCTCATCTCAGTATTTCTCAGCAAAGATGCTATTAATAATTTATGTATTAATATACTGTTCCACGCAGAACAGGATGGTAATCACTTCCATGACTTTTTACTTCTAAATGATAATAAGCTATGTTTATTGCTTTAGTTATGGAAAAAAATTAAAAATTCTCCATATATTTTCAATTGCCCTTCAGTACTAAACAATCCTTACACTATGTGCAATCGCTATATTCAGTCTATTTAATTCTTCAATTAAAATAATAGGAGAGGGAAAATCAGAATAGACTATATTGTAGAAGAAAAGGTAGGTAAGCCACTAGAAACGTTTTCATGTCTGTTGACATGCTGAATGTTAGATCTAAAAGAGCTTAAACAGGCCCTTGGGTTTTTAAGTGACATATCCATTTCAAAATCATTGTAAATCACATATATGCCTCCATATAGACTGAAACGCAGAGATCTTAAGACACTTAACCCATTAAGCATATCTATCATAATTAAATGTTAAAATTTAGAGATTTCACAGAAAGGATAACAACCAAACATCTCCAGGAAACTGTGTTTACTCAAAAGGCAGTGAATGCATCTTAATCAAACTAAACGTTTTTTCTGGCTTTATTTGATAGCTGACACCTAGACAGTGAAAGTTGCTTTCATGCACTTTAGTGATTTAAAGAAACTAATTGTGCCCACAGAGCTTCTCTATCATTGTTTTCAGGAGATGTAGCCATGCTTTCAACATTAAAATTTAATGTCTAAAATGTAGACAGTCTTTTTCACGAGCTATTTAAAATGACCTATGTCTGCCATTTAGATAGTTGTTGCAAAAATTAACAAATATAAAACCTGATCTAGAACTGTGACACCTTGTACCTTTCCTTAGCATATATACACACACATACACACTACACAAACACACATACACTACATAAACACACATACACTACACAAAACACACACACTACAAAACACACACATACACACTACAAACACACACACAAACACACACACACACACACACACACAGAGAGAAGAAGAAGAAAGAAAGAAGGAGAAGGAAGGGAAGAAGGAGGAGGAGGAGGAGGGAGGGAGGGAGGGAGAAGGAGAGGGAGAGGGAGAAAGACAGAGATGGAGTTAATTATGGATCTGACACAAATAACATAAACGTAGAAAAAGAAAGATTAGTTTTGGCAGATGGTTTCAAGTTATGGGTGGTTAGCTATATTGACTGGAACCAACCGAACACACTATACAGGAGCCTCTTTCTTAATTTGTGCCAAGAAAAGAACAAGGAAGACATGGCATACCACAATGTCCCATAAAGGCACAGCTCAATGGTCCAAGTACTTCCACTAGACCACCACTTGCACAAAACAGTTTCACAAATTATTGTCATATAAGAATCTAGGGAATACCTCAGATATGAACTATATAGCCACAGTGAAAATTATAAGATATCATGGTTGTAACATGATCACTGGGAATTATTTTTCTCCTGTATGGATTCACTCTCTGATAGCAATTTGCTGAATAAAATGATAATTGTATGTTTGTGTGCACACATACATTCATATGTGTACATACATGTTTGTGTACATATGTAAGTGCTTTGAAACAAATATATCTTCACATGTAACTAAAGGACTGAATTTTAAAAACACATGCATATTCATTAGCAGACGTGTAGTCTAAATATAAATGAGTGTAATTCAGAACCTCACATGACTACATTCTTTCTGTCACCTCCCACTGCATTAAACTAGGAGACTTAGAAAGTCTGTGTTCATTTACCTTTCTTTGTTGACACTTTTACTATTTAAGAACAAGTATTTTATATTTTTGGATTTCAGGAATATGCATATCAAGCAATGTTTAAAAACAGGGGCACCAACAAAGTTATGGCAAGCCTTAGTCTACAGAATACATTGTGGGAGACTTAACTCAGTGCCACCACATAGTAAGTAGTGAATGGTGTGTGTTATTCTTTGATAAATGAAAGTGCTAATGATTTTGTGTTAAACAGAAAAGATGAATAAAATGTTTTCTCTAAATTATGTCTACCTAGGCACAATTTTGTGAATATAATTTTTGTTGACAGCTATAAGAGAAATCCATTTAGTAAAGGGAATTTTAGCAAGTGAAAGAATTATAGTAAGAGTTTCGGGACTGGTTTTTAAATGTGCTACATTATACTGAACAAGTTCTGCCCATTATCTCTGAGGCAATGCAGTTTTCATGTGTATTATAAATCAGTTTTTCATGAATGTATTCAGTGTTTAAAAAATAAAAATTAACATACTGGATATAAGGAAGATGACTACAAATGAAACAAGTGTCTTATATCAAGATTATTAGGGTGATATATTTCCTAGTCCTCTTTGCTAAAAGAAATTATTTAAATTTTATTTAATTCAAGAGAAACATGAAAGCTAAAATAGTTTTAATGCTTAGTATATAATACCTAAAGAATAATGGTGATTAATAAAACATTGGCCAGGTTAGATAAAAATGTGAAATTGTTCCTTGTAAAAATCCAAAAAATCTCCCACTAACTGTGAAGTGGATTAGAATGCTGGCATCGCTTGGGGAGCAAGCTCCCTGTACGGTCTGATTTATACAGTAGGCTTCCGCATCCTGGCCTTCTTCAGAATGACAAATAGTTACTGAACTGAAGCCACCACAGCAGCCCCAGAGCACTAATAGTGTTCTCCATCCTAACAGTGGAGTCAGTGCCATTCCCAACACTTAACATTCTGAGCATTTAGCACTTCTTGTTGCATCTAAATCCAGTTACAAAAACCTTCAAATCAAACTATTTACCTCAAGTGAAATCTTCCCTGAATAATTCATGAGAAGAAAGATGGCTGTGAAGGCAGCTATGAGAGTTTTAATGAAGTCTAGAGTTTGAAAGAGCAGCTGTGCAAAGTTCAGTTCTCAGCTTGTGTGTGACTGACATAGGAACAGCACCACACATGTTAGCAGGAGATGGTTTTTCGTGTGTGACAAGTTAAAAAAAAACACATAAAGTATTTATGTTTCAGTGTCTTTCTCTCAACTTATCTCTGGAAATCCTGCTGTTATCTGCAGATTTGATTAGAAAGACACCGAAGGACTTGGGAAATAGTTCAGTTGGCAAAGTGCTTGTCAGATGACCTTAAAGACATGAGTTGAGATGTCTACCCTCCTCACAAAGCCATGCATGGTTGCTTAGACCTGTATTTACTGCATAGAGGAATTAGAAACAGGAGGACTCTGGAGTTTGCTGGTCAGAATTGTTGAGTTCCAGGTTCAATGAAAAACTCCATCTCAAAAATAAGATGGAGGGTGATTGAGGAAGATAACAGATATTGATCTCTAGCCTGCATATCTACTTGTATAAAAGTGCAGAAGCATGAGCATATACACATACATATATGAGAGGAAGAGAAAGACCGAGACACAGAGAGACAGAGATACAGAGAAATAGAAACCCAGAAATAGAGACAGAAGAGAGGGTCAAGTATAGTATAAGTCTTTAAAAGTAATGCTTCTTCTTACCTGTTACCTCTAGGTGAGCCCACCCTCCACAGATCCCAAGACCTCCAAATAGTCCATTCTAGGGATATCTCCAGTCCTCAGAGGGACTCTCCTTCCATACCCAAGGAGAGTATTCCAGCCTTTACCTCTGTGCCACATTATGGTCAGCTGCTCTGTGCTTAACCTCTTGCTGGCCTTTGCTGAGGACTCAATGATTAGAGTGGGTCCAAGAGCATAGGCAAAGCTTGGCTCTTCATTTCTAGATCCTTCCCTCCTCTGTACAGCCATACTGCCATATAAAATAATGTAATGCTAGGGATACAAGGGAGCAAACATGTTATTGTATCTATAATAAAGTTATGATAAACAAATTGATTAACAGAAATATATTTATACATTAAGACTTCTATGACTAGAATTTAAAACGAAACCAGAAGATGGTAGAATAACCATAATCTTCCCAGTCTTTCCAAAGAAAGAATTTCATGCTACTTTTAACCAAGCTTCCAAACCTAATATACAGAATTTCAGGAAAAATATAGGCATTAGTAATGTGTTAATTAAGAAAAACTGAGCATTTCAAACATAGTTAAGAAACACATATATTATGTTCCCAAATAAATATTTATTAAATCTTAATGATGTTTTATTATCTTTCAAAACTTTTGTGTATATGTCTGCCATTTGTCCCTTAGATTTCCAGGAAAGGATAAATGCTAAGATGAACACATAAATATTTGCCTTTTAAATGTTCACTGAATGCATAAATGAATGATGTGATACCTGAAATTATTGCAGCAACTTTATTGTAAAGATAAAATCTACCCTTGGGTTTTCAGATATATTGAAGCAAAATAATATTGTTAGTTAAATTAAATGCAGACTCATATTCTATAATTTTTAAAGAAATTCTTAGCGATTGAGCAATGGATTTTAAGAGATGAGTTGTAAACAAGTTGACTAGACTTAAAATGTACTCACTAGAATAGGAAGCATAGATTGACAATATTGTCAGTATGATTAATTTCTAAGAATTTTCTGCTAGTTATTTCATATTCTAGAAACTTCTACCAAGGGTGGTCATTTTGCTTCACAATTTATTTCAAAAGGAAAATACATTTGAATGCTCTGATACTAGGTTCTCTCTGAGGTACACACGCTTTAACCTCTACTAAGTCTTTTGTTGATGACCATGTACCATGAGTAGTGTGCTAAATATAAAATACAAGAGAACTCAAAAAATGCTACCAAAGAGAAGCACAAGCACTTGTAAACTGGCTGTACATGAGGACTGTAGGACTACCTCAGCAGTCTTTGTAAAATAATAAATGTTAAATGTTTATGTTCCAGCAAATAACACACGTATAGTCACACACATATCATAGGAGCTAATGGGGGAGATATGTTACTATAGATATAGTGTGTGTCAACGAAACCCAGTATTTCTTTGTTTTCCCCTCCCTTCCCCTTCCAACTTCCACTAATTTTCTTGTCTTTTGCCTTCGACATAACACAGTATTATTTTTTGTGAACCAGGTTTATTTCACTTAACTGACTGTCCTTGAGCAAAACAGAATTTTTGTGATTTTGAATATATATTATATATTTTATAAAAATAAATATTTTGTACAATTTAAAAGTTATCTATATAATAACCTGTCAAAATTCTAAGCTATTTGAATAAATTTACTCAAAAATTAATAAAAATTACACTTGAAATTATTTTCAAGAATCCTGTCAGAAAGATAATGGAAAAAGAAGACCCGACAATTGCAGTGTAAATATAAAAATCTAAAAAGGACTGAGATGATAACAACAAAGAATGTCTAAATCTAAATATTAATCACAATTTTATTAAAGAATTAAAAGCATAGTGGTAAATACTTACAGATATTAAATAGTAGACATGACGTATGATACCTTTCTAAAATACATTAAATATAGGCAATGCATCTATGGCCTCAGTTGAGCTCATTCTCTTCTATAAAACTTGGGTATTACCAAACATATGTGTTATAAAATGTCTATCTTTTCTTTAAAACATATTTATTTAATTCAATCTATTTTACAAATAGATTCCTTTTTTCCCCCCATCTTTATTAACTTGAGTATTTCTTATTTACATTTCGATTGTTATTCCCCTTCCCGGTTTCCAGGCCAACATCCCCCTAACCCTTCCCCCTCCCCTTCTATATCAGTGTTCCCCTCCCCATCATCCCCCCATTACCCCCCTCCCCCAACAATCCAGTTCACTGGGGGTTCAGTCTTGGAAGGACCAAGGGCTTCCCCTTCCACTGGTGACTTCTAGTAAATGTCTAAAACTTTCATTTTTATATGAACTTAAAGAAATGTTCACAAAGAAAAAGAGGTTTTGATACCCTTTTAAGAAATCGTATATAGAAAATGGTGTTTTCTAATTACCTATTTTATTATCATAAACATGGAAATCTACAGCCAAAATCATTTTATAGATTGACCTTCAATGAATAAGTAGGATGTACATCTGAAACAATTTTCACATTAATATTCTAGTAGCCTTTTTATATGTATAACTATAGGGAAATAGTATATGCTCAAACTGTTAGATGATTTATCTTGGGGATCAACTTAAATGATAGAAAGTGATTCTCCTTTAGAGAAAAGAGTGAAAATATTCAACTGTAGGGAATTTGTTCATACTTTTATTCATACTGTACATTGATAGAAATGAGAACTTGAGGTCAGTGTCATAATATTATTAATAAATCATCTAAGAATTAATTAAACATAGAAGGAACGATGAGGAAGCAATTGTATTTTTTTTTTACTTTTCTTTAACTTTCACAATTGTTATGATAAACCTAACAGTATTGTACGTGGATAATGGTATCACCTTTAGAAGTTAGATTGTTGGTAAAGTGCATCATATCAATATTTTTATGACTATTATTGTTCTAGTTTAAAACTAATAACTTAAAATCTCCCACTAATCATTACATTAGATTCATATTATTAATAGTAAGTTGGATTTCTACTGTGAGGACTAGTATATTCTTAACATTTCTGTTCAGTGTTATAAAGTGAATTCATCTTAACATGGTCAGAAAGGAGTGGGACTATGACTGGGATGTTTCAGCACAAATAAATCTGCTGAAGTGGTGCTAGGCTGGCATATACAGGGGAAGGAAGAAAGTTAAGACAGTATTCTGGTTTTAGATCTTAAGCATTTGGGAGATGGTATGGCTTGATTATTATATTCCACATTTTCAGTCATTTTGTTAGAATGAAACATGCTTGCAGAGTTTAAGAATGCCTTAGATAAACTGGAAATAAGTAAGTGATGGATTGTTTGGTTAAGTCTGGCCTATTAGTTCCACCAAAACCTTTATAGTGAGTCCCCACTTCTGGTACTGATATCTAGTGGACTTCTCTGAATGACTTGCTTCTGACCAATAGTCCATGCAAATATGGAGAGGGAGTATTTCTGTATTCACATTCCCATTATTGTGACTGATACTTTTCCTGCTTATTTGCAATGCTATGATGAAGGAGTCCAATAAAGATCATTTCCAATACAGAGGAAAACAGGCATATCCTGGTCAGCCACCAGCAAGGAACTGAAGCCCTCCATGCAATAGTGCCTGCCAAGAACTATCCAAGTGAAAATCACTTCTGTTACCAGTGGTGCTCCCAGCTAAGCTCCTAGGTCTGGTCAATTAATTGCAGCCCTGAAAAGGATGCTAATGTGGAGGTGCTGGCTACACAGCACCTTGAATATTAAATAGTAGGACCCACAAAAAGATAAATTTGTGCTGGTACAATCTACCAACCCAGACAAGAATAATGAAACCTAATGGGTAACTAATTCTATTCTTGAGTTAAAGACTATTTTCTGTCTGCAAATGGCCAGCTGCTATTTATTTTCCTATGTCCAGAATGCAGCTTTTTAACACCAAGAATCCAGTAAGCGCGAAAGATTTGTTAACGATATTGGAGATCATTTGAAACTTGAGACATGAAAATTTTCTTTGTATACGTTAATTTTTATAGTCCTATTACAATTAAAATAGTCTAAACTCCATAATAAAGCCTACCAGTCCAGCCTCACTAAGGGATAATGCTCTGTGATATACCATCTGATAAACTTTAGCACCAAGAAATGGAGAGCTGCCCTCCAAAGGCCATGGTGGACAGAGAATACATCCTTCTGTCAGGTTCCCAATGTCTCTGTGCAGTCAAGTTCTTTCTCAGTCTTTCAGACTGTTCTCGTACTAGGCGTACATCTTCTAGATCTCCATATGCAATGAATGTATTTTAAATGTTTTAAAATTTGATCTGTACTGAAAATGTACTTGAGCTAAAAGAAACAGTTCCATGAAGACCAACTAAAATTCAGTGTAAGTCATCACGCAAAAGTTTATATAGAAACCCCATTGAAGGATTCAAAGAACAAACACTAACCTATAAAAAGAATAAAAAGTATATATTCCAAAGAAACTTTAATTGGTCTTCAGTGGATGACCTGAGAGAGAAGACTTTTTTCTATAATACCTCAACAATCCCTAAAACTTAACTGGACTTTTTCCCTTTGGAGAACTGAGAAATATAAAAGTTACGACTGCTCTGTAATAAATGGTTCTGCAGTGGCCATTCATCAGCATATTTTAAACTTACAAACCAAAAGAATGTTGAGGCTTTTGTGGAGCAGAAAAGAATTTTATATATAAAGTTAGAATTCTCTGGATTTTCTTGCAACTTGGCACTTTTAAATTGGTTCCTGTTGATTAAATTTTCAACTCTCAATCAGTCTGCTTTCAAAGCCTGGAATTCTCCTTTCCAGTAAGGGAAATGCAGCCAACCAATAAAAATGTTAGAGGCATTTCCTTAAACATACACACTGGTGATGGATGGGCAAATAACATTGAAACCTACACAATAGAAACAGGAGACTGAGTCCGGCAGTACCTACACACTGCTTGCCAGGAATGCAGTACTAACACTGAAGTCCTGTGGTTTCTCATTTAACAAATATGCATTCAGTTCACACTATGAGCTAGGTACAGCTTTAGCTATATCAACTGTTATTTTCCCTTATGGATGGAGATGCTAAATAGATAGTAACTCCAGTACAGGAGTCAGCTACGCAGGAAAGGCTTCAGTATGCCAAAATATGGTTTCCTGAGGTAAACACTTAAATAAATCTTAAAGATGTCCACAGCTATTTTTCTCATCCTGCAGTTCAATTACAAAGTTCATGTAGCCACGTTGTACCACACTCAAAAGTAAAGAGTACATTGGGTAAGGGTTAAATTTATGATCAAAGTGTTCTTGATGTAAACCAGATTTTGACTTTCGTAGGTAAGTTTTGCATCTGCATCAGTGTGGAACGTAACTTATAATGTGAGTAGTTTTGGGGTGTAAATAGGTACAGCAAAAATAATCAGATGTGAAGGAAGACTTTTTCTTCCTCAGCTAAAACCTTATGATTAACAACAGTAGGCTAAAGGGAGTGAAGAGAAGTTACCAAGCAGTCATGCTAGTTACCAACTTAGCTTCCCATCTGACCCATTAAAAGTAGAACTTCAGAGACTACTTGGATAGGAACAAAAGCACTGCAGGCTAAGAAACCCAGTGAAGGAAAGAAAGGCTGTGTGGTTGTTTGAAGAGGTTTCAGCCCCATGAACTCACGTGTTTGAATAGTTGGCCCACAGGGAATTGGCACTATTAGGAGGTGTGCCATTATTGGGATAGATGTGGCTTGTTGGAGGAAGTGTGTCCCTGAAAGGGCAGGTATTGAGGCCTTCTAGTGAGAGACCCTCCTCCTGCTTGCCTTTGGAGGAGAGATTCCTCCTGACTGCCTTCTGATCAAGATGTAGAACTCAGCTCCTCCAGCATCTAGTCTGCCTACACAACGCCATGCATCAGGACTGAAGCTCTGAAGCTGTAAGCCAGACCTTATTAAATGTTTGCCTTTATAAGAGTAGCCTTGGTCATGGTGTCGCTTCACAGCAATAAAACTATACTAAGCATTGTGAGTCATCCTCATCTTCACATATGCTCCGCTGTTGGCACCAAGATAACTGGCTCCAACAACTGCAAATGTTCAAACTATTTCCTCCCTGACCTCTACAATGTTGAGAAAATTCTCCTTGAAATTGACTTGTGGTCCTAAATTCAAGGGACCACATGAACCCTTGCATACTCTTCTTCTAAGGGATAAAAAGGGGCAGGGAGTATGAGCAGAGGGCAATGAGAGATGTAGTCGACCTAGCAGACCTCCATTCTGTTTGCTGGCATGACCTCCATGTCTGCATGGCCTGTGGTCTCAGTGTATTCTATGGGAAGGACTCTACTTGAATAAAATCCCACTGCGAAGGAAGAACCACCTGTCAAAGTAAGCAGAGTCCTGACAGTGAGATTACCGGACTACTTGTAGTTTGAAATTAGTGTCCCACTATGACCCATTAAAATGCTGTTTTTTGTCTCAGGAATGAGAGATAGTGGGAGGGAAGGGCACACACATCACACAAGGGTGAGCACTTCTGCCAAGAAAAGAAACACAGATTCCTAAGTGAAACCAGAAAAATAAAAGAAGCCATTTATTTTTTTGTACAGTGAAAACTGGAGGTGGGAGGCACATTCAAACAGATGAAAAATACTGAGCTTCAATTACATTTGAATTAAGGACGGCCTAAAAACTTTAATAACTGAAAATTAGTCTTAACTATTGTAATTAAGTTGTGCTTGTAACTGAAGATCTAAAAATTATGATCTCTGCCTTACATACATGAAATGCCAGATCTGATAATGTGGTTGAACAAAAAAGTGAAAGGACTCTTTGGCTTTATGAAGAGGCCTTTCAATGAAATCATTGTGAAAAGATTATAGATAATGTCTATTAAGTTCACACCACAGTTCCTGACACAGCAAATGCTATTAATAAATCCGAGTTACTGGCAGCTTTACCACCATGTCACCTTTAGTTACTCTATTTACACACATTATCTCTACTCTTTACAGGAAATCTATAAGGTGACTGCTTTGTGTCTGCTTTACAAGTGAAGGTAAAGAAGAAAGAGAATAGCTAAGCAGAAGCCTCCAGCTTAATCCCAGCAGAAGAGTGTACACTGCATTACGAGATAACACAGAGATTGTTGGCTACACTGGCTTCGTCCATCTCAGTCATAATTAGCTTCAGAAAGATCTGCTAACCCAAAGAGGAGTTAAATCAATCAGGGAAAAAGACAGGATAGTTTCCTCACATGAAGGACTCCACAAGATGTCTGGAAGGAGAGAGGGATCTAAGGATTCTTCTGTGTCTTCCTTGATAATGGCCCCAAAAATCAATGTGGAGCAAAGAGAAAATTTTCTTTCAGAATGAAGCATTGGAAGAGAAGAAAGAAGAGGAGGAAGAAGAGTGCAAGGAAGAGGAAGCATCATATAGGCCCAAAAGTATAATACTCACTGATGAAATTCTTACCACAAAATGCATGAGGACTTTGGATGGATAGCCACCAGAACCCACATAAAAATCCAGGCATTGTGGTCCTACATGGCCTAATTGTTAACTTAGTGCTTCAGAGGCAGTCAGATAGATTCCTGGGGCTCACTTAAGCAGGCAGTTTAGCCTAATCCATGAGTGTAGGCCAGTGAGAAACTGGGTAGAAAATCCAAAATGGATAGCAACTGATGAATGACACCAAAAGTTGACAATTGACCTTTGTTCTCTACATGCATACGTGTATACATATCCAACCATACATAATCTCTCTCTCTCTCTCTCTCTCTCTCTCTCTCTCTCTCTCTCTCTCTCTCTCTCTCTTCTCTATCCTCCCTCCCCCCCTCCCTCTCCCTCATGCAATCCACATGCACATACACACTACTGAGGTTTGAAGTTCCCAGCTGTAGCATCTGACAAGGCTTTGAGTTCTGACTGAGATGTCCTCAGCAATTTCCTTTAGTGATCTTACCTTGCAATGAAAGTGACATCTACTCTGTAGAGTTCTATTGAAATGTTAAACAAGGTTCTACACAGCTCTTTTGCCTTGAGCTCAAAACTGTAAAATGATAGCTAAATAAATTCGTGTTTTTTTGTTAAATTTAAAAATTATATTATCAGTAGCTACATTTCAACTATCTTGACTTATCTTAGACAATCAAGTCAATTAATACATATTTTTCTTTAGTTTTGGTGGTAGTGTACAATTCCCTAACAAAATCAAACAATTTCTGTGTCTAATATAAATTCCAGCAAAAGACCAAGAGAAAAGCATGATGGGAGACTCAGGGTGGATAAGGGCAAAGGCTAACTATGGAGGCTTCGCTAGAGTTCCCAGAGTGGCAACAGTAATTACAGGTTTGAGCTTCCAGCAATTACTGCATATTCTCAAGAGTAGTGTTTCTCTTCCATCTATGGATCTGCAGTGGCTTGGTGACCTCATCCAAGTACCACACAGAACTAAGCACTGACAGTATGCCCTCTTATCTGAGTGAATGTTTGAAACGATTTGGGTAAGTGCCAAAAAGAGAAGGGGGAAAAGAGTTTATTATCAAGGTGAAATATAATGAGGGCGGCTGAAGAGGCAGTGCAAGACCAACAGGGAAGATCTGGGCCCTGAGTCCTCGACATGCCCTCTAGACATGCAGCTTGGAACAACTGGTGAACAGTTTCAGATAGGAAAATAAGTGGTCAGAATCAGGACCATGTACAGAGCAGTTTATAGGGAGAGTTTATGGAGTCCTCGAGGTTAAGTTTATGTAACCAAGTGCAGCCTGGCCATGTACAGTGTCAAAGACATAATTTACAGGGCAAGTGCTTCAGGAACTTAGCAGCTCCAAAGTCGGACTCCGAGACTGAAAGAGCTGACTGTTAGGGGAAGACATGTGGAGAGTCCATGAGAAGAGAGCTGAGGCTGTGTACTGGTATGTAAACCTCTTCCCAGGCCTTTTCCTAATTCTTCATAGGCCTCAAAAGCTAGGAAGGAGCTGCACAGACCCGAGCGCTGAATGCACATAAATGTCTGGGTTCTTGTCCTTCTTGATCTGAAACTCTGCCTCACATGTTATGAGCACAATTGAGGGTTTATTTCTGTTCCACCTTCTATAGGAGTACATAAATTTTAAGGATATTGTTAAAACAGTTATCAAGAAACTGGTATATTCTGTGTCCCTAAACCTACTTTAACAATAGAACTCTTTCTTGTTTGTGACTGAATTTAACTGTTCACAACTCAAATTCCAATCAACATTTATTTTGCTGTCTAAGAAGTTTGCAAAATCAGAATAATCAGAAGGTCTCAATGAAGTGTATGATTATCTATATACAAGTAAAGTGCTCTATCAATAATCATTAAATATATCTAGGCTATGCAGGTGGTGTTGCATTACTCTTTTGTTCTCATATCAAAGGCAACAAGAAAAAAAATGTAAACACCGGAGTAATACTAAGTTGGTAAAGAAATAAAGCAAGCACATGGCAAGCATTAGAACCAGTGAGTCTGAGGGACTCAACACCATTTGAGAAGAGTTCCTACCAACATCTAATTTTAAGCTCCACTAAATCAGGAGGCCAACGTCTTATCTTCACTGTTTTACACCTTCAATGTTTAGTTTGATTCCTATGAAGGATAGGTGGTATCACACGGAGCCAATAAGTGATCTGAGAATTGGAATTCAGAGACTTCAAGAAAGGATGAAACGGAGAAAAAGTAGGAATTGACAGTTACATTTTGATACAATACTTTGCATGAAGAAATAAATTCATTGTACCCATATAATATGTGGAAGAAGCAGCTATGAAATGAAAGAGATCGGGAAAAACCCCTCAGAAGTATAATGGTCCTTGAAATGTGTTTTAGGCTTCCTCCAGAGTTCAAAGAATATCTGTAATAGAAACAATATTATGCTTTCAAGAAAATGCATTTGTCCTTGATTAAAATAGAGTCCTATGATAAAAATCTTGTGGGACATGCTCTACGGGAATTAGAAGAGCGACATGACAGATGAAAACTGAGACTTGTTCCGGGTTCACACACAGGGCATGACAGAATTGTAATGATGATAGCTCACATTTGTAAAGGATTTTAGCTTTCAAAGTACTTTGCTATCCATCATCTCTTCTGAAGCTTACAACAACATTGTGAGCTAGGTAGGGTAAGAACTCACATCCCCATTTTAAAGGAAAGAAAACTTTTTTCTTAAACAGACAATTTTATAACTACAGTGACTGTGCTGCATTTTGTTCTTCTTGGCATAAAGAGAATTAAAACAGTTTAGAAAAATGAGAGCTAGTGCAGATGAAACGATGTTTTCATGATGAAATCAGCGTCAAGAGATGGACACATGGAGCTCATGGTCCTGCATTTTCTGCATAACAGAGCCTAATTTCTTTCTTTGGTTTTGAGCATTTTTTTTTATTATTATTAACTTGAGTATTTCTTATATACATTTCGAGTGTTATTCCCTTTCCCGGTTTCCGGGCAAACATCCCCCTCCCCCCTCCCCTTCCTTATGGGTGTTCCCCTCCCAGCCCTCCCCCATTGCTGCCCTCTCCCCAACAGTCTAGTTCACTAGGGGTTCAGTCTTAGCAGGACCCAGGGCTTCCCCTTCCACTGGTGCTCTTACTAGGATATTCATTTGCAACCCTCACGAGGTCAGAGTCCAGGGTCAGTCCATGTATAGTCTTTGGGTAGTGGCTTAGTCCCTGGAAGCTCTGGTTGGTTGGCATTGCTGTACATATGGGGTCTTGTGCTCCTTCAAGCTCTTCCAGTTCTTTCTCTGATTCCTTCAACAGGGGTCCTGTTCTCAGTTCAGTGGTTTCCTGCTGGCATACGCCTCTGTATTTGCTGTATTCTGGCTGTGTCTCTCAGGAGCGATCTGCATTCACATTTTGATCATCCGTCTTGAGTTTCATTTGTTCTAGGCATCTAGGGTAATTCAAGCATTTGGGCTAATAGCCTCTTATCAATGAGTACATACCATGTATGTCTTTCTGTGATTGGGTTAGCTCACTCAGGATGATAGTTTCCAGTTCCAACCATTTGCCTACGAATTTCATAAAGTCATTGTTTTTGATGGCTGAGTAATATTCCATTGTGTAGATGTACCACATTTTCTGTATCCATTCCTCTGTTGAAGGGCATCTGGGTTCTTTCCAGCCTCTGGCTATTATGAATAAGGCCTGCGATGAACATAGTGGAGCACGTGTCTTTTTATATGTTGGGGCATCTTTTGGGTATATGCCCAAGAGAGGTATAGCTGGATCCTCAGGCAGTTCAATGTCCAATTTTCTGAGGAACCTCAGACTGATTTCCAGAATGGTTGTAGCAGTCTGCAACCCCACCAACAATGGAGGAGTGTTCCCCTTTCTCCACATCCTCGCCAGCATTTGCTGTCACCTGAGTTTTTGATCTTAGCCATTCTCACTGGTGTGAGGTGAAATCTCAGGGTTGTTTTGATTTGCATTTCCCTTATGACTAA
Organism: Rattus rattus; assembly: GCF_011064425.1. Classification (NCBI taxonomy): domain Eukaryota; kingdom Metazoa; phylum Chordata; class Mammalia; order Rodentia; family Muridae; genus Rattus; species Rattus rattus. Next base: position 147,512,258 of record NC_046156.1, on the reverse strand, counting down.
CGATGTTGAACATTTCTTTAGGTGTTTCTCAGCCATTCGGCATTCCTCAGCTGTGAATTCTCTGTTTAGCTCTGAACCCCATTTTTTAATAGGGTTATTTGTCTCCCTGCTGTCTAACTTCTTCAGTTCTTTGTATATTTTGGATATAAGCCCTCTATCTGTTGTAGGATTGGTAAAGATCTTTTCCCAATCTGTTGGTTGCCGTTTTGTCCTAACCACAGTGTCCTTTGCCTTACAGAAGCTTTGCAGTTTTATGAGATCCCATTTGTCGATTCTTGATCTTAGAGCATAAGCCATGGGTGTTTTGTTCAGGAAATTTTTTCCAGTGCCCATGTGTTCCAAATGCTTCCTAGTTTTTCTTCTATTAGTTTGAGTGTATCTGGTTTGATGTGGAGGTCCTTGATCCACTTGGACTTAAGCTTTGTACAGGGTGATAAGCATGGATCGATCTGCATTCTTCTACATGTTGACCTCCAGTTGAACCAGCACCATTTGCTGAAAATGCTATCTTTTTTCCATTGGATGGTTTTGGCTCCTTTGTCAAAATCAAGTGCCCATAGGTGTGTGGGTTCATTTCTGGGTCTTCAATTCTGGTTCCATTGGTCTATCTGTCTGTCTCTGTACCAATACCATGCAGTTTTTTATCACTATTGCTCTGTAATACTGCTTGAGATCTGGGATAGTGATTCCCCTGAAGTCCTTTTATTGTTGAGGATAGTTTAGCTATCCTGGGTTTTTGTTATTCCAGATGAATTTGCAGATTGTTCTGTCTAACTCTTTGAAGAATTGGATTGGTATTTTGATGGGGATTGCATTGAATCTGTAGATCGCATTTTTTTTTGGTAGAATGGCCATTTTACTATATTAATCCTGCCAATCCATGAGCATGGGAGATCTTTCCATCTTCTGAGTTCTTCTTCAATTTCTTTCTTCAAGTCTTGAAGTTCCTATTGTACAGATCTTTCCCTTGCTTGGTTAAAGTCACCGAGGTACTTTAAATTATTTGGATCTATTATGAAGGGTGTCATTTCCTAATTTCTTTCTCGGCTTGTTTCTCTTTTGTGTAGAGGAAGGCTACTGATTTATTTGAGTTAATTTTATACCCAGCCACGTTGCTGAAGTTGTTCATCAGCTTTAGTAGTTCTCTGGTGGAACTTTGGGATCACTTAAATATACTATCATATCATCTGCAAATAGTGATATTTTGACTTCTTTTTTCCGATCTGTATCCCCTTGACCTCCTTTTGTTGTCTGATTGCTCTGGCTAGGAACTTCAAGAAGAACTATATTGAATAAGTAGGAGAGAGTGGGCAGCCTTGTCAGACCCTGATTTTAGTGGGATTGCTTCAAGTTTCTCTCCATTTAGTTTAATGTTAGCAACTGGTTTGTTGTATATGGCTTTTACTATGTTTAGGTATGGGCCTTGAATTTTATTCTTTCCAGGACTTTTTATCATGAAGGGGTGTTGAATTTTGTCAAATGCTTTCTCAGCATCTAATGAAATGATCATGTGGTTTTGTTCTTTCAGTTTGTTTATATAATGGATCACGTTGATGGTTTCCGTATATTAAACCATCCCTGCATGCCTGGGATGGCCTACTTGATCATGGTGAATGATTGTTTTGATGTGCTCTTGGATTCGGTTTGCCAGAATTTTATTGAGTATTTTGCATCGATATTCATAAGGAAATTGGTCTGAAGTTCTCTTTCTTTGTTGGGTCTTTTGTGGTTTAGGTATAAGAGTAATTGTGGCTTCATAGAAGGAATTCGGTAGTGCTCCATCCGTTTTCAATTTTGTGGAATAGTTTGATAATATTGGTACGTAGGTCTTCTATGAAGGTCTGATAGAATTCTGCACTAAACCCGTCTGGACCTGGGCTCTTTTGGTTGGGAGACCTTTAATGACTTTTCATTTCCTTAGGAGTTATGGGGTTGTTTAACTGGTTTATCTGTTCCTGATTTAACTTCGGTACCTGGTATCTGTCTGTGTAAAATTGTCCATTTCCGCAGATTTTCAAAGTTTGTTGAATATAGGCTTTTTATAAAGATCTGATGATTTTTTGAATTTTCCTCTGAATCTGTAGTTATGTCTCCCTTTTCATTTCTGATTTTGTTAATTTGGACACCTCTCTGTGTCTCCCGTTAGTCTGGCTAAGGGTTTATCTATCATCTCAGATGTTATGTCTCTATCGCTCGCTCACTGTGTTTAAACTGATGTAAAAAATAAACTTAGCTTCAGATCGCCCACTTCTCATTACTTGAGAGCAGTCCCTCAGCTCTTGTCTTCCTCTACTTCCTGCGGTTCCTATTAAACTGGGTTCGGTCACTGGGTTCAGAGTGCTTCAGTTTGCACACTGTTCAGTTACCCTTGGATACCAGTGTGCCCAATTTATTTTCTTTTTTCACTTACAGGCATTCATTATATTTACTTTCTAAGAAAATTGTCTACCTTTCTAAGCCCTTTACATCTAAAGGACATGCCCTTCAATTTCCAAACTCACTCAGGTGGAATCCTCATTTCCTAGACACTTTATGCCCTTTCCTAACTCAGTCCTTGAGGTTTGGTTCAGCTCCCATGGAAAGAGGTTTCCTCTATTTTTGAAAATATTTTGAGTCTTCTGTTAAGAATCATTTCTATTATTCTGACTCTCTGAAGAATATCGACTTCATCATCCTCTGTGATGGGCAATAGTAAGATGTTAGTTATGCATGTTTCAAAGTGACCCACAGGATGAAGTAGCAACTTCAGTTATGACAAATCCTTTGACAAAAATCTTCATGTTCTGATATTTCTCTGACACGCTTACATATCAAGCCATACCATGATTGGGTTTACTTAGTAAATAACCATATTTTTAAAACTGAAAATAAAATAAATGCAGTCATTCACAGGAGGTTGATATGATATGAAAGGCTGAACCTCTAATGTCAGAAAGGTCCCTCTGCTACTATGCTCATTCAAGAATTGATCTATTTCTATGCAGGGAAACAAAACAGACACTTGTCGGGGTGCTCAAAATTCAGATACTCAATTGAAGTCACATTGATAAGCCACATAGGAGATTCGTTACACATTTACCTTGAAAGAATCTCACAAATGAAATAAAACTTTACTTCTTGAATCAGATGGACTGGAAGAATGTTGCTGTTTTGAGAAAAGAAATGCTGCGACCATGAGTGACTCATTACATGAAAGATGAAGACAGGAGAAATGCTGGGCATTGACATTTGACAAGAGGAGACAAGATGATTTATGTGGAGCATCTTTAATGCATGTAAAGCCCTGAGAACTTTATACCACTCAACTCTTAAATAAAAATGAATAAATGAATAATTACAATCATTCTAATAAGCATAGAAATCATCTGAGCCACATGGGTCAATATCCCCATGAACTGAACAAATAAATTCTGTTATGTTTTTGTTAATTCTTCAAATTTATACAGCAATCTTGAATTTAGTTTGTGAATGTTTGACAATCCAAGTCATTACAGAATAAACTGCTTAGCCCTTTCTTCATGTTTCAGAGGTATATAGAATCCTACAAGGTTAAACACTAATTTGAGAGTGTTAAGCTCAACAAATGTAGATTTCATAATAAAAATAATTGTTTCAAAAAGGCATTTCACACCTGAAGTGAACATTTGTTAGCATGTATTTATTTTTTCTCCATGCTATGTGCAATTTTCTTAATCATTACTGGGAGGAGAGAGGTAAAAACATGAACAATATAAATAAATACAGCATTGATGGTATTAAGTGAACTAGGACATAGTTCAGAGAGTATTAAATAACAGCAAAAGAGACAGGTTATATTTCTAATCATTAATAAAATATGTTTCCTCTTTAAGGGCCTCTACTTGTTTACCTGTGTTATCCTGTATTTCTTTAAGGGAGTTATTTATGTCCTTCTTAAAGTCCTCTTTCATCATCATGAGATGTGATTTTAAATCCAATCCTTGCTTTTCTGGTGCATTGGGGAAGGCAGGACTTCACTATCACCACATCAATGTGGTGGAGGAACTGGGTTCTGATGATGGCAAGTAGCCTCGGTTTCTGTTGCTTAGGTTCTTGCACTTATCTCTCACCATCTGCTTACCTCTGGTGTTAGTTAGGTGGTGTTCCTGTCTCTGACTGGAGCTTGTCCCTTCTTTGTGTCTCTGAGCCTGTAATCTTAGGAGTGAGAGCACTCCTGGGAGACCGAAGGGGCAGGGTTTGGGTACAGAGGGCTATGGACCACCTTAGCTCTGGGCACAGATGGAGACTGGAAAGCTCAGAACTATATGAAGCTCAAGAAGAAGCAAAACCAAAATGTGGATGCTCCAGGCCTTCTTAGAAGAGGGAACAAAATATATCTGAGCAACAGAAAATATAGGGACAAAGCTTGGTTCAGGGACTGAAGGAAAGGCCATCTAGACACTGTCCTACCTGAGATCCATATGCAGCCACCAAACCCAGTCACTATTGCTGATGCCAAGAAGTGCTTGCTGACAGGAGCCTAGTATGGATGTCTCCTGAAAGGCTCTGCCAGAGCCTTTCTGATACAGATGAGGACACTTACAGCTAACCATCAGACTGAGCACAGGGGGGACCCTAGTGGAGGAGTTAGAGAGGACTGAAGGAGTTGAAGGGGTTTGCAACCCCCACAGGAAGAACAACAGTATCAACCAAACAGAAGCCCCCGGAGCTCCCAGGGACTAAACCACTGTGGGGCGGTGGGCAATGAAAGGTACCCTGATTCCTGGTCGATTCCTGGGGCACCCTAAAAGGGACAGCAGGCACATTCCCATTCTCCCAGGATATCAGGGTCTCATGTAGCTGTGCCCCACCCCCACCCCCCAGACTCCTGTAGAGAGGTTTGAGACAGACCAGTCACATAAGGCAATGCTCTAAGCCCCTCCTCCACAGGTGAGGATGTGACCACAGTTACATAGGCACAAGACAGATCAGTCATAGAGGACCATTCCCCAAACTCCTCCTCTACAGGTGAGGACATGACCACAGGTCATATAGGCTCAAGACAAATCAGTCATAGAAGCAGGATCATGCCCCAGGATATGTAGATGAAATCTTCCAAGGCGCTCAGGCCAAATCAATAGGAAGTACCTGCTGTCAGACACCAATCCATCCAAAAAAAACCTGTATTTAAGTGTCATGTTCAGAATTAAAGGTGTGCAGGAATCATTCCATCATCTGAGAGCTTCTGTAATAGGAGTTGCAGCACTACCCCTTGAGGAAGTGATCTACTTTCCTGAAATTGCCAGTAGAAGCTCCCTTACCCCCTCACTGGTTCCCTCACACCCCTCACTGGCTAGTTAGTCTCCTCCTGGCTCAGCCCAGCCTGAGCAACTGAAGCAGCAGCAGCAGTAAGGAGCAGGACCAGCAGTGGGGAGAGGGCGAAAGCTCTTCCCCTGCCTGATTTCTCTCTCCTCTTGCCTAAACCTGAGCACTTAGCTGGGTCAGAGATCACTGTGAAGAGCACCCCAGCACCAGAGCCCGACAATCCACCACCCAAAGAATACACATAGAGTGACCCATGGCTCCAGCTGCATATGTAGCAGACAATGGCATTGTTGGCATCAACAGGAGGAGAAGCCCTTAGTCCTGTGAAGGCTTGTTTCCCTAGTGTAGGGGAATGCTAGGGTGTTGAGGTGGGAGTGGGTGGTTGGGAAGGGAAGCATCTTCACAGATTCAGGAGGATAGGGGGATGAGAGGATGGGAGATGGGTACTGGGAAAAGGGATAACATTTGAAATGTAAATACATAAAATACCCTATTAAAAACAACTAAAATTTTTAAAAATGTGTATAGTTTGTAATGCATTGATTGAACTTTTTGCTTGATATAGCTACTCTTCCTTTAAAATATGCCCTGAGAAGGATGATCTGCAAGAAATAAGGCCACAAAAAATAACGATCAGGTAAGTGGGAGAAAACTGAGGAAAAGACTATCACACTGTGCTGTATCATGAAGTCAGTAAGGCACATTAAGTTAAATATATCAAGAAGGATAAATGAGATGGGGGTAGAAGCAGGTTAATTGAGTTGGTAAGTAGGACATGCTAAAACTCTGCAGTGTGAAGACTGTGGGGAGTGAGGTGAGGCCCTGGAGACAAACAATTTGTTATTACCTCAAAAGACTGAGTAGAAGTGAAGAAAATAGTTATTGAGTTTGATAGGAAATGTGAGCTACAGGAATGCAAGAAACACAAGCACATTTCTGTGCAGGTAAGATGGCAGCAGTAAGACCAGGAGTTACCCTGGGACGTTTAGTAGCCTGAGGATGCTAGATAGAAAAACAGTGGAAGGATCCTGCTTTTTCAGATGAGGATGGAAACAGCACCAAGTTACCCTATGCAAACTAGACATTTCAAGGCCAACTACACTTTGTACAGATAAAATATTTATGAAATACACAGCGGATTAAAAACTTCAAGTTAAATAGCAAAATACAAAATTCATGAAAGAATGAAAAACAACATGTAGCTTGTGTACAGATGCACAATGTTCTGAGAGGGGGGCAACAAGGATGCCTCTAGAATCTTGACTTCCCTTTGAGAAGTTCCAGTCAGTGGTAGCTTTCCTGGCTTCTACAACTCACTATTTTTCCTTATGAAGCCGTTACTCTTGTGTTAGGAATGTTAGAGTGTTGATTCTGTCTCACCTTGACTCGTGGCATATTGGTAGCTCTTCGGAACTGGGTCACTCCCAGATTCCGGCCCTCAGCTTCTGCAAAACATATTAACACTTAAAGCTCTGCATCCCTCTAGTAAACTCTGCAACAACTGGGTCAGGCCTTCTTAAACATTTCATCATCCAATTTTCTTATATTTTCACAGTTGCCACTGACATCCACTATCACAGGCCTTCCCTAAATTTTATATAAAGAGGACATAACTGGATATCTTATAACTTTAGTTCACTCGGAGATTTAATTAGGAAAACACAGTGCCTGGTTGCCTCCTTTCTCTTTTCTGTACTCCGATGCAGCAGAAGGAACGTTTACCACCTCGTCATCATTTGTTCAGGTAGAAAGCTTCATGGCCTAGGGAGTTCAAGTAGGAAAAGGATTCTTTCTGTCCTATGAAGGAAACCACCAGGAAGGAGTCACAGTAGTCACTTGTGACATAATTGCGTGATGGGAAGATCATCTATTATCATTGATAATAGTATAATTAAACAAAAAGGACTGTTCTATTAAAGTAGTGCTCGAATTTTATCTTCTCAACAGATCCCACATTGAAATTTCTTAAAAGTTAATGCCCAGGGACTCAAATGTGTTTGATTGTTTGCTCCAATCCAAATCTCCTTAGTCTAGATATAAAGACTGATCTCAGTGAGGAAGAATTGGGGACATTCACAGCTGTGGAGCAGATAGAGCATGCCGAGAAGGGGCAAGCAGCTCAGACTAACAAATCGCATACTTCATGCAGACTACAGGGTTGGTTTTTATTAAAGATTGTTTTCATTCCTGCGTTCTCTCTCTCTCTCTCTCTCTCTCTCTCTCTCTCTCTCTGTCTCTGTCTCTGTGTGTGTGTGTGTGTGTGTGTGTGTGTGTGTGTGTTTGTCATATGTGTATGGGTGCTTGCAGAGACCAGAAGAGAACATTGTAACTCCTGGAGCTTGAAATGCACGTGTAAGCTGCCTGACCTGAAGAGTAAAACTGAACTTGGGTTCCCTACTAAAGCTCGTATGCTCCAAAGTGCTAAATCATTTGACCAGCATCAAGTATATATTTTAAAGGAGTAAATGTTGATGTTAAATTATCATTTAGAACTCAGAAGAAAGGAGGCGAGGGGAAATGGGTAGGTTTCTTTCTATGACTCATTAACCAAAGCTTCATAAGGGATAAGCAACATTCATAACAGGAAAGGTATAATGTCAGAACTCCAACAGAGGTCAAGTGCCAAATTTTAGTTTCTTTTTTTTTTATTATTATTATTAACTTGAGTATTTCTTATATACATTTCGAGTGTTATTCCCTTTCCCAGTTTCCGGGCAAACATCCCCCTCCCCCCTCCCCTTCCTTATGGGTGTTCCCCTCCCAACCCTCCCCCCCTTGCTTTCCTCTCCCCAACAGTCTAGTTCACTGGGGTTCAGTCTTAGCAGGACCCAGGGCTTCCCCTTCCACTGGTGCTCTTACTAGGATATTCATTGCTACCTATGAGGTCAGAGTCCAGGGTCAGTCCATGTATAGTCTTTGGGTAGTGGCTTAGTCCCTGGAAGCTCTGGTTGGTTGGCATTGCTGTACATATGGGGTCTTGAGCTCCTTCAAGCTCTTCCAGTTCTTTCTCTGATTCCTTCAACGGGGTCCTGTTCTCAGTTCAGTGGTTTCCTGCTGGCATACGCCTCTGTATTTGCTGTATTCTGGCTGTGTCTCTCAGAGCTTATGCATTCACTTTTGATCATCCGTCTTGAGTTTCATTTGTTCTAGGCATCTAGGTAATTGAGCATTTGGGCTAATAGCCACTTATCAATGAGTACATACCATGTATGTCTTTCTGTGATTGGGTTAGCTCACTCAGGATGATATTTTCCAGTTCCAACCATTTGCCTACGAATTTCATAAAGTCATTGTTTTTGATAGCTGAGTAATATTCCATTGTGTAGATGTACCACATTTTCTGTATCCATTCCTCTGTTGAAGGGCATCTGGGTTCTTTCCAGCTTCTGGCTATTATAAATAAGGCTGCGATGAACATAGTGGAGCACGTGTCTTTTTTATATGTTGGGGCATCTTTTGGGTATATGCCCAGGAGAGGTATAGCTGGATCCTCAGGCAGTTCAATGTCCAATTTTCTGAGGAACCTCCAGACTGATTTCCAGAATGGTTGTAGCAGTCTGCAACCCCACCAACAATGGAGGAGTGTTCCCCTTTCTCCACATCCTCGCCAGCATTTGCTGTCACCTGAGTTTTTGATCTTAGCCATTCTCACTGGTGTGAGGTGAAATCTCAGGGTTGTTTTGATTTGCATTTCCCTTATGACTAACGATGTTGAACATTTCTTTAGGTGTTTCATGCGCGTTCGGTATTCCTCAGCTGTGAATTCTTTGTTTAGCTCTGAACCCCATTTTTAATAGGGTTATTTGTCTCCCCTCTTGGTCTAACTTCTTGAGTTCTTTTGTATATTTTGGATATAAGCCCTCTATCTGTTGTAGGATTGGTAAAAGATCTTTTCCCAATCTGTTGGTTGTCGCTTTTGTCCTAACCACAGTGTCCTTTGCCTTACAGAAGCTTTTTGCAGTTTTATGAGATCCCATTTGTCGATTCTTGATCTTAAAGCATAAGCCATTGGTGTTTTGTTCAGGAAATTTTTTCCAGTGCCCATGTGTTCCAAATGTTTCCCTAGTTTTTCTTCTATTAGTTTGAGTGTATCTGGTTTGATGTGGAGGTCCTTGATCCACTTGGACTTAAGCTTTGTACAGGGTGATGAGCATGGATCGATATGCATTCTTCTACATGTTGACCTCCAGTTGAACCAGCACCATTTGCTGAAAATGCTATCTTTTTTCCATTGGATGGTTTTGGCTCCTTTGTCAAAAATCAAGTGCCCATAGGTGTGTGGGTTCATTTCTGGGTCTTCAATTCGGTTCCATTGGTCTATCTGTCTGTCTCTGTACCAATACCATGCAGTTTTTATCACTATTGCTCTATAATACTGCTTGAGTTCTGGGATAGTGATTCCCCCTGAAGTCCTTTTATTGTTGAGGATAGTTTTAGCTATCCTGGGTATTTTGTTATTCCAGATGAATTTGCAAATTGTTCTGTCTAACTCTTTGAAGAATTGGATTGGTATTTTGATGGGGATTGCATTGAATCTGTAGATCGCTTTTCGTAAAATGGCCATTTTTACTATATTAATCCGGCCAATCCATGAGCATGGGAGATCTTTCCATCTTCTGAGATCTTCTTCAATTTCTTTCTTCAGAGTCTTGAAGTTCTTATTGTACAGATCTTTCCCTTGCTTGGTTAAAGTCACACCGAGGTACTTTATATTATTTGGATCTATTATGAAGGGTGTCATTTCCCTAATTTCTTTCTCGGCCTGTTTCTCTTTTGTGTAGAGGAAGGCTACTGATTTATTTGAGTTAATTTTATACCCAGCCACGTTGCTGAAGTTGTCTATCAGCTTTAGTAGTTCTCTGGTGGAACTTTTGGGATCACTTAAATATACTATCATATCATCTGCAAATAGTGATATTTTGACTTCTTCTTTTCCGATCTGTATCCCCTTGACCTCCTTTTGTTGTCTGATTGCTCTGGCTAGAACTTCAAGAACTATATTGAATAAGTAGGGAGAGGGGCTTTTTGTCTAGTCCCTGATTTTAGTGGGATTGCTTCAAGTTTCTCTCCATTTAGTTTAATGTTAAACTGGTTTGTTGTATATGGCTTTTACTATGTTTAGGTATGGGCCTTGAATTCCTATTCTTTCCAGGACTTTTATCATGAAGGGGTGTTGAATTTTGTCAAATGCTTTTTCAGCATCTAATGAAATTATCATGTGGTTTTGCTCTTTCAGTTTGTTTATATAATGGATCGTTGATGGTTTTCCAAAGATATTAAACCATCCCTGCATGCCTGGGATAAACCTCACTTGATCATGGTGGATGATTGTTTTGATGTGCTCTTGGATTCGGTTTGCCAGAATTTTATTGAGTATTTTTGCATCGATATTCATAAGGGAAATTGGTCTGAAGTTCTCTTTCTTTGTTGGGTCTTTGTGTGGTTTAGGTATAAGAGTAATTGTGGCTTCATAGAAGGAATTCGGTAGTGCTCCATCTGTTTCAATTTTGTGGAATAGTTTGGATAATATTGGTATGAGGTCTTCTATGAAGGTCTGATAGAATTCTGCACTAAACCCGTCTGGACCTGGGCTCTTTTTGGTTGGGAGACCTTTAATGACTTCTTCTATTTCCTTAGGAGTTATGGGGTTGTTTAACTGGTTTATCTGTTCCTGATTTAACTTCGGTACCTGGTATCTGTCTAGGAAATTGTCCATTTCCTGCAGATTTTCAAGTTTTGTTGAATATAGGCTTTATAGTAAGATCTGATGATTTTTGAATTTCCTCTGAATCTGTAGTTATGTCTCCCTTTTCATTTCTGATTTTGTTAATTTGGACACACTCTCTGTGTCCTCTCGTTAGTCTGGCTAAGGGTTTATCTATCTTGTTGATTTTCTCAAAGAACCAACTTTTGGTTCTGTTGATTCTTTCTATGGTCCTTTTTGTTTCTACTTGGTTGATTTCGGCTCTGAGTTTGATTATTTCCTGCCTTCTACTCCTCCTGGGTGTATTTGCTTCTTTTGTTCTAGAGCTTTTAGGTGTGCTGTCAGCTGCTGACATATGCTCTTTCCTGTTTCTTTCTGCAGGCACTCAAGCGCATGAGTTTTCCTCTTAGCACAGCTTTCATTGTGTCCCATAAGTTTGGGTATGTTGTACCTTCATTTTCATTAAATTCTAAAAAGTTTTAATTTCTTTTTTTATTTCTTCCTTGACCAGGTTATCATTGAGTAGAGCATTGTTCAATTTCCACGTATATGTGGGCATTCTTCCCTTATTGTTATTGAAGACCAGTTTTAGGCCGTGGTGGTCTGATAGCACGCATGGGATTATTTCTGTCTTTCTGTACCTGTTGAGGCCCGTTTTTTGACCAATTATATGGTCAATTTTGGAGAAAGTACCATGAGGAGCTGAGAAGAAGGTATATCCTTTTGCTTTAGGATAGAATGTTCTATAAATATCCGTTAAGTCCATTTGGCTCATGACTTCTCTTAGTCTGTCTACATCTCTGTTTAATTTCTGTTTCCATGATCTGTCCATTGATGAGAGGAAGAAATCTCCCTATTATTGTGTGAGGTGCAATGTGTGTTTTGAGCTTTAGTAAGGTTTTTTTTACGTATGTAGGTGCCCTTGTATTTGGGGCATAGATATTTAGGATTGAGAGTTCATCTTGGTGTATTTTTCCTTTGATGAATATGAAGTGTCCTTCCTTATCTTTTTTGATGACTTTTAGTTGAAAATTGATTTTATCTGATATTAGAATGGCTACTCCAGCTTCCTTCTTCTGACCATTTGCTTGGAAAGTTGTTTTCCAGCCTTTCACTCTGAGGTAGTGTCTGTCTTTGTCTCTGAGGTGTGTTTCCTGTAGGCAGCAGAATGCAGGGTCCTCGTTGCGTATCCAGTTTGTTAATCTATGTCTTTTTATTGGAGAGTTGAGGCCATTGATGTTGAGAGATATTAAGGAATAGTGATTATTGCTTCCGGTTGTATTCATATTTGGATGTGAGGTTATGTTTGTGTGCTTTTCTTCTCTTTGTTTTGTTGCCAAGATGATTAGTTTCTTGCTTCTTCTAGGGTATAGCTTGCCTCCTTATGTTGGGCTTTACCATTTATTATCCTTTGTAGTGCTGGATTTGTAGAAAGATATTGTGTAAATTTGTTTTGTCATGGAATATCTTGGTTTCTCCATCTATGTTAATGGAGAGTTTTGCAGGATACAGTAGCCTGGGCTGGCATTTGTGTTCTCTTAGGGTCTGTATGACATCAGTCCAGGATCTTCTGGCCTTCATAGTTTCTGGTGAAAAGTCTGTGTGATTCTGATAGGTCTGCCTTTTATATGTTACTTGGCCTTTTTCCTTACTGCTTTTTTTATTTTGTGTTTGGTGTTTTGACTATTATGTGACGTGGGAGGTGTTTTTTTCTGGTCCAATCTATTTGGAGTTCTGTAGGCTTTTGTATGCCTATGGGCATCTCTTTTTTAGGTTAGGAAGTTTTCTTCTATGATTTTGTTGAAGATATTTACTGGTCCTTTGAGCTGGGAGTCTTCACTCTCTTCTATACCTATTATCCTTAGGTTTGATCTTCTCATTGAGTCCTGGATTTCCTGTATGTTTTGGACCAGTAGCTTTTTCTGCTTTACATTATCTTTGACAGTTGAGTCAATGATTTCTATGGAATCTTCTGCTCCTGAGATTCTCTCTTCCATCTCTTGTATTCTGTTGGTGAAGCTTGTTTCTACAGCTTCTTGTCTCTTCTTTTGGTTTTCTATATCCAGGGTTGTTTCCATGTGTTCTTTCTTGATTGCTTCTATTTCCATTTTTAATTCCTTCAACTGTTTGATTGTGTTTTCCTGGAATTCTTTCAGGGATTTTTGTGTCTCCTCCCTATGGGCTTCTACTTGTTTATTTATGTTTTCCTGGAATTCTTTCAGGGATTTTTGTGTCTCCTCTCTATGGGCTTCTACTTGTTTATTTATATTTTCCTGAATTTTTCAGGCATTTTTTACATTCTCTCTGTAGGCTTTACTTACTTGTTCTCTAAGGGAGTTCTTCACGCCTTTCTTGAAGTCCTCCAGCATCATGGTCAAATATGATTTTGAATCTAGATCTTGCTTTTCTGGTGTGTTTGGATATTCCATGTTTGTTTTGATGGGAGAATTGGGTCTGATGGTGCCAGGTAGTCTTGGTTTCTGTTGTTTGGGTTCCTGCGCTGCCTCTCGCCATCAGATTATCTCTAGTGTTACTTTGTTCTGCTATTTCTGACAGTGGCTAAACTGTCCTAAGCCTGTGTGTCAGGAGTGCTGTAGACCTGTTTTCCTGTTTTCTTTCTGCCAGTTATCGGGACAGAGTGTTCTGCTTTCGGGCGTGCAGTAGTTTTTCCTCTCTACAGGTCTTCAGCTGTTCCTGTGGACCTGTGTCTTGAGTTCACCAGGCAAGTCACTTGCAGCAGAAAAGTTGGTCTTACCTGTGGACCCTGAGGCTCAAGTTTGCTTGCAGGGTGCTGCCCACGGGCTCTCCGCGGTGGCAGCAACCAGGAAGATTTTCGGGGCCTCTTCCGGGAGCATCAGTGCACCAGGGTTCCAGATATCTTTTGGTGTTTTCCTCTGGGATCAGTACTGTGTGCAGCGTGCAGTCTCTTCTGGTTTCCCAGGCGTGTCCGCCTCTCTGAAGGTTTAGCTCTCCCTCCCACGGGATTTGGGTGCAGAGAACTGCTTATCTGGTCGGTCCCTTCAGGTGCGGTGTCTCAGACGCAGTGGACCTGCTGCTCCTGGGCCCTCCTCTACGGGTACCCAGAGGCCGTTAACAGTTTCCTCCTGGGCCAGGGATGTGGGCAGGGGTGGGCAGCGTTGGTGGTCTCCTCCGCTCTGCTGCCTCAGGAGTGCCCGCCCGACCAGGCGGCGAGAACTCCCCTCCAGGGGGCCTGGGAGCAGAGAGCTGCTGAGGGCAGGGATCCGCCGGCCCCGGAGTCTGGCCAAACACCGGAAGTCTAGTTTCTTTTTATTGATATGTTTTATCTGCTATTTTAGGAATCATACAGAATATCACCAATAAACTTCCTAGCACCTGAAGACAGAACAAGCAAAACAAACTTGCCCCAAATTTAAGCTATCAGGTTTTCCAAGAAAATTCTTGAAGACAAATATTTGCCTAGATCTTTAAGGATAGTAGGGTTTAAATCATGCTTTTTTGTTTATAAATACCATCACTGGGGAAATTAAAATATTGCCACATTGACTGAGTATGAGTTGCATGAGTTAAGAAAGCTGTCATCAGTATCCTAACTAAATATACTCTCAGATAATATGATCAATATGAAGCACTATTATTTCGCAGTCATATGAGAGCAAACCAAAAGCAGGCTGAAGGCACCTCTTGTTTAGAGGGAAGTTAAGAAAAAAGGAAAGAATTGTCATAAGCAAGTGGGTTGCTATCTGAACAAGACCTATGAGGTGGATCTGTGGGAGCCATCTAATCCTCAAAACTCTATTTTCTTCCTCTATAGCAAAAGTGATCTTTGGCAGCTTTACATTTTACTCATTCTATCAGTGAATGATTTTAGTGCAAAGCAGAAAATTTCCACCAAGACACTACTCAGTCTCTTAACTGCACCACGGCACAGAGAAAGAGCCAGGCAGCCATGAAATTTGATTTAACTTGTGTGTATTTCTTCAAACATGTTTGAGATATACACAATACCAGAAATTAAAGATATTAAAGTCTCAAGTGCCTAATTGCTTTGGTAATAATAGGAGCTCATTCTATTTATAAGCTGAACATATTGTGAATGTTAAATGTACCAAAATATATTCAGTGTTCTTTAAATTTTGTGAACTCAAGACACAAAAGAAACACTGATTGGTTGACCCTATAATAAAAATTAATTCAAGTATTTTAAATAACAGTAATATTAAGGAGAATTAGACATAAATGAGCATCAGAATAAATATTGCCTTGAAATGAGAAACATCAAGTGGAAATCTGTTTTTGATAATGTTTAGGAATAATTTAAAAATGTTCTTCATCAATCTTCCCTTGCAGGTGTGGTTGCATACTGGCAAAATCACACAGGACATCAATCTGTACATTACTAAGTAAACTAGAAATATATCTATCTGAAGACCCAGCTATGCTACTCTTGAGCATATACCCAATAAATGCCTCGCTATGCCACAGGGGCACGTCTTCCACTATATTCACAGCAGCCTTGTTTGTGATAGCCAGAAGCTGAAAACAACCCATAACAGAAGACTGGATACAGAAAATGTGGTTCACTTACACAATGGAATACTACTCAGTTATTAAGAAGGAGAACATCATGAATTTTACAGGCAAATGGATGGAACTGGAAAATATCATCCTGAATGAGGTAATTAAGACCCAAAAGTACATGCATGGTATGTACTAACTACTAAGTGGATATTAGCCTAAAAAATACAGAATGGACTGGGTACAACCAACAGGACTCAAGAAGGTTAACAAGCTGAAGGACCCAAGTAAGGATACCTCAATCTCACTTGGGAGGGAGAAAAAAAGCAATCACAGAAGGGGGGAGGGAGGGAGAGTCCTGGGTGGGAAAAGCAGCAGGGAGGGGAAGAATGAAACAGGATCAGGTACTGGCATGGAGGATTGGTGGTGGTGGTGGACAGGACTAGAACCCTTAGGGCCAGCACAGAGAATCAAAACAGGAAGCCTCAGAAGGTAAAATTTGGGGTGGGGGTTAGACCCTCTAGAATGTAGCAGAAACCATGGAGGTGAGAGAGACTATCAGGACTCAAAGGGAGGAACCTTAGATGAAATGCCCTACAGTGAACAGGGGAAACTTGTAGAGTCCACCTCCAGTAGAGAAACAGGGCATGAAGAGAAGGGATGGGGTTGCCATCCCATAGTCAAAAACTCTGACACAGAATTTTTCCTGTCTGAAAGAAATATAGGAACAAAAATCGAGAAGAACATGGGTAAAAAGAGATCCAGTGACAGGCCCAAATTAGGATCCAGCTTACGGGGAGGCCCCAAGGTCTGACACAATTACTGATGCTATGGTATGCTTACAAACAAAGGCCTATTATAACTGTCTTCCAAAAGGCCCAACAAGCAGCTGAGATAGAAACAGATACTTACACCCAACCATTGAACTGAAGCCAGGGACCTCTGTGATTGAATTAGGGAAAGGCTGGAAGAAGTTGAAGAGGAATACCAGTAGTCTCAACTAACCTGGACCCCCAGGGTCTCTCAGGCACTGAGCCACGAATCAGGGAGCTGATACGAGGTCCAAACTCATATACAGCAGAGGACTGCTGGATTTGGACTCGTCAGAGAGGATGCACCTAACCCTCCAGGGACCTGGGGCCCAGAGATTAGGGAGGTCTGGTGGGGAGGGTGTTGGTGTGGGGCCATCCTCTTGGTGAAGGGAGCTGAGGTATGAGGTGTGAGATGTAGATCACTTGGAAGGTAGACCAGTAGGGGGTTAAAGTCTGGATACAAAAAAGATTAAAGAATATTTTTTAAAGGGAAAAATGTAGTTCATCTGTTCAGAAAAAATACTTTTAAAATGTACTTTTGAGAAAGAGGCAACTATATCAAACACTGCTTTAAACACAAACACTTTTTAGAAGATTCAATTAGTTCATTTTATAGTTACGTCGTCGCTCAATCTCTAAATATATCAAAGAGTCCCTAATGTGCTCACACAGTATTTTAGGTGGTACACAGCAACAAATTCAGTTATGTCAGTAATTATAACTTGTTTGGATCATGCTATCTTTGTGGGGATTTGTTCTAGGCAACTATTGGCTTTGTGTATGTTGTGTTTTGATATTTGTTTGGAAGGGTTTGTTCGGAATTGGCAACTGCTTCTAGGAAAATAATGCTATTTACTTAGAGGGATGAGTAGGTGTATAAACTGCTCAGGCAACTTTGAGAAATATCAATATAGAAAATGACTGATTTTCATGCTCAAGGAAATGGAAACAAAAGCTGTTTCTAAGGATGTTATTTTCCATTTGCTTGGCAATAGGTAACTCATGATTTTCTCATAATTTCAGGCCTAAAAAGATGTTACCCAAAGTGGTGGTGGTGGGGATATGTTGTGAAAAATGCAGTTTTTCTTAATGATGATTATCTAAATTAATGTTTAGCTAACAAAGGCAGATATGCAACATTCTTTAATAACTTATTGCAGATACACCTGGCCATACATTACTTGTGTAATAAGTGATAATAGTTTACAAATGTTATTACTGATTACCTTGAACCACACTTTGAAAATGACACTATGAATATGTATACATAATGTCTCCTGAAGGCATGGGTTTGGAGTCCCAGTTCCTTAGCAAGTCACACCACTTATGGTTCCCTAGATGAAAATCTAAAGTTACCTGATGCATATTCCTAGGACTCTGTCAGTCATTATTGCCAGCCATTATTTCATTATGTCTTAGAGTAAGGATTGAAGGAGCTGAAGGGGTTTGCGACCCCATAAGAACTACAATATCAACCAACCAGAGCTCCCAGGGCCTAAGCCACCATCCAGAGACTATACATGGACAGACCCATGGCTCCAGCTGCATATGTAGCAGATGATGGCCTTGCTGGGCACCAATGGGAGGAGAAACCCTTGGTCCTGCCAAGGCTGGGCCTCCCATTATAGAAGAATGTCAGAGTTGGGAGGCGGGAAGGGGTGGGTGGTTAGGTGGTAGAAGAGCCTCATAGAAGAAGGGGGAGGGGGAATGGGATAGAGGGTTTATGGATGCGAAAACAGAAAAGGGGATAACATGTGAAATGTAAATAAAAATATCCAATAAAGCAAAAAGAATACTCAAAAATGTGTGTATTTTAGAGTAATTTTAATTCTCTTTTGTAGTGAAGAACATTGATTTCCTTCCTTTTATTGTTTTGTGGCTATATTTCAGCTTCACCATATTCAACCAAATCGGGCAAATGTAATGAACTTGAAAGTTCTCCTTCATACCTACATTCTCTTTTACTAGGATCAATAATGTGAAATTCAGGTGCTATGTCTCTCCAAGGTCAGAAACTACCATTTCAAGAAAAGATAGGAAACTGTCTCCAATGTATAGAGAATGAGGAACTTCACAAACATCAGCATCAAACGTTTCTACAGAGTGCTGCTCCAACTCTGGCTTTTGCCTTAGTTTCGCTTCTTGCACACAACCAGGTTCTAGTAACTGTTTCGTTCATTCAAGCAATTTTGAAGCTTGTACTTAACACCATGCCCCATCTTCTGAAGAGGAAAAGCCATGCTTTATGCATGAGCCAGCCCACCATCACGGAGATTTCTGCCATCAGTCCTCTGGGCTAATAGTTGCCTTTCATAACAGCAGCCATGCAGTAAATTCCAAACTCTCACACTCATCACCTCATAAACCATCATCATGGGTTTCTATGATAAAAGCTGACATGACTTTATCCTATTCACTTGGCTCCACTTTGAACATTTTGGCCTACCTGGAAGCCCTCAGTATTGTCTGCTGAATTACACATTTTACTGTCTACACACTGTCAGATCTTTTGTGAAATGTAAAATTAAGCTTTTTCCAACATAGAGGCTTAGTGCACATTTTGCCATGTGTAAAAGTAACTTTTTTGTTTGGCTTTGTTTATTTTACATAAGCTCTATACAATATAGCTATGCTGACATATTTTAAAGGGGTTTCTGGAAACTTCAAACATATTATTATATAGAATAAATTTTCTTTGTAAACACATTTATTTATTCTTTCAACAAACAAAGCACTCTAGCAGCTTTACCTTTTCTAAAATTGCTACCATCTCTCAAACTATCCTGTTTCTTTTACTCTACTCGTTTACAGGGCAAGAGAATGAAGGTAGATCATTTGTGTGGATGCTAGAGCCATGGTTTTCACTGCTCATCACATGACCATTTATAGAGGGTCTGTTAGACTTTGATGAAGGGTTTCTCATTTTCTACTTACTAATTAGTATTCATAAATCTATGTTGCATAGCATTATCTTTAAAAACAATTTACATCTAATTTGGAAAGTTTAGTTGAATTTATTATAATATTTATTATGTAAACAATTGGAGTCACTAGAAATTAAATTCATTCAAACATGGGCAAACCTGATTACTATTTGTTCTTCCATTGATATCATGCTGTTCAATTTTTATACAAGGTGGATAAATATTGTATGAATGCATTTCCATAAGAAATTTTATAGTGATAGACAAAAACAATTCTTATTAGGAGGAAGGTTACACTGAATTATATAAGAAATACCAACATGCATTTTCTCTTGCACGAAGTACTTTTTAAACATTACAATGTGCTTTCTTCCACATTGTAAACAACTAAAGTCATGGTACATTATAACTGTAGGCTTCAAGCCGTTCATTGTAATAACAGATCATAGGGTTCATTAGGATTTGGCTCACAGTGGAAACTAGGACAAAATGTATCCACCAGAGAGGCTCCAGTAGAGTATGTGGATTACAGTCAATAGTCTAGTTGGCAAAAAATGGAAAATGACTCTTTATATCTCAAGCAGAAAATGACCTTAATGGATGGGTAATAGGTACTTCATGAACTCAGTGGGAATGCAGGTGATTCAGCCTTGAAAATGCTCAGCAAAGAAAGCTAGGGGGTGAGAACCACAGAGAACATCACCACAACGACAGCCTGAACACTGAGAGACCCCTTTGCTCACACCTATTCTTTCGCATGCAAGCACCCACTGTCGCGACTACATACAAATTCTTGTTTCCCTGTGATTGATGTGAAGTTTCAGAATTCCTTAGTGTGGATGGATGCATCCACCTCTGAGAAACTTCCTAGGAAGCAAACACCTATCTTCCTGGTATTAGTCACTGAAACTGGCACAGTTATTTATATTAGATACAGTTTACTTGAACAAAAAATATTGAATTTTCCAAGAGCAATTAAGGATTACTCCACATATATTTCTTCTTTGTTAAATCTAAAAATCCTTTTATGTCCTTTTAAATAAAGTATTTAACTTGCTCCAATCAGAAACATTTTACATCTTTTGAAAATAATGCACAGGGAAGATTTTATATTCTGCCCAGACCTTTCTTATGGCTCATTGTAGCCATTAGTGTCTTATTAGCTGGGTGCACACAGAATCATCATTATCTTTCATAACATGGGGTTCTCACTGACAGTGCTGTGTTTTCTAGGTCACCATGGCTATTCCACCATATAAAATGAAGCTACAGAACTATGCTGTATTTGAGAACTTTTTAAAATTTTATTTTATGAAGTCACTATCCTTAAGGACAGACACTTAAGGAATTATGCTTTGAAATGAAGTCCTAAATTGCTAGTGGATGTGTTTACACAAATCAGGGCTGCCGGTCAAGGTACCAAATCTCAAAAATCAGTTTTTGAAATAACGTTGGGTTTAATATCCATTTCTTTCAATTAAATAATATAATCAAGCATATTCAATATGTTAAATGTTAAGTCAAATAGTTACTCCTCATGTGTTCTTTATTTTTTAATAAATTTGAGCTCTAAGAGTTGTAAGGGTTCTGAAGTAGATAATAAGAAAGAAGTTTTCTCGACCTGTTCATGCTATGTGTTTAAAATTTTAGGAAGTTCAATTGAAACATTATAAGTAAATGTTTACTCAATATCAAAATAAAGTAGATAATTATTATTTCCATTTTAAATTATAAAACCAAAAACTTATTAATTTCTTAATATCCTTGTTGAGAACTTTTCATGAGCTTTTTTTACATAGAATTAATACACATTTTTTAGAAAGATATATTTAATTAAACAAAATTTATTTGTATCTTCCTGGGTTTTATACAAGCACTGCTTTTGTCATTGGGGTTAGTATGTGAAACTATCAGTTTTCCCTGTGAAGTGGAATATCAAGTCCTTTGGGAATTTGTCAAGAAACAGCATAGCTGGTCGACAAATGAATGCTCAGCAAAAATATGGTATGTATACACAGTGGAATACCATTCAGCTGTACAGAAGAATGAAATCCTAAAAATTCAAGATAAATAGATGGATCTAGAAAAGATTGTAGTGAGGAAGGTAATCCACCCAGAGTGACAAGTGCCACATCGTAAATTCCACCTGGGCTTCCAAGTTCCAAATCTTCAGAGCTATGTAAACAATGGGGAGTAAACACAAAACAGTGGATTTTACCTCTCACCCCTCCTCACACAAGGGTATCTTCATAAGAAATGGAGTCCAGAAAGTCACAACTGGACACAATGGAGGGCAGAAAACTCATGAGATCCCCAGCCCAAATGGATGCATCTATACACAGATCCTGCTCCATAGGTCAAGGAAGTAGGAAGATAGATTAGAAGGATTGTAAACAAGAGAATACCAGGAAGTCCACTACGAAACACTCTTACTAGAAATGACTAAAGAAACAAGATTGGAACAACAACAATATCAACTAACATGCTAACTCTAAAGGGGGAAACTTCATGAGGTTCCACTCTCTAGAGAAAGATTGACAGGCAACTAGGGACTATTTGAGAGGGAGAATTTGCTTCTCCCTGTGATGAGCCCCTTTATCTGTTATTCAACACAAAGTGGTCAGCTCTGAAAAACATATGCACACAACAAAAATGTACTCATAAGTTTGTAATTATATATTTGTATAAACATACACACACACACACACACTAAACAGAGAAAAAGAAGGTATCAATTAAAGATTTAGAAGCTATTCAAAGAGGTAGTGGGAGGACAAGGAAGGAGAAAGCTAATGTAATTCTGCATTAATTAAAAACAGAAAAAAGAAAGAAACATGCTGATAATGCTGTGTTTCTCTTGATTGTTCTCTGTCTGAATGTCTCCAATCATCCATTTTTAAAGTGGCTAAATAATTCTATAATTTTATTCACTGTATTACTTGATTGAATAGTGATCTTTATGGGAATAGAGGGATTCATTAGAAGTTTTAATGATGTGTTATAGGCTAATATATTGTAATAGCAGAGCACTTTCCTGTAGCTGTTTAAACTAAAACATTATCCTATTCACTGGTGTCATTTGCTCTC
The DNA here is from genome assembly GCF_011064425.1 of Rattus rattus. Lineage (NCBI taxonomy): Eukaryota > Metazoa > Chordata > Mammalia > Rodentia > Muridae > Rattus > Rattus rattus. Next base: position 147,489,951 of record NC_046156.1, on the reverse strand, counting down.
CTTGTTCTTTCAGAAAATGGACACTAGATGGTTCATTTGCAATGTCAATATTTTTAAGTAAATAGACAGATTTTAAGGAAGCCACAAGTAATATGCTTGAATTAAAAGTAAGGTCAGTGTTTAAAAAGCAAACATTTTTTTTTTCATATTTCAAAGTTTAGGGGCATCGTCTCTGTCATGTTCTCCTCATTTACCAGACCAAAGTGTATCTAGGAATCAAGTGAACTATACTGAAAAGAGAACTCTCACAAAGGGGAGAGCATCTGTGGAAGTTAGGCCGTCAATCACAGTATCTATTGACAGAAGGTGGAAGACAGCCTCTTCTGCAGGGTAACCTTCTGCAGGTTATTTGACTTCCTTATCTTCATTATTTTTTTTTTAATAAAAAGGGTTTCCCACTGACATTGTTATGTTTGATCCCAATTCTTTAGTGGAGATTTTAGAGGAATCTTTAGCAGACACTGGTGATGCTTCCTGCTAAATAAACAGCACTGCTGTCCCCACACTCAGCCTCATTTGGCTCCTGGGTAGCACATACACTGCCTATCTTCTGGTTATATGATATATAATGCTATGCAATATATAAGGAAATGTCTGTCACTCATGGGACAAGAATTCAGTTAGTGCTGGATCCCTCAGTTTAGTCTTCTTCTCCACCGTGGTAGAAGGCCTTGGTTCATAGAAAGTAACCAAAATGAAGGACAGTAGAGCCTCTGACAGTCTACCAAACTGATGATCATGTGCATGAGTTATTTTTTTCTCATTGCTATGATGAGATAACTAACGAATACAAGCTAAGGGTGAGTTTACTGGGGGTTATAGTTCAAGAGTTTCTCAAGTATATATCATGGCATCAAAAACATCATGGCAGGAATGAGGAGCAGTCTTCACATTGTGTCCCAAAGGTAAGAAGCAGGGAAAAGTGAGAGATGAATGCTAATGTTCATCTGGTATCTTCTTTTCCTAGCCAATATGGAAGATTAGTCCCAGGGTTATTATTACCCACATGCACACTGACCTCCTTTGTTAAATTTCCCCTTACAATGTTTTCACGAACTTACCAAAAGAGGTATTTCCACAGTGATAATAAGTTGAATTAATGGAGTATTACACAGCTATTAAAAACAATGACTTCATGAAATTCACAGGTAAATAGATGGCACTAGAAATATCATGCTGAGTGAGGTAACTCAGACACAAAAGAACACACATGGTTTGTACTCACTGATAATTGGAAATCAGGCCAAAAGCTCAGATTATCCACAATACAACCCACAAACCATATGTAGCTTAAGAAGAAGGAAGACCAACGTGAAAATGCTTCAATCCTGCATAGAAGGAGGAACAATAATAATCACAGGAGGTAGATGGGGGGGAGGGACCTGAGAGGGAAAGAGGAAGGCGAGGAAGAAGAAAGGGGGCATAGGACCAGGCACTGGAAGTGACAGGAGAGAAGTACAGAGGGTCAGGAAATTGAATAGAAATATGTAGCATTGTGGGGATGGAGAACTGGAGGTAGTCACTAGAAAGTCCCAGACACTAGGGAAGTGTGACGCTCTCCATCCCCAACAATAACGATTTTAGCTGAAATACCCAACAAAGGGAATATAGAATCTGCAGAGACCACCTCCAGGGGATAGGCACAGCCCCCCAGTTGAGGGATGGGGCCACCCACTCATCTCAGATTTTTAACCCAGAAATGTTCCTGTCTAAAGGAAAGACAGGGACAAAAAATTGTAAAAAGACTGAAGGACAGGCCATCCAGAAACTGTTCCACATAGGGATCCATCTTATCTGCAGATACCAAATCCCCACTCTACTACTGCTGATGCCAAGAAGCTCTTGCTGACAGGAGCCTGGTGTGGTTGTTCCCTGAGAGGTTCTACCAGCACCTGACCAAAACAGATATAGATTCTCACAATTGAAAACCTAGGGAAAAGACTGAAGGAAAGCTGAAGGGGATTACAACCCCATAGGAAGAACAATATCAATTAGCTGGATCACCCAGAGCTCCCAGAAACTAAATCCCCAATCAAAGAATATACCTGGAGGGATCCATGGTTCTAGATATATATGTATCAGAGGATGGCCTTATCTGATATCAGTGGGAGGGGAGGCCCTTGGTCCTGCGGAGGTTTGATGTCCCAGCATAGGAAGATGCTAGAGCAGTAAGGCAGGAGTGGGAGGAGGAGAACTCTCATAGAGGCAAAGCAGAGCGGGGAGAGGAGGGAATGGGTTGGGGTGTTTGTGGAGGGATAACAAGGAAGGTAGATATTATTTGAAATGTAAAAGAATAAAATGATTAATAAAAATAAACTGAAGGACATTATCTGAAAAACATCTTACACATAATATGGACAAGTATTTGAAAGAGATTAAGTAGCCAATTTATTATTTCTATATACCACTTTAGAGATAGAATATTATTAGGTTCTAGGTTCCTCTGAAAGCACACTCAAATAAATATAACTGAAACCTAGGTAAAAGGGTGATAGATAAAGGCATATACATCTAATATGAATCCACAGCAAATGCAAAATTATTAGAATAATGGGTGTACAAACAGGATGCTTAAAGGACATGCTATGAAATATCCTGATGATAAATGTCTATATGTTCAAACTGTTCTATGTCCCATAGGTTTTGTTCATTTTCTTCTCTTCAATCAAGTTATTTGCATAAGTTAAGGTGTATGGATCCCAATGGCTTGAACCTGTGATGGTTCATCTTCATCAACAATTTGGCATGATTTTGATCATAATAATTGATTTCCAAGACACACCTCTGGGTGTGTTTGTAACGGGGTTTCTAGAGGGATGTGCCAAGAAGAGATGGTCCAACCTGAGAGTCCCACGAACAAAAGGTGTGGAAAGATTAGAAACAGAAAAGAGAGGGATGGGAAGCAAGATCAGATAGCCCCTAGCTTCTTGCCCTGCGTAATGTAAAGAATGATCTCCAGCAAGTACTTACATGGTAATGCTATTTTGCATGTGTAACATACATGAGGCTCTGAAACTGAAAGCAGGGGAAATACATCACTTTTACTTCTTAAAGTTGTCATTATTGTGACAGGAAACTTGTCTTAAACAATACTTTAACATATAAGTTAAAAATCCCAAAGGAGAATATGATTATCCTTGCTTTAGTTAGACAAGCCAGGTGAATGACACAGGCATATTCAAGAGATAGTGTAGCCCGCAAACACTGCCAAGATTTACTGTAAAAATACAGTTAGAACAGAAAGCAAATGCAAAGTTTGTCTCCTCAAAGTGTGACTTATGTCAGATAAAAGATGCTCAGCCAGATTCCCAACACTCAGCCATGCTTCCAACATACAGAAAGACAAAAAGCTTGGTGTCTAATTACTTCAAAGGCATAAATGACCCCATATGAATTAATTCAGCAGGCATGCTGAGGATGAACTTGATATGGATCTATGGATGTTGTTTCCTTGGAAATACTGAATATATTTAATGTAGACAAAATTGCAACTTGATTTGTGGCTTGCTTCCACGGGTCCTTGTGATATTGCTTAAAAACATGCATACATTTTATTACGGTTTTCCATAAGAAATTTGAAAATATGTCTTTAGATAATTTAGATACATAATTAAATACCATAATTGTAACAGAGAAAAATAACAGTATAGGTTCGTAACATATACAGCTCACAATAAAAGATATCCATGCAGCTTATGTGCAGATCATTATCTAAAAGATCTAAAAGAGAAAAAGCTGACCACATTAATGTTGTTTCTTTTATATTATCTTTCTCTTTTTCAGAACCCAACTCTCACCAGAAATGTGGAGCACAACATGAAACATCAGAACACCTCAGTGTTTACAAAACTGAGAGCTAAAAGCTAGTGGCAGCGGAGTAACCTGGAATTTCATGGTTTTGTGCATGAAAATAATCTTGAAAATCCTTTAAAGATTTTTCTTGCTATGAACTAAATAAGTAAATTCCAAATGGCAGTTTTCTAGTCTCAAGTTGTTGGTAGAATTATGGATTTGTAATTGTGGTTTTAAAGTTTTAAAGTATCAATCCATGAGACAAGAATGTAAAATTCTAAACCTCTATGTTTAGAAGCCTTAGAGTATTAGTTGGTTACTTCGCTGCCTTACCTACATTGATAACCAAAGCAATGGGAAAGTTAACTGAGCACTCTAGGAAGATGTTCTGAAAGTATCATTTCCTCTTTTGATTTATCTTTGTCATTTTAAATGATGTGTAGGTGAATGTGTCAGCATGTGGATATGCGCCCATGAGTGCAGGTGCCTGCAGAGGCCAGAAAAAGCAGATACCCTGGAGCTTAAATTATAAATGGTGGTGGTGGGGTCTAGGAACCAAATTCAAGTCCTCAGGAAGAGTTATAAGTTCTAACCACGCAAAAGTGCCATACCTTATGAGAAGACAAATAGGAGAGAGCCTGGTTTGTATAAACACATATTTTAAAAATCCCCAAATCCTGAAAAATACTAGATTATTATACTTCTCTTAATCTTTGAACTATTAATCATTGAAAAAGGCAATTATTTGTTTATGATATATGAAAAACATACATATATGAGAATTAGCATTTTACATATGTGTGTGACCCATTGACTTTAATTAGGGTTGTGTACAATTGCATACGGGATGGACTATTTTTAGAAGCATGGCAACATACCAGTGGTTATTAACATGAATATATATATAATGTGATATGCAATCAATCAAAACAGGCTGAGGACTCTGGAGTTTCTACTCTTCCATGCTTCCATGAGAGAATGTTAACTGTCTAATCTTGTGAATACCTTACCAGAGTAATAATTTTTCCTGTGACTTTTAGACTGCAATGGCTACTCATGACCCTCAACGACAACACACTAAAACACTCCACTCTTCTGTCCTCCAGCTCTCACACTGTTTCCTGCCCTTTCCTCTCTCATGTCCCCTGAGCCTGGAAGGATAATGAAACACATAAAAAATAGGACTATGGGTGTGTTATGTGTGTGCGTGTTAATGTGCATTTGTGTGTTATGTGTGTGTATATGTGTTGTTATATGTATGTGATGCATTTGTGTTGTGTGTGTGATATGCATGTGTTGTGTGATATGTGTTTATGTTACATATGTGTGGTGTGTGTCTATATTGTATGTGTGTGTGTCTGTGTGTGATATGGGAAACTAGAACACATTTCTCTGAAACTAGGAAGGTGGTTTTCTTTTCTATAGCATGTATGTCCCCAAACTCCACAGTATAGATTCACCTATATTTGATGGTATTTTAAAACATTATGATATTATGTGCCCATCTCCCACTGTTCCATAATTTCCTCATGCATTAGCAATCTTGGGAAACTTTGCCTAACAGTAGTAAAACCCAGCTGTTAGTACTTGTTCATGACCATAGACATCATGCAGATTCAGACCCCAGTAACCTAAGTTACCTTGCCAAACACTTCTAAGTATCCTCTTCCACCTGTGGTTATCAACAGTGTGAACATTTTCTTTATACAGCCATTCTCACCCCTACTGCTTCAAAGCCTCATTAGTTTTTTGTTGCTGTTGTTTGCACAGAATATGTACTTGTTTTTTCTTCATCTAACCTTTCTGCCACTTTAGACAGACACTCTCCATTTCCTAGTCAATGAAAAACAGTAACTAGAGAAGCTGACTGTAATCTTTCTTAAACAAGGCAGAGTTTTAATGATTTGACAATGTGTATGAGTTGTTTTCATATAACCATCATCCTCTCAATGATGAGAGACTGGCTTATTTGATGTTTTGGTCTGACCTAGAGTCCTTTCACAGAAGCAGAAAATCTCAGCTACATTCTTGCTCTGCATTCAGCTCAGAATATGTATTAATCTAACTCAACAATTAAATGTTAACATTCAGCATTGCCAATCCAGAGCAAACAATAGAGCAATGTAAGCTTTTCTTTTTAACTGAATTCAAATATAAGCATATGTGTTATGTACTTTCAGAGATGTCTGTTAGGGCAGAGTGTGGTCCTGTGTCCACAACAGGATCACCATAGCAGAAGTTCACATGATGGGTTTCCCAGGCAGATGCCTTAGGTACCTTAGCTTTCACAAGCTCAGAACTTTTCACATTTCCCATCAAGTTTCTCAGTTCTCTGAGTTAATTGCTTTTTCCAAAATTATTCCTTCTTCTTATACTCAAGAACCCTGATTGTGTACAGAGGTGACTCTAGGCCAGCATGGGGACTCAGTAACCTCTATATTGTCATCCTCCTTCCAGTCAGTGTAACTCACTAGCTGGAAGACAATTTACCTTCTTTTTCTACACATTTTCAGTGACTGGATTAACTGGCTGTAATTCCTGTTTAATTGTTCATTTTTTTTCTTTTATTTATGATGTAAATTGTGCTACAATTACTCACATCAATTTTCAAAAATTGGCTTATAGATTGTAGGGAATGTATTGACTTTTATGGCCAACATTAACTTTGTAGCACTATAAATCTCTTCCAAGCTACAGATGGGGACTGAGCTATAGATCACTAATACATTGGAAAAGGAAAACAAATAGAATATTAGAAGAGATGAGAAAGACATCAGGTGAATACGCAAGTGAAAAATTTATGCCTTTAATATGTAAGAAAACACCGATGCAAGCTTACATAAAATATAAACTGTATCACACACCTATATGCATCAGAACTCCAAACAGCTATTTGTTCCACACAGTGACTAGTGATGGATTTCCTATTGACTGGAAGAAACAGTAAATAATCCAGGAGTAAGAGAGATTCATTCACTGACTTACCCATTCATTTCTTTGCTCCACAATAAGCAGTTACAAAGCATCATACATGTGTCAGGTGCCTTTTATGTTTTATTATGCTTAAAATCTCAGTACTCCTGAGCATGGTGGCTGAGGTGGTTTGAAAATGAAAAGCCCTGGTAGGCTCATATATTTGAATGCTCTGAGAGTGGAGGTGGGTGGTGTGACTTTGTTAGGGTAGCTGTGGCATTTTTATAGTATGTCCCTGGGGTGGGCTTTGGGGTTTCAAAACCCCAAGGCTTTTCCACTGTTCTCTTTCTACCTGCTGCCTGCAATTCCAGATATAAAGCCTCCAGCTACCATGTTTGCCATGTTCAATAGAAATATCCTATCCATTTCCCCGAAACACAAAGAAATATAACTTTATCTCAGTACCTCATGGGTTTTTCTCCAAAACTGACCATATATTCTTACATACCAGCAACTCAAAACAGAAACTAACAAACCAAAGAACCTGACAAGATTTGCTTGGAGAAGAAATAAATAATTTCAGTCAAATTAAAAGATAAATAGGCAGGTTAATTTGGAAGTGGGCTTCTGAGAAAAGAGAAAGAAGTCTCAGGCAGACTATGGTGTTTTATATATTTGGAGAGAGTGGGCTTAGGTGATTAGTGACTTCAGGTGAGGAGGTTGGAACATCTATCAGGAATGTCAGGGATGCAGAACCGTGATTTTGGCACCTTTTCTGCTTAGAGGTTTTCCAAGTGAGTGGGGTTGAAGGAGAGGGAGGAATGAAATATGCTGGACCACATGGTGGAGAAGGGCAAGTAGGGAACTCAAACTGAAGAAAACCAACCAAACAAACAAAAATTACAAAGAAAGAAAGAAAGAAAGGGAGAAAGAAAGAAAGAAAGAAAGAGTGAAAGAAAGAAAGAAGGAAAGAAAGAAAGAAAGAAAGAAAGAAAGAAAGAAAGAAAGAAGGAAAGAAAGAAAGCCCTGCATCCTATCTGAACATCACAAATTAAAGCTGGACGTCAACAACAGAAGCAACAGAAAGTTTACACATTCCTAGAAACTGAACAATTCTCTACCAAATGAAAAATGAGCCAACACAGAAATTAAGAAATAAAAAAAATTAAAGACTTTTTAAATTAAATGAATAGAAAACATACCCAAACTTATGGAACACAATGAAGTTATTCTACTCACACACCTAAAACTTTAGGACAAAAAAAGTAATTGTTATGCCCAAGTCACAGGACCTCAAAGACCACCAAGGAGCCAATTCCAATGCAAACACACAGGGTCTTTTGTTATGAGCTTGAAAGTAAGATCTCTCCCTGTCCCTATCACAGAGGGTCAGAGTGAGAGCCCTGAATCTAGGGATTCAGGGTATTCATTGTGGTTACAGGAAGCTTGGGCAATTTTCATACTGGTCAACAAATAAGCATTTAAAATACTGCATTTCTGGTGTAATCTGCAGGAACCATAAAGTCTACTTGAGCAAACATCTTATGACAACCTCCCTTAGCAACAGCCAGCTTCCACACAATAGCAGGATCAAGGTACATAAACATAAGACACCCTGCAGAGCATAGAGTACCTACCCATCCTGCATGTCAGGCGGTTCTGCCCTGTGTTCAGTTCACTGGCACGAAGGATTAAGGCCAGGGGAGTCATCAAAGGGAAAGGGGCAGTAGGAGAGGGAGAAAGAAGAGAGAAAGCACATGCACAGAGATCAGAGAAGAAGGAAGAAGGAGGAGGAGGAACGGAGAATATGAGGAGGAGGGGGAGGAGGAGGGGGTGGGGGAGGGAGAGGTGGAAGGGATATCTGGATTATACAGGGAAGTACTTCTGGGTGGAGGACAGCCCAGAGCCTGGGCTGGAAAGATTAAGGTTGGAGGCATGCCAGGTAGGGACTGAGGGATACTGGGAGAACCTGGAGGCCAAGTCTGCTTTTTGATATGTAAAATATGCTTATCAATCCCTTGTCCAGGGGTCCGAAATCAGTCATCTTACCTTTTAGTATATAAAGCTGCTAGACCTTTTACTTAATTCCAAGAAATAGTTGTACTTTTTATTTTAATGACATTCTTTCAACATTTTGCTTTACATGAGTTAAAAATAAAGGATATGTATTAATATGCATACCTTCAACAGATAGAGACATTTTAACAAATAATATATGCTACTCCATTAAAATGCTAAGAGTTTTGAACAAAACTAAGCATGTCTCTGTATGTCTACCTCTTTAGAACTCTTAAAAAGCAAAGAGAGTGATATCAAATATTTCTGTGAGTGAAGAATCCATCAGTTAAAAACTCCCCAAATCCGTGAAACAGAATAGGGAACAGGGCTGTGGCTCTCTAAGGAAGAAGGACCTCAGCACCCGCCTGTGTTTGCTCTGCTCCCTTCTCAGTCCTTTAAATGAACTGAAATCCAAATTTTAGCTTTAGGGAGGTGAAAAATAAAAGTGCAAAGGCAATGGCACAGTAAGTCCCTTCAGAAGTCCATACCCCCCTCTTTCTCTCTCTCTCTGTCTTTTTCTCCTTCCCACCCTCTCTCCCTCCTTCCCTCTGTCCCTTCCTCCCTTCCTCCTTCCCTTCCGTTACTTATTTACTTACTTATTTTCAACATCTAATATCAGTGCATCTGACACAGGAGAAGCAAAGGGTGGATTTGGATTTGTGCTCATCAGCTCTAATCTACCCTCACAGGCCTGTTTTTCACACGGGCCATTCTTCCTTTAGTTACTCTCTGTCCTGTTCTTCAGTGATGTGTTCTGTGCTGCTCAGCATCAGCCAAAGGCTGGCAACTTCTCACAGAACGTCCTCACATTCTCCTCTCTTGGCTCTTTTAAGTCATGGGTTTGGTATAGTTCTTCCCATGCTTTAAATCATCTCTGCTCAAAATCTCCTTCAGCCGCATGAAGGCTAATACCTCAGTAATCAATACCTCAATCTAAATTAGTGGTTTCCTTTCCTATTTCCACTTATAAGGAAGTATGTAATATCCTGTTGGACTGGCTGGAGTGATAGTCAAAGATAAAGAAACCTTGCTAGAGAAAGCAATTAAGATATTCCCAAGTGGACGAGAATGCATTGAGCCCAACAGACACCTTTCTAGGCCCTCCAAGATCTTCCTGTCTGCACCTCCCAAGGATTTTGATGCCTCCTTCTCCATTATGCCCTTCTAATAAGCTGCTCTGTGGACCCAGACACTAAGGGTCTATATCACACTCAAGGAGCATAAGCTTTATAATCTGCTGTCGTCATCCTCTCTCTCTGGCACTCTGCCATTCTGTGTGAATTCAGTAAATAAAGAGAGTGAACAAAGGAAGGACACAATGGCTCCATGCTTGACAGACTCCCCCTCTCCTGAAAACTCAGCCCAACAAGGAAGAGAGGCTACAATGTATTTCTACTGAGAACCAAGCACAGTAATTGCTCGGCATTGTAGTCTGACAAGCTGGAAAGTAAGAATTATCATTAGCTTTTGCAGATAAGATTCACAGCTAGAGGATGAGAATAAGCACACATTTGTCTCACCCCAGGGTACAGGTTGGTGGTTTGTCATCAGGCTGCGGCATGAGACTCACAATTATCTTGACTTCCTCACCTATTTGTTCCAACATTCTTTCTTGTTTATTTGGTTGACTATAAAAACGTGGCATTTTGCATATTCAGAATGCCCTCAAACTCCAGCTTTTGATTTCTGCTTCCTTTACTTTTGCCTTATCAGAGTGACTCACTCTGACCTGCTTCTGTGTTCCATTTTAAACTTGGGTAAAAGTTACATCATTGGGGGAGAAAAAAAGTAGCCATTGTCTGTTTTGAAAATCCTCTTTGCTATAAAGGATACATTACTAGAATTTTTGCAGCCCTGACTCATCATGCCCTTCTCCATTGCACTGAGTTCAGTTTTGATGTCCTACATCACTTTTTGTCTAGTTTCTCCAACTGCCTCTCTTCCTTGGTTTTGGGCCATTTCCCAGCTCCTTGGTTCTCAGTGGTACTGAGGTTGTCTCATTTCCAGTACAGTCAAAAGTAGAAATATTCGACTGTTGGAATAACTACTACATGGCTTAAACATAAAACCTGCGTCATTGTGAATTCACATTCCAGTCAAAGTATCAGCAGAAGCTTATGTGAAATGAATTTTATTATCCCAATGGAGACATAATCATTATTTCAATCTCATTTTCAAACTACAATAAACACAAACATCTTTAGACAGTGGCGTGGGGAGTGTTTACAGTTCTCTTGTGTCAAGGCTTACACTACAAGGCAACTCATTTTATTTCTAGAGATAAGGTAAACTGTTTATCTCCAAACACAGTGCTCCATTTTGAAGTTTTAATGTATGTGGGTATTTTGTGTGCATATATGCCTATATACCATATGAGTGCCTGGTGCCTGTGCATATCAGAAGATGACATTAGATCCCCTGGAACTAGTGGAATTTGTATGTGCAGAGAACTCAACCCAGCTCCTCCACAAGAGTAGCAAGAATTTTTAACTACTGAGCCCAACTCCAGGCCCAACATACTACTAATTGATATGGCAAAGCACTCACATTTTATCCCTTTCAGCTTCTGTCTTTCTCATGCTTGAAAAGATGTCAAATATAAGGTAATGTTTTATCCCTAGTTCACTGCTGCAAAAAACTAGCTCAAAAATCTAACTCCCTAAATAACACAGTAAGAACTATCCAATGCTATAGTCCTCTTCAGGCATACGCTTTGACGATGCAATGAATCTAATTCATTCTCACAGCTGAACCTCAAGGCAAGACACATGCTTCACTAGGACAGTCAAAAAGGATTCTACTAGTCACAATTACCCTTCCTTAACACAAAAGCAATCTCCATTAATGACTGCCTAAGAAGGAAAAATTAGTTTTCTTCAGCATTCTCACTGGATATACAAACCATACTTAAGACCAGGCTACATGCTTAGCAACAAAAAGAAAGCCTCAAAGGTATTTATAGATTTGTTTGTTTCAAAATGCTTTACCTGGACTTTATTTTTCCCTTACAGAACTTTTGCTCATATATTAGGACTTGTGAATTTTCTTTTATAGAGTCAATGTGTGTACAGATGTATGTTTTTTATGCTCTGTATGTGTCATTTTAGTTTTTTGTTTTGTCCATTACAATAATAATATTATTATTAATAATAATTATTATTATTATGCCTGTTTGTATTTTAGTGAGAGAGAAAAAGGGGATAGATATGGGTGGGTAGAGAAGTTGAGTGGATGAAGTCACTGTTTTTTAATAGCTGAGCAGTACTCTATTGAGTAAATGTACCACCTTTTCTGTATTAATCCCTCCATTGAAGTACATCTGGGTTTTTTTTTCCAACTTCTGACTATTATGAATAACATAGTGAAGCATGTGTCCTTGTTATATTTTGGAACATCTTTTGGATATATTCACAGGAGTAGTATAGCTGGGTTCTCAGGAAGTACTATGTCCAATTTTCTGTGGAACCACCAGACTGATTTCCAGAGTGGTTGTCCCTGCTTGAAATCACACCAACAATGGAGGAGTCTTTCTTTTTCCAAAACTTCACCAGCATCTGCAGTCACCTGAGTTTTTTATCTTAGCCATTCTGATTGGTGTGAGGTGGATTCTCAGAGTGGTTTTGATTTGAATTTCCCTGATGACTAAGGATGTTGAACATTTCTCTAGGTGCTTCTCAGACATTTGAGAATCCTCAGTTGAGTATTCTTTGCTTAGCTCTTTACCTATTTTTAATAAGGTTATTTGATTCTATGTAGTCTAACGTCTTGAGTTCTTTGTATATATTGGATATTAGCCTTCTATGGGATGTAGGATTAGTAAAGAACTTTTCCCAATCTGTTGGTTGCCATTTTGTCCAATTGACACTGTCCTTTGCCTTACAAAAGCTTTGGACTCCTCCATAGAACTAGAAACAAAACAACCACAGGAGGTAGATAGAGGGAGCACCTTGGAGAGAGAGAGAGGGGGGGGAGGGAGGGAGGGAGGGAGGGAGAGGGAGGGAGAGGGAGAGGGAGAGGTCGGGCAGGATCTGGTATTAGAAGGGGCAGAAGTACAGAGGGCCAGGAAATTGAATAGAAACATGTAGCAGTGGAAGTTGAGGAACTAGGGGTAGCCACTAGAAAGTCCCAGACTCCAGTGAAGAGAGCTGCTCCCAGTAGCCAATGGTGATGACTTTAGCAGAAATAGCCAACAAAGGCTATCTAAAGGATATCTATACAGACCACCAGCCCCCCAGTGGAGAGGCACATCCCCATTTGAGGGATGGGGCCACCCACCCATATGAAAATTATTAACCCAGAAATGTTCCTGTCCACAGGAAAGACAGGGACAAAAAATGGAATCCATCTCATCAGGGGTAACAAACCCATACACTATTGCTGATGCCCAGAAGCTCTTGCTGACAGGAGCCTGGTATGGCTGTTCCCTAAGAGGGTCTACCAGCACCTGACCAATACAAATGCAGGTTTTCACAACCAACCATCAGACTGAGCTCAGGTATCCCAAGGGTAGAACTAGTGGAAGGACTGAGGAACTAAAGGGGATTGCAAGCCCATAGTAAGAACAATATCAACTAACTGAACCACTCAGTGCTTCCAGATACTAAACCACCAACTGAAAAGTATACATGGAGGGATCCATGGTTCCAGACACATATGGAGCAGGAGATGACCTTATCTGACATCAGTGGGAGAGTAGGCCTTGGTCTTGTGGAGGCTTGATGCCCCAGTGTAGGGGATTGCTAGAGGAATGAGGCAGAGGTGGATGAGTGGGTGGAGGAACATCCTCATATGGGCAAAGGGAAGAGGAAGAGAGGATATGGATGGGGGAGGTTGTAGAGACCAGGAAGTAGCATGTCATTTGAAATGTCAATGAGTAACATAACTAATAAAAATAATGTACTTAGTAATGAAAAATCTTTTTTCATAAAACAATTTAAAATGTGATTTCTACATTTTAAATTTTTCTAGAAGGCCCACAGCTTCACTCAGTAAATGCTTCCAGTCAGTTTCTAATGTACAATTACCATTAACGGTATGAAACATTTCTTTAAATTTAAGTAAATTCACTTGCCAACAGCATTCCTAATCCCTTTCCTTTCCCCATATGTCCTGCTCACAGTGAAAATTAAGAATAAATGTTCAAACTTTTGCCCTATTAACCTGAGTCTTCCCTGCAATGGATATCTCTCTAGAATCTCCATGAACATAATACCAGTTACAAGATGTTTTACTGGTATGAGTATTTTTTGTGTGTGTGTGTGGTTAATACAGGATATTTCAAAATTCTAAACATTTATTAAGTTAATAAAAATAGTTGATATGGATTGGATTGTGCCACTATATATATTTTTCCTTAGGGGCTTGTCAAATAACATTTTTAGATGGCTAGCAAGAGTTTAGTGTTTTTAAATTGTCAGGTTAACTACACAAGGATCCCTAAGAATACAAATAATACCAATGTAATACTCCAGGAAGAATGAGCCATCACTCTTCTGTAGTGTTTATTGATTTTATGCAAATCACTACAGACTTTTGATTGCCCTTTGGTATATCTAAGAGATTCTTGTAAAGAGATTTTACTTAGAACTTGCTAAACTTTTAGAAGAATAAGCTTTTTCTTCCCTAGAGCACCTCTTACCATGCTAATAATTCAGATTCTGAAAGTGTCTATTACATATATATATATATATGTATATATATATATATTCATGTGTGTGTATAATCCATATGTGAATAGGATTTACTTTTGTCTATTTTATTGAGATAAATACTTTCTAATTAATTACATAAAATATGAAAATATATGGTTCAGTATAAGACATAATTGCCTTAAGTTCAGAAGAATTAACAGAAGAAAGAGTACTTAGAAATTGTGAAGTTTAGAAATATAAATGTTATATTACTGTATAAAAGACAAATTTTATAAATAGAATAAATATTTTAGAAATTTTCTATGATTTATTTTTGCATTAGTAAGTAAATCATTAAGTCAACAGATGATAATTTAATCTTTTATTCCATGAACATCCAGAGCTCCATGGTCAATTTAATAATGGTCTATTTATGTTGACTCAGTTAAATCTACAAAAAAAAGGGCAATAAACTGTAGAAATGTTTTATTTAATTTTTTTGGCCTAATAAAACCATGTCTCAAAATTACTGCTTTTGAATTCATCATCTTTCATCACTCCTACCTTCCTTGTGTTTCCCAAGAAAAAACTTAGTATTGTACACTTTGAAATCAAGGAGCAAAACATTATTTATTCCAATTAAAATTTAATAATATGAAAGTACAATTAGGGCATGAATATATATTTTCATTTTTTTTCTTCATCGCTTTCTCTTTTTTCTTTTTTCTTGGTTATTTCATTTATCTAAATTTCAAATGTTAACCCCTTTCCTGGTTTCCTCTCCACAAACCCCCTATCCTACCCTCCTCCTCCCTGCTTCTATGAGGATGCTCCTCCACCCACCCACTCACTCCTGCCTTACCTAACTGCCCTAGCAGTCCCCTACTCTGGGGCATCAAGCCTCCACAGGAACAAGGGCCTCCCCTCCTACTGATGGCAGATAATGCCATCCTCTGCTCCACCTGCAGCTGAAACTATGTTCCCTCTATGTGTAGTCTTTGGTTGGTGGTTTAGTCCCTGAGAACTCTGGTGAGTCTGCTTGGTTGATATTGTTCTTCCTATGGGGTTGCAAACCACTTCAGCTCCTTTAGTTACATTTTTATTTTTAATTACTAGGTTCATTGTGTCATTATTGTCAAACCGAAAGGGAAATCCATTTCCAGGAATTCCAAAAGGCTGAAGGGACAATTGGCTATCTTTATGCCTATTAACCAACCAAAGTGCATGCTGGTCTCTAGGTTTGGTCAGTATCTATTACAAGTATCTGTTAGATACTTCCATATTTCAAAGTATTCTATCTGTCCTTGCTCCCCTACCCTAAACTCTTTCCAGGTCACAGGCTTAATCCACTATAATTAGTTAAATAGACTAATTATTCTTAGGAGTCTGCTATTCCAGCCATGCTTGCTCCTTTTTGTCTGCTTTTACTCTGTCTTCTTCCACCCTCTCTCTGCTCTCCCAGTGCTCCATGCAATCCCTTCCCTATCATCTTTTGTGTCTACTCTGCTCCTGCTTCTCCAGTCTACTGTCCATGTTCATTCCACCAGGTTATCTCCCTGCTCTTGCCTTTTCCAGGTGCCTCTGGCCATTATCTCATATCTATAATAAATATATCCCCCTTAGTCATATATACTTTTGAATGCTCATATCTTCATTTTCAATAATTATGATATAGGAAATATACAATAATTATATATACCATAATTATATTATTCAATGTCTATCACTCTGATCACCAGATCCATTGTCTTCTGATACTTAACGTCTTCAAAACTTACACATATGTATGCATACATATACATATACATATGCATATGTATACGTATTTTCAGATCTTGTTAATTTTTCTGATGCTAACTACTGGAAGTTTCTTCACTGTGCCACCCTCCAGAAATTGCTACAAATATTTATATTATTGTTATTTAAAAATAGGACACCAATTCCACAAACCTATTCATTAATGTCTTGTAATTCATGTTAGTAAACAACTCTCAGATTTTCAGGTTAGCCTTCCCTCAACATAGCCATTCTGCGTGCCTCCTCCCAGATTTCTTACCTGAAATGATGTTACCCTAGCATTCTAAGCTTCTCATGTGATGCTAATGCTCCCTCAAGAATCTGCTCAAAACGATGTTCCTCACTAGGAAGCCACAATATGCAATTCTCACCTTTCATCTTATATTACCCAACACTACAGTATAGTTATATATACATAGAGACAGATACTGACAACACGGACATAGGCACAGGCACAGGTGCAGGCACAGGCAAAGGCAGAGACAGAGGCAGAGACACAGACACAGACACAGACACAGACACAGACACAGACACAGACACAGACACAGACACAGACACATGCATAAAACCCCATAGTTATAATTGATATGTCTTCCTGGGCTCATCATTAGCATTTTTGTAATTCTGTGGGACATGTACATAGAAGCATGTGCACTATTCTCGATAACTAACAAAACTCTAAGACAATGGAAAATTCTCTAAATTCTATTATAGGGTAGAATGACCCAGTATTTCAATTTTTCTTTATATGCTGTAAAATAATGGAGAGAAACTATATATGTATATGTGTGTGTGTGTATGTGTGTGTGGTGTGTATACATTTTTAAAATTAATAAAATTGCCAACATTAAAACTGTGTGTACACAAATAAAAGGTTACTTTTGCCATATTAAATTTTTACAAAAATTAAGAGATTTATTTTTAAAAAAAATAAGAGATTTTTTTAAGACTTGTTAATCCAATGTACTCACTAAAACTCTCAAAATTAAAATAATTAGGAGAACACAGCTCTCATTTGATTTGCTCTGCAATATCTACTACTGTTTTCTACTTAACATTGTTTAATTTGGTGAGATAATTCTAATTTGCTCAAAATGCACAAAATCCTTGAAGTAGATGTTAAGAATACTAATGCGTTATTCAAAAGTATACTGCTTTATCTTGTTTAGTTAGTCAGTGTGGATACATAAAAAGATTACAAGGAAAAATGCCATTGGATTTTCATGGACTGATGTCTTATAATCTCAGCTCCATGAGAGGTTGAGGCAGGGGATTTGGAAGTTTGACCACAACTCAGTGATATAAATGTAGTATACATATAACACACACACACACACACACACACACACACACACACACACTAACAGATACATACAGACACTCACACAGACACACAGAGAGACAGAAACACACACACACACACACACACACACACAGACACCCACACCTTAAAGCAAAGAAATAAAACAGTTAACTCTATCCACATTTATTTTACAAATTAAACGATTTTTGTTTTATTCACATGAACCAAGTAATACTTTTTATCTTTTTTTTTTTTTTTTTTGGTGGATGGGTATCCATTAGGAACAAAACTAAGGAGACTTGAGCTAAAAGTCTCAAATGAGTCTAAAATGAAGCATTCCAACCAAGCTAAAATTTAGCTACTTCAGTATATGACTGCCCAGAGAAGCCATAATTGTACATGAAAATATTTTAAATTCTTGGACGATTTTCAAGAGTTCCAAACATATATCCTAGGCACAAATCCTTGGAAGCCCTGAAATTAAAAGGTTAAAGTGGGTATCACTTGTTCATCTTTGTAATGCACTATGAAGTCACTAGCATGCATTTCTCCAGTGGCCAAAGTACTGGGTAAGATTTCCCAAGGACACATTAACTTTACAGTTAATGCTGTGCTGTACAGGATCCATCAACTATCTGTGACTAGGTATGTGGCTAGGTATCAAGGTCACCTTTGATTTTGCTTTCAGGAAATGACGATAACAATGATGGCCACCACATGGGAATATAGAGCTGCCACTTAAAATTAGGAAAATCAATCACTCTCTTACTTCGGCTGACTCCTCATGTGTAATCTGATATATACTGTGTCGATTATGTTTTCTAGGTCTGAGAAATTTGCTTGTCAAAATATTAGGGATATTACTGGATATTCTTCTTTTACTTACTAGCCAAATATTTGTGATGGTATGAATTAAGAACACCCTTGGCATACTGAATAAAACTTTAATCCAGTATATAGCTAAGGGGTTTTCCCTAAAATGTGGTATATGTTTACCAAGAGATAACGACGACCTTATTCCTGCTCAACCATTGCCTCTAATTTTTTTTCTTTTTTAATTAAACCAAAATGGGGGAATGTTGGTATTCTGTCTAAGTTCCACCCCCACAGCTACCTGAGATCAGCCAGGTATTCTCTGCCCCACAGCTGCCTTGCAACAGCCAGCTTTGCCTGACACTCTATAAGGGGCTGCTTCCCCCCTCCTCGTTTTCTTTGTCCTTCTCTGCTCTGCTTTCTTCCCCTCTTCCCTGTCCCTTCTCTCTACCAACCCCTCTCTTCCCTCCAAGTGCTCATAGCTGGCCTTTCCTCTCCACTGTTCTCTCATTAAACCTCTCCATGTAAAACCATGTTTGCTTGGTCTTCTTTGTCTGGGCATGAGCTGAGATTCAAACCCCAACACTGGACCTAACATTGGTGGCTTGTACAAGGTGATTGATCTCCCCATGCCTACATGGCCCACGGTCGGGAGGAATGGAGCCACTTGTTCCTCCCCAGCACCCGCTGGCCCAAAGCAGTTGAGGTTGCTCACCATGGGTGCAGTGCCATGGCGGGGAAGAATGGAGACACGCTCCTCTGCCCCCATGTGCTACCCGATTGCTGCCACGCAGTTGTTGCATCCACAGCGTCCAGCCATTATATCCTTAGCATCCGCTGCCATTGGACACCACTACCCGCTGGCTGCTGTGGGACTCAGGGCTTCCACCATGTGAGTTTCTGCTTCAGCTAGTACACATTCAAACTTTGGTGTAAACCACTGCCCTCCCTGGTTCACCCTGTGGTACCAGCTCTTGCTGCTTAGACAGACCCTCCCCAACTACATGTTTCTACTTTTCCTGCTACCAGACTGAAGCTACAATTTCCACAACAAACACTGGCAGATGGTATGTCTATTCTGGTTGGCAAGGAAGACCCCCAATTTCCCAGATAAAGCCTGGCCAGTTTTTTCTGAGATTACAGGAATTTTCTTAGCTAACATACAATATAGGACATCAGTCATTGGGTGGAGTTTCCCTCAAAAGCACTTCTTCGCTCCCCTCTTGCTCCAGGCTCTCACAACTGACACAAAATCTCAGGCCTGGGTTGGAACGCTTTTTTGGCAGTCTGGGACCCATTGTTTATGTCCTTCAGGAGTCTAAGTGACGACCCAGACACCTGACCAGGCAAAGTGCTCCTGTTATTGAGATTAATTCTTCTGGGACACCAGGACGGATGACTCGGTAACTTCCCCCAGTGAGCTATTCAGGGTCTTCAAACATACACCCAAAATCACCGTTAGGATGACATCAAAATTGATACACCTATGCAATGATATCTGTACACAGTATTCATTATATAATGGTTCAAAATGGCCACATAACAACACTCTAAATTCCTCAATTTAACGGGCTCTTCACAATTATTGCCAGCAGTCTAGTAAATGGAAAGAGATTACTTATGTCCAAGCATTCATATAGCTTTGCTCTAAGCCCTCTCTGTGTTCCCTTTGCAGCCCCACCCAACTCCTCTTACCTATGAAACGGGCACCAGATGAGAGTACAACTCTTGACACAACTAATGAACCGCCTCTTCACCACATGCCTGCTTCCTCACTTTCAAAATCCCAAGCCATTACCTCAGTTTCTCCTTCTCACCAGGTTATCCCAGAGCCTTCTCGATCGGCCTCTCCAGACTTCCTGTGCCAGCTGTAGGACACTCCAATCTCCCTGCACTGGCACAAACTTTCAACCCTCCTATCACCTGCTCCAAGACCATAGCCAAACCCCTCATTGCCAGAGATGCCTGACCCACACCAGTCTTTCCGTTAAGAGAGGTAGCCAGTGTAGATTGGCTGGTCAGGGTACATGTCCTTTTTTCACTGAATAAACTTTCTCAGATAGAAAACAGACTGGGTTCCTATACCTCTAACTCATCCACCCTTATTAAAGAGTCTCAGTACATTACCCAATCTTATAGCTTGACTTTCCATGATGTACATATGATCCTTACTAATAATTTACTTCCAAAGGAACACCGGCGAGCTTGGGAGCAGGCAAAAATACATGCAGATGAGATACATCAAACAGATGGGACGTATCCTATTGGATCTGAGGCAGTACCTAACCAAAACCCCCAATGGAATTATAATTCCTCAGGTGATATCATAGCTAGAGATAGATTTATAGCCTGACCCTGGCCAGCAAGCAGAAAGTAGTCAGAGATCACGCTGACCCTATCCCTGCTCCACCATTGCCTACCTAATTTTTCTTTCTTTTTTTTTTTTCCTTATTATTATTTTTTTTTATTATTAACTTGAGTATTTCTTATATACATTTCGAATGTTATTCCTTTCCCGGTTTCCGGGCAAACATCCCCTCCCCCTCCCCTTCCTTATGGGTGTTCCTCCCACCCCTCCCCCCATTGCTGCCCTCTCCCCCAACAGTCTAGTTCACTAGGGGTTCAGTCTTAGCAGGACCCAGGGCTTCCCCTTCCACTGGTGCTCTTACTAGGATATTCATTGCAACCTACGAGGTCAGAGTCCAGGGTCAGTCCATGTATAGTCTTTGGGTAGTGGCTTAGTCCCTGGAAGCTCTGGTTGGTTGGCATTGCTGTACATATGGGGTCTCGAGCTCCTTCAAGCTCTTCCAGTTCTTTCTCTGATTGTTCAACAGGGGTCCTGTTCTCAGTTCAGTGGTTTCCTGCTGGCATACGCCTCTGTATTTGCTGTATTCTGGCTGTGTCTCTCATGAGCGATCTGCATTCACATTTTGATCATCCGTCTTGAGTTTCATTTGTTCTAGGCATCTAGGGTAATTCAAGCATTTGGGCTAATAGCCACTTATCAATGAGTACATACCATGTATGTCTTTCTGTGATTGGGTTAGCTCACTCAGGATGATAGTTTCCAGTTCCAACCATTTGCCTACGAATTTCAAAAGTCATTGTTTTTGATAGCTGAGTAATATTCCATTGTGTAGATGTACCACATTTTCTGTATCCATTCCTCTGTTGAAGGGCATCTGGGTTCTTTCCAGCTTCTGGCTATTATAAATAAGGCTACGATGAACATAGTGGAGCACGGTCTTTTTTTTTATATGTTGGGGCATCTTTTGGGTATATGCCCAGGAGAGGTATAGCTGGATCCTCAGGCAGTTCAATATCCAATTTTCTGAGGAACCTCCAGACTGATTTCCAGAATGGTTGCAGCAGTCTGCAATCCCACCAACAATGGAGGAGTGTTTCCCTTTCTCCACATCCTCGCCAGCATTTGCTGTCACCTGAGTTTTTGATCTTAGCCATTCTCACTGGTGTGAGGTGAAATCTCAGGGTTGTTTTGATTTGCATTTTCCTTATGACTAACGATGTTGAACATTTCTTTAGGTGTTTCTCAGCCATTCGGCATTCCTCAGCTGTGAATTCTCTGTTTAGCTCTGAACCCCATTTTTTAATAGGGTTATTTGCCTCCCTGCTGTCTAACTTCTTCAGTTCTTTGTATATTTTGGATATAAGCCCTCTATCTGTTGTAGGATTGGTAAAGATCTTTTCCCAATCTGTTGGTTGCCGTTTTGTCCTAACCACAGTGTCCTTTGCCTTACAGAAGCTTTGCAGTTTTATGAGATCCCATTTGTCGATTCTTGATCTTAGAGCATAAGCCATGGGTGTTTTGTTCAGGAAATTTTTTCCAGTGCCCATGTGTTCCAAATGCTTCCCTAGTTTTTCTTCTATTAGTTTGAGTGTATCTGGTTTGATGTGGAGGTCCTTGATCCACTTGGACTTAAGCTTTGTACAGGGTGATAAGCATGGATCGATCTGCATTCTTCTACATGTTGACCTCCAGTTGAACCAGCACCATTTGCTGAAAATGCTATCTTTTTTCCATTGGATGGTTTTGGCTCCTTTGTCAAAAATCAAGTGCCCATAGGTGTGTGGGTTCATTTCTGGGTCTTCAATTCTGTTCCATTGGTCTATCTGTCTGTCTCTGTACCAATACCATGCAGTTTTTATCACTATTGCTCTGTAATACTGCTTGAGATCTGGGATAGTGATTCCCCCTGAAGTCCTTTTATTGTTGAGGATAGTTTTAGCTATCCTGGGTTTTTTGTTATTCCAGATGAATTTGCAAATTGTTCTGTCTAACTCTTTGAAGAATTGGATTGGTATTTTGATGGGGATTGCATTGAATCTGTAGATCGCTTTTGGTAGAATGGCCACTTTTACTATATTAATCCTGCCAATCCATGAGCATGGGAGATCTTTCCATCTTCTGAGATCTTCTTCAATTTCTTTCTTCAGAGTCTTGAAGTTCTTATTGTACAGATCTTTCCCTTGCTTGGTTAAAGTCACCCCGAGGTACTTTATATTATTTGGATCTATTATGAAGGGTGTCATTTCCCTAATTTCTTTCTAGGCCTGTTTCTCTTTTGTGTAGAGGAAGGCTACTGATTTATTTGAGTTAATTTTATACCCAGCCACTTTGCTGAAGTTGTTTATCAGCTTTAGTAGTTCTCTGGTGGAATTTTTGGGATCACTTAAATATACTATCATATCATCTGCAAATAGTGATATTTTGACTTCTTCTTTTCCGATCTGTATCCCCTTGACCTCCTTTTGTTGTCTTATTGCTCTGGCTAGAACTTCAAGAACTATATTGAATAAGTAGGGAGAGAGTGGGCAGCCTTGTCTAGTCCCTGATTTTAGTGGGATTGCTTCAAGTTTCTCTCCATTTAGTTTAATGTTAGCCACTGGTTTGCTGTATATGGCTTTTACTATGTTTAGGTATGGGCCTTGAATTCCTATTCTTTCCAGGACTTTTTATCATGAAGGGTGTTGAATTTTGTCAAATGCTTTTCAGCATCTAATGAAATGATCATGTGGTTTTGTTCTTTCAGTTTGTTTATATAATGGATCACGTTGATGGTTTTTCTCAGATATTGAACCATCCCTGCATGCCTGGGATGAAGCCTACTTGATCATGGTGGATGATTGTTTTGATGTGCTCTTGGATTCGTTTTGCCAGAATTTTATTGAGTATTTTTGCATCGATATTCATAAGGGAAATTGGTCTGAAGTTCTCTTTCTTTGTTGGGTCTTTGTGTGGTTTAGGTATAAGAGTAATTGTGGCTTCATAGAAGGAATTCGGTAGTGCTCCATCTGTTTCAATTTTGTGGAATAGTTTGGATAATATTGGTATGAGGTCTTCTATGAAGGTCTGATAGAATTCTGCACTAAACCCGTCTGGACCTGGGCTCTTTTTGGTTGGGAGACCTTTAATGACTTCTTCTATTTCCTTAGGAGTTATGGGGTTGTTTAACTGGTTTATCTGTTCCTGATTTAACTTCGGTACCTGGTATCTGTCTAGGAAATTGTCCATTTCCTGCAGATTGTCAAGTTTTGTTGAATATAGGCTTTTATAGTAAGATCTGATGATTTTTTGAATTTCCTCTGAATCTGTAGTTATGTCTCCCTTTTCATTTCTGATTTTGTTAATTTGGACACACTCTCTGTGTCCTCTCGTTAGTCTGGCCAAGGGTTTATCTATCTTGTTGATTTTCTCAAAGAACCAACTTTTGGTTCTGTTGATTCTTTCTATGGTCCTTTTTGTTTCTACTTGGTTGATTTCGGCTCTGAGTTTGATTATTTCCTGCCTTCTACTCCTCCTGGGTGTATTTGCTTCTTTTTGTTCTAGAGCTTTTAGGTGTGCTGTCAAGCTGCTGACATATGCTCTTTCCTGTTTCCTTCTGCAGGCACTCAGCGCTATGAGTTTTCCTCTTAGCGCAGCTTTCATTGTGTCCCATAAGTTTGGGTATGTTGTATCTTCATTTTCATTAAATTCTAAAAAGTCTTTAATTTCTTTCTTTATTTCTTCCTTGACCAGGTTATCATTGAGTAGAGCATTGTTCAATTTCCACGTATATGTGGGCATTCTTCCCTTATTGTTATTGAAGACCAGTTTTAGGCCGTGGTGGTCCGATAGCACGCATGGGATTATTTCTATCTTTCTGTACCTGTTGAGGCCCATTTTTTGACCAATTATATGGTCAATTTTGGAGAAAGTACCATGAGGAGCTGAGAAGAACGTATATCCTTTTGCTTTAGGGTAGAACGTTCTATAAATATCCGTTAAGTCCATTTGGCTCATGAGTTCTCTTAGTCTGTCTACGTCTCTGTTTAATTTCTGTTTCCATGATCTGTCCATTGATGAGAGTGGGGTGTTGAAATCTCCTACTATTATTGTGTGAGGTGCAATGTGTGTTTTGAGCTTTAGTAAGGTTTCTTTTACGTATGTAGGTGCCCTTGTATTTGGGGCATAGATATTTAGGATTGAGAGTTCATCTTGGTGGATTTTTCCTTTGATGAATATGAAGTGTCCTTCCTTATCTTTTTTTTGATGACTTTTAGTTGAAAATTGATTTTATCTGATATTAGAATGTCTACTCCAGCTTGCTTCTTCTGACCATTTGCTTGGAAAGTCGTTTTCCAGCCTTTCACTCTGAGGTAGTGTCTGTCTTTGTCTCTGAGGTGTGTTTCCTGTAGGCAGCAGAATGCAGGGTCCTCGTTGCGTATCCAGTTTGTTAATCTATGTCTTTTTATTGGGGAGTTGAGGCCATTGATGTTGAGAGATATTAAGGAATAGTGATTATTGCTTCCGGTTGTATTCATATTTGGATGTGAGGTTATGTTTGTGTGCTTTTCTTCTCTTTGTTTTGTTGCCAAGACGATTAGTTTCTTGCTTCTCCTAGGGTATATCTTGCCTCCTTATGTTGGGCTTTACCATTTATTATCCTTTGTAGTGCTGGATTTGTAGAAAGATATTGTGTAAATTTGGTTTTGTCATGGAATATCTTGGTTTCTCCATCTATGTTGATTGAGAGTTTTGCAGGATACAGTAACCTGGGCTGGCATTTGTGTTCTCTTAGGGTCTGTATGACATCAGTCCAGGATCTTCTGGCCTTCATAGTTTCTGGCGAAAAGTCTGGTGTGATTCTGATAGGTCTGCCTTTATATGTTACTTGACCTTTTTCCCTTACTGCTTTTAATATTATTTCTTTATTTTGTGCGTTTGGTGTTTTGACTATTATGTGACAGGAGGTGTTTCTTTTCTGGTCCAATCTATTTGGAGTTCTGTAGGCTTCTTGTATGCCTATGGGTATCTCTTTTTTAGGTTAGGAAGTTTTCTTCTATGATTTTGTTGAAGATATTTACTGGTCCTTTGAGCTGGGAGTCTTCACTCTCTTCTATACCTATTATCCTTAGGTTTGATCTTCTCATTGAGTCCTGGATTTCCTGTATGTTTTGGACCAGTAGCTTTTTCCGCTTTACATTATCTTTGACAGTTGAGTCAATGATTTCTATGGAATCTTCTGCTCCTGAGATTCTCTCTTCCATCTCTTGTATTCTGTTGGTGAAGCTTGTATCTACAGCTCCTTGTCTCTTCTTTTGGTTTTCTATATCCAGGGTTGTTTCCATGTGTTCTTTCTTGATTGCTTCTATTTCCATTTTAATTCCTTCAACTGTTTGATTGTGTTTTCCTGGAATTCTTTCAGGGATTTTTGTGACTCCTCTCTATGGGCTTCTACTTGTTTATTTATGTTTTCCTGGAATTCTTTTAGGGATTTTTGTGACTCCTCTCTTTGGGCTTCTACTTGTTTTATTTATATTTTCCTGAATTCTTTTAGAATTTTTATGATTCCTCTCTGTAGGCTTCTACTTGTTTATTTATGTTTTCCTGTGTTTCTCTAAGGGAGTTCTTCATGTCTTTCTTGAAGTCCTCCAACATCATGATCAAATATGATTTTGAAACTAGATCTTGCTTTTCTGGTGTGTTTGGATATTCCGTGTTTGCTTTGGTGGGAGAATTGGGCTCCGATGATGCCATGTAGTCTTGGTTTCTGTTGCTTGGGTTCCTGCGCTTGCCTCTCGCCATCAGATTATCTCTAGTGTTACTTTGTTCTGCTATTTCTGACAGTGGCTAGACTGTCTTATAAGCCTGTGATTCAGGACTGCTGTAGACCTGTTTTCCTGTTTTCTTTCAGCCAGTTATGGGGACAGAGTGTTCTGCTTTCGGGCGCGTAGTTTTTCTTCTCTACAGGTCTTCAGCTGTTCCTGTGAGCCTTTGTCTTGAGTTCACCAGGCAAGTCGTTTGTAGCAGAAAAGTTTGTCTTACCTGTGGTCCCCAGGCTCAGGTTTGTTCGTGGGGTGTTGCCTATGAGCTCTCCACGGCCTCAGCAGCCAGGAAGATCTGTGCCGCCCCTTCCGGGAGGTTCCGTGCACCAGGGTTCCAGATAGCTTTTGTTTTCCTCTGGGGTCAGTACTGTGTGCAGCGTGCAGTCTCTTCTGGTTTCCCAGGCGTGTCCGCCTCTCTGAAGGTTTAGCTCTCCCTCCCACGGGATTTGGGTGCAGAGAACTGTTTATCCGGTCGGTCCCTTCAGGTGCGGTGTCTCAGATGCAGTGGATCTGCTGCTCCTGGGCCCTCCTCTACGGGTACCCAGAGGCCGTATACAGTATCCTCCTGGGCCAGGGATGTGGGCAGAGGTGGGCAGCGTTGGTGGTCTCCTCCGCTCTGCTGCCTCAGGAGTGCCCGCCCGACCAGGGGGCCAGAACTCCCCTCCGGGGGGCCTGGGAGCAGAGAGCTGCTGAAGGCAGGGATCCTCCGCTGGTCCGGGACTCTGGCCAAACACCGGAAGTGTCCGGCCCCAGAGGAACTCCGCCTCTGTGTGACCCGAGATCACCAGGCAAGTCGTTTGTAGCAGAAAAGTTTGTCTTACCTGTGGTCCCCAGGCTCAGGTTTGCTCACGGGGTGTTGCCTATGAGCTCTCCACGGCCTCAGCAGCCAGGAAGATCTGCGCCGCCCCTTCCCTAATTTTTCTTTCTTAATTAAACCAAAACAGGGGAATGTTGGTATTCTGTCTAAGCTCCACCCCTACAGCTACCTGGGAACAGGCAGGTATGCTCCACCCCACCGTTTCCTGGCAACAGCTAGCTGTGCCCGACACTATATAAGGGGCTGTTTGCACCCTTCTCCTTCTCTTTGTTCTCTTCTCTTCCCTGCTCTTCCCCTCTTCCCTGTCCCTTCTCTCTACCTCCTTCCTTCCCTCCACATGCTCATGGCCGACCTTTCCTTCCTCTCTTCTTCTTCTTCTCTCATTAAGCCTCTCGACAGGGAACCATGTTGGCGTGGTATGCTTTGTCTGCGAAGGAACCGAGATTTAAACCCCAACATTGGTCCTAACACCCACAGTATAGCTTTTATAAAGAACCGTTAACCTAGTGTAATCTGAAACTGTAATCTCTTGGATTTTTAAAGACAGAAATAAAAATATAATCTGCTGTGGGCTAAGCAATCATCCCAGAATCAGGATTGCCTCCTGTATCCACTAGAATGACTGAACACTCTTGGCTGGATGTGGGAATTCAAGGTTCAGAACAATTCAATGATATTTTGAGAGAAAAAGCTGATTTCAATAAGAATAAATCACATAACAGGAAAAAAATGACAGTAGGAAATACTGACTTAGAAAGTTTAGAGGAGGACCTACAATTTTCTTAGCAAATAAAACTCAGTAGGTATATCTTGGGAAGATCTTCTCTACCATTTGGATTTGGAGAGCAAAATTTCCTTTGGGAGGAAATTTCTTCGGAGGTTTGCAGTGTGCTCTACAGAGCTTAAGTAAACCAGGATCACACAGCAGGGACAACAAGAAGGAGAAACTCACATGCACACTTTAATCTCAGTTCTATATTTTACTTCAAATGAGACTTGTGCAGAGGTGGACTTTGGAAAAGATTCCTTATACCCCGTATTCAGGTAGAAGTGAACTTAGTTTTCAAAGTTCATATGAGTATTGACTATAATAATAATTATTATAATAGTTATTATTTTATAACATATACATTATATAAATTTATAATAAATTTTATATAAATTATAGCATTAAATAATAATTATTATATATGGAATTCCCTCAATCATGCAAATGAAGACCTATACAACAAACTTTTCCATACCTAATCAATGTTTCTCTTCATTTAAAATCATATCAGGCTACCTAGTGACAAGCATGCTTGTTTTTTAAAACCTAGAATTACATATTCTTTTGTGCTATGCAATAGCTTTCAAATAAGAATAAAGATATTTTACAGGACTGGACACTGGGGAGACAGATCAGTAGGTAAAATATGGAAAGAAGACCAGAATGTATATCTCCACAAACGACTTTAAAAAGTTGTGTGTGGTGGCATGTTTGTCTCTAGGTAGGTAAGTTCACGAGACTTATATGCAAGCTTCCAAAGAGAAATAGAAATACTTTGATTCATATTTGAAAAGGTCATAAAATATTTTTGGTGTGTGTTTGGTGCATGCATGTGTACCTTTTTCATGTGTATGTAAACCAATACTCAGGATCATGTCCTGAGAACACACCTGTGCAGGTTGAAGTCAATTTAAGGTGTTTTCTTCTGCTACTATTTATCTTAAATTTGAAACAGAACACACCGAACACAGAGGCTGCCATTTCTGGTAGATTGGCTGGTGGCCATAAAAAGCAGTAATGCATCTGTCTGTGTCCCCATTTTGGGTTCTCGTGCATATAAAGTCATTGCCTAAAACTGTTATACCTGTGCAAGGAAAAACCTTGCAGCCCTCTAAAGCTGCCCTGACCCCCACATTTCCATAAGACAGGAAGAGCATCAATCTTCAGTTTCACACCTTGCGATGTGTTTTAGCCTGCTCTACAACCAAAGAATGAATCACACATTCAAAGTGACTCATTGATTAATCACAGATTTGCATTTCTAAAAGTAGAAGCATGATGAAAATTTCCAGCTTCAGAGAAATTATAAACATTGTCACAGCTGGAGTCTATTTCAGTAGAGGGATGAATTTTAGGGAAGTGTTTGTCATATGTCTGTGATTGAGATAAGTTTAACAGTGTGTGCACTGGGAATACTAGTGTGGTAGGTAGTCTGTGAGAAATGAATGCAACTTTGACCTCACAGGGGCACAAAAAGTTACCAGGCATAGGTGAAGGTAGATGGAATACACACATGAAGCCAAAGCAGTACTGGTAGTGACTCACTAGAGCAGACTAAATCATGGAAGAAAAACTGCAGAAGTTCAACTCAAGCTAGAGTTTGGTCTTTATATTTTCTAATACATAGAAGACAGTCTGCGACATGGTAGACATTTGATGAAAGCTTGTCAAATTCATAACAATAACCCGATAGAACTGTTCTTGTATGTACTAATGAGTGTGCTCAACAAATTACTACGCTTGGTAAAATCAAAAAGGGTAGAATGTCTTCCATAAGCTGACAAACCCTGAAAAACTACAGGGAATTCCAGTAAGTAACTAGGCAATTGGAAATATACCAGCTTGGGTTTGTAAAAATATTTTACTTCCAATTAATTCCCTACTAAATATGATTGGCAGTTTGTAGAGTACAGAAGTGTGGCATTTCCAGTTAGCTGGGTGTGTAGGTGGTGGACATGGTGCCTATGAGGAAGACACCATAGTTGACATTCTAAACCTGTATTTCATTTTCTGAACAGGAAGTAGTAAGAAGCAGGCAAGATCTAATGATAGCAGATTCTTCATTCAGAGATTTGCATTCATTGCTAGCAGGTTGCATCTTCCAGAGTATGCATTGATGAGCAGCTGAACACATTTCATACTCTAAGACAAAATGCAGCAGCTCTCTTTCAAAATTACTAGAAGAATTTTGTTTAAGTTTAAATAAAAAGTAGACCTATTTATTTAGTTTTGACTACCTGCAGCTGGGACAAAACATTTTAGAATTTTACACTCAATTTTCTGTCTTTTAGATGTGAATTAAAGTGGCATTAACATTTAATGTATTAAAAAAGCATATAAAGTATCAAAACACTCTAATTTCATTTGTATGTTGTATTTCTATTTTAAAGTTCATTTAAATGTTTTTCTGCCACGTACTAATATTCATTATTAATCTTTTTATTCATAACTAAGAACAGCCCTATTTTTTCATTTTTGGTTTTTTTTTAATGAAATTCCTAAACCTGATACACAACTTCAGCAATGTGTCAGATATAAAATTAACTCAAATAACTGGACATAAAATAACTAGTAACCTACCTTTATATAAATGATAAACAGGCTGAGGAAGAAATTAGAAAAATGACACCCTCCACAATACTCACTACTAATATAAAATACCTTGGTGTGACTATAATCAAGCAAGTGAAAGATCTGTATGATAAGAACTTCAAGTCTCCCAAGAAAGAAATTGAAGAAGACCTCAGAAGATGGAAAGACCTCCCATGCTCACAGATTGGCAGGATTAATATAGTAAAAATGGCCACCTTGACAAAAGCAATCTACAAATTCAATGCAATTCCCATCAAAATTCCAACTCAATTCTTCATAGAGTTAGAAAGAACAATTTGCAAATTCATTTGGAATAACAAAACCCAGGATAGCAAAAACTATTCTAAACAATAAAAGAACTTCTGGGGGAATGACTGTCACTGACATCAAGCTGTAGTACAGAGCAATAGGGATAAAAACTGCATGGTATTGGTACAGAGACAGGTGATTAGATCAATGGAATAGAACTGAAGAGACAGAATTGAGCCCACACACCTATGGTCATTTGATCTTTGACAAAAGAACTAAAACCACTCAGTGGGAAAAGTCACCATTTTCAACAAATGATGTGTGGTTCAACTAGTGGTCAGCATGTAGAAGAATGCAAATCAATCCATTCTTATCTCCTTGTATAAATCTCAAGTCCAAGTGGATCAAGGACCTCCACGTAAAACCAGATACACTCAAACTAATAGAAGAAAGAATGGGGAAAAGCCTAAAACACATGGGCACAAGGGAAAATTTCCTGAACAGAACACCAAAGGCTTATGGTCTAAGATTAAGAATCGACAACTGGAACCTTATAGACTTGCAAAGCTTTTGTAAGGCAAAGGACACTATCAAAAGGACAAAACAGCAACCAACAGATTGGGGAAAGATCTTTACCAATACTGTATCCAAATAGAGGGATAATATCCACTATATACAATGAACTCAAGAAGTTAGACTCTAGAGAACCAAATAACCCTATTAAAATCAGGGTACAGATCTAAACAAAGAATTCTCAACTGAGGAATACTGAATGCTTGAGAAATAGCTAAAGAAATGTTCGCCATCCTTAGTCATCAGGGAAATGCAAATCAAAACAACCCTGAGATTCTACCTCACACCAGTCAGAACGGTTAAGATCAAAAACTCAGGTGACAGCAGATGCTGGCAAGGATGTGGAAAAAGAAAAACACTCTTCTATTGTTGGTAGTATTGTAAGCTGGTACAACCACTGTGGAAATAAATCTGGTGGTTCCTCAGAAAATTGGACAAAGTACTATGTGAGGACCCACCGATATCACTCCTGGGCATATACTCAAAAGATGATGCAAAATATAACAAGGACATTTACTCTACTCTTTTCACAGCAGCCTTATTTA
This sequence comes from Rattus rattus, assembly GCF_011064425.1. Lineage (NCBI taxonomy): Eukaryota > Metazoa > Chordata > Mammalia > Rodentia > Muridae > Rattus > Rattus rattus. Next base: position 147,457,994 of record NC_046156.1, on the reverse strand, counting down.
TAATAGTCAGAAGCTGAAAAGTTCCCAGATATTCTTGAATGGAGGAATGGATACAGACAATGTGGTACATTTACACATTTACATAATGGAGTACTACTCTGCTATTAAAAACAATGACTTCATGAAAATCACAGGCAAATGGACAGAATTACAAAATATCATCCTGTGCAAGGTAACCCAATCACAAAATAACATACCTGGTATGCATTCTCTGATAAGTAGATATTAGCTCAAAAGCTCAGAATACCCAAGATACAATTAACAGACCACACAAACCTTAAGAAGGAAGACCAAAGCATGGATGCTTCAGTCTTTCTTAGAAGTGGGAACAAAATACTAAAGGAAGGAAATGAGACAACATGTGGAGCAGAGACTGAAGGAAAGGGCATCCACAGACTTCCCCACCTGAGGAGCCATCTCATATGCAGACACCAAACCCAGACACCATAGTGGATCCCAAAAAGTGCTTGCTGACAGGAACCTGATATAGGTGTCTCCTGAGAGGTTCTGCTAGAATCTGACAAATATAGAGGCAGGTACATGCAGACAACCATTGGTCTAAGCACGGTGACCCCAACAGAGGAGTTAGAGAAAGGACTGAAGGGACTGACAGAGTTTGCAACCCATAGGGAGAACCAAAATATCAACCAATCAGAGCCGCCATAGTTCCCAGGGACTAAACCACCAAGATGATGGGATAGGATGCTTCCAGAGGGAAAACCAGGAAAGGGTATAACATTTGAAATGTAAATAAATAAAATACCCAATTTAAAGTAAAAGGAAAAAAAAAGAGTCCTGGAGAGATGGGTCTGTGGTTAAGAGCATTGACTGCTTTTCCAGAGGTCCTGAGTTCAAATCCCAGCAACCACATGATGACTCACAACCATCTGTCATGAGATCCAATGCCCTTTAATAAATAAATAAATCTTTAAAAATTATTTTATTTATTTACATTTCAGCAATTGCTACCCTCCAATCTCTGCTTCCACAGTTCCTCATTCCATTCCTCCTCCCTCTTCCCTTTGAGAGGGTGCCATGCTATCAGGCATCCTCCTTCTTTGGTGCCTCCAGTCTCTAAAGGATTAGGTGCATCTTCTCCCACTGAGGCCAGACCAGGCAGTCCATATGTGTGTGTGTGTGTGTATGTGTGTGTGTGTGTGTGTGTGTGTGTGTGTGTGTGTGTGTGTTTTGAAGACCTCAGACCAGCCTGGTGGCCTGGTTGTTGCCTGGTTGTTGGCTCACTCTCTGGGATCTTCCAGGGTTCAGGTTGGTTGAGACTGCCGGTCTTTCTATGGTGTAGCCCTCTCATACAGTTTCTTCAATCCTTTCCCTAATTCAACCATAAGGGTCTCCAACTTCAGTTCAACAGTTAGATGTAAATATCTGCATTTGTCTCAGTCAACTGTTGGTAGAGTCTATCAGAGTAAAGCCATGCTAGGGTACTATCTTTAAGCACATCATAGCATTAATAATAGTGTCAGGTCTTGGTGACTAGCACCTTATAAGATGATCCCAATTGAGACCAATAGAATGTTTGTGAATTTCACCTCATGAACCCTAGTCCCTATCATCTCCCCATCATCTATATCTGCCCTCTCCCTTTGCAACCTCTCCATAAAAATATATACATATTTTAAATAAGTAAATGAATAAATAAATAGATAGATAAATACAGAATAAACAAAACAAGCATAGAATCTATCTGTAGTGTGTTGCATTGTGTGTCACAGTGTTCCCTACTGTATACAGCCCTCTGTCCACATATCTTCACTTACAAATGTTCATTGTAATGAGTCATTGGTCTGGTTCAAGGCCTCTGGCTTCTGCTATGTGATTAATACTGGATCCTCACGACTCTTCCTGGTTGTCCTGTAGTCCCTGTCATGGATATCAGGCAGTGCTATTTTTAAAATGAAATGTGTGCAACATGAAAGGTCACTTGTAGAAGGCATCTTGGTTTTTCAGAGGTCCTGAACAGTAAGGTTTTAGCCAGAGAATAAAATACCTAACAGCAAAATTAGGAGGTACTTCTCCTTTAGATTTTAAGATAATGTTTGTAAGATTTGAAATGGAATAATAAATTAGAAAGGGGAGGAGCTTCCAATATTCCCATGAATAAAGAAATAATCAAATTTAAAATGTATTGGTGGATAATACTTCCCTAATTGGATAGCTCGCCCAGTCAAAGGAGCAAGCTCCCACACACACCATCTCCCCTGTGGGTGAGAGTCACATACATATATCTTTCCTGAAATTAACAGTCACTTCATGCTGTGAAATTAACTTCTCTAGGTCACCTTGCAAGCGCTCACTCCCTTCCCATTCAGCCTTTAGGAGATTAAATAATGCTTTTTTAAATACATAAACTGCAAATGTAACCAAAGTATTTACATGACAAAAGGCTCTTATCCTGAATATAGGAGACAGTGGATGTGTCTAGACATCAGAGTATCAGATGCACTATTGGATGTGGTTTGCAGACCTTTTGATAAAGTTGTGAGGATCTATCTGCATTATCTAATGGATACAAATAACAATAAAAACCATAATGACAACTTTAAATACAGCAAATCAAATGTAAAAAAAAAAGCTGACAGAACTGGTGACTATTATATTCAAACTATGAGAGACCATTAAGAAACCAAAGGTGGAACAGGCTACATTCAGAAACAGCTAGTCAGTCACGTTTTAAGGATATTGTAGATATATTTCAAATACCAACTCATTATCAATACAGTAGAATGGAATTTCTATATCTCTAAGCACTGTAAATGTCCTGTTGCGTTTCCAAAGTTCATGAATTCTGTCATAATAATCTATCATTGATCAACTTTTTAAAACAAAGCTTCTCTTATTACAGAGTTCAGTTTTAAAATAAATCTCAGTGGCGTGCTCATCTCCATGGTGAAGATATATACCATACTTCTTTCCACAAAGGCTTAAAGAAAATATCTCAGACTAGGGGCAAAGATTGTAAGAGCAGGGATGTGAGGAAGTCGATAGAAAAATACTGATTTATTTGTCATGAGAGGAGCTCTCTCCTTACAAACTTAGAACAGTTGAGGATGCCTGCAAAGTCCTGCATTGGATAAAGCTAGTAATTCTAGCTTATGTGGAGGAGGAGGTCATGAGCCCCACTTCTGTGTTTGAAGTGACATTTGATGGATGCTGGGGTTGGGAGAGACAGTTTTCTTTAGTGGTGTGCTCCAATGGATAGCCACATACCAATGGGAACAAAGACAGCATTCATTGATATTTTTAAAAGAGAAGAAAGGTATGTAGTTGGGAAAGGGACACAATGGGGCAAATCAGAAAGGAACTGGAGGGGAGAATTGTGGGTGATTATAGTCAAACTATATTGCATGCATATATGAAATTCCCTAAAACCAAAATTATGTTAAACTAATAAATGTCATCAACACATACTCCAAGATCTGCAGACTAAAAATAAGAGCATAGCATCATTATCTATTTTAGAAAAATGATGATATGTAACTAATATTACTCTTTTTTCCCTTGGGGGATGAGGTCTCTAGCCCAGGCTAGCTTTGAATTGCCTATGCTTTCTAGAATGTCCTTGAACTTCTAAACCCTTCTTCCTTCATTCAAGTGCTGGGCCTACAAGTGTATATGACCATGCACACTTGTGTGCTGCTGGAGTTGGACCAAGAGCCTCCTATCTGGTAGGCAATCAATTTGAGTAATTAATTGCGTACTGATACACCCCTGTTCTACTTCTTATGACAAACCATCTTGACATGGCCCAACCAGAGCTTCTCAGAGTGAAGATTTTGTTTTTTAGACCGAGTCTTGATTTTTATTACTTAAAAAAGTTGCATATTTATTTTGTTTTCTGACTCTGTGCTTGTGCCTTCAACACCTTCACAATGATTTTCTGCTCCTCAGTAAGGAAAGCCCACTTGATCCTGTCATGGACACACTTGGCACACATGGAGCCACCATAGGCCCTGTTGACGTGCTTCTTTGTCTTAGACAATCTCATACGGACTTTGGGCCTCACAGCGCGAACCCCTCAGAGTATGCCTGGGCATATGCCACGTGCGGATTTAGGTGCTTTCCCAACCTTCTTGGTGTAAAGGTAAACAATCCTGTTGCCAGGGGTTCGAGACAGCCTAATTTTGTTAGAGGCTGTATTGTAGGAAAGCCTACGACGACAGTATGTCAAATGCTACACCATCAGGAATACCTCTAAGCACCATCCCCAGAAGAGGAGAAAAAAAACAAAGTGAAGATTTACTTCTCCCTCCGGAAGAACTCCATTTTACCACTGAACAAAGAGAACTGGAAAAGCTCTTTTGAACATAGAAATACTCATATTCCTCTCTTTCAAATAGTCCTCCAGATCCTGCCCCCTAATTATAGTATTTCAGTTTACCCAAGCCTGCTAGTCCTTAATTATTCCTCATTATTTTATGCTGGAGAGTTTTATTGCATTTTGCTTATTTTTGAGTATTGTCACAATTCTAATAACACGGGGCTACGTGTCATTATGAATGGAGAAGTGCTTTATAAATGTGCCTTGTAACCTTTACTTGCTCTGTGGTTTGAAAGCAACATTCCTAAGGCTTGATTTTGATTATTTCCTTGCCAGTGGATTTTCTAAATTATTTATTTTTATCCCTAGCAGATCGACTTAATATCAAGTCAACTTAGAACAATACAAATTGCAGAAGCTATTTCATGGAGCCATATTCAAAGGACAACTAGCTAGCTAGTAAACAAACGCTGTTTCAGCAGAGTATGAGATGGCCTGGAAGGAGTGGATATATATAATTGGAACACATAGGTGAGGTATTGAAATAAAAGGTGAACTACATAGAACAGCGGAGAGGAGAGATTTGGGAGAAGATGTACTCACAACTTACAGTGTGATCATTGATTCAAACCACAAATTCCACTTCCGGAAAAACCAATTTGGCAATACGGTATGACTATTCTGTGTTTTCCTCAAAGACGTGGTTTTAGCATAAAGTTCAAAACAGCAGACACTGACTATAAAACTGAATCTTGAATTCTTAATCTAACCCTAGCTTACAGATAAGCAGTGCAAACATAAGAAATCTGAAATTTCAAGATGCAGCATCCGCACAATTCGCTCTACCAGTGCCATGAGGGCAAGGGGACTTAATCTTTTTGACACTAAATTAAAGACAAACAACAGTCAAAAAGTAATTTTAGAGAAAAAGAGGATATTTGATCAAAAACTCAATGGAGATGATGCCCTATATCATCAAGAGTAATAATTTATTCACCTAAAGATTAACCCGTTGCTTAGGATGGATCTTCTGTTGTCCTAACAGATGGAAGTGGTCTGGAATGGGTGGTAAAAGCATGGTTTGAGGAGACAAATCCTGTGGGAGCTGAGGTTAGAAACAGCAAAAAGATTTTATGGATTGGGTGGATATGGGGAGGAGAAAACAACATCTTCACAAAGAAAATGAAGCGATAGAAAAGCTACCAAAGAGGAAAAGCCAACAGCTTGGAATTCTTAATAAGAACAAGAAGCAGAATGATCCAAAATAGTGAAAGCATAAACAATCATACTTAATGCTATCTCAGATATTTTGATGCATTCTATAGCCTTAATTTTGCAGGTCATTGTGTGTTCTGCTACTCAGATGTTCAATATATGAAAAGTGTTAACTGTGTAAATCTTCATTAAAATCAATATGAAAGGAACATCAGGAAGCTTCAATGTCTGTCAATACTCCCTACAAGAAGAATAATTAATCTTAGTATAATGCCATATGCCTATAATGCTAGCAGCTGGGATGCTGAGACAGGAAGATTTTCATGTTTGAGGCCAGCCTGAGATTTCACAGTGAACTCTAGGCTGTTCTGAGCTGCAAAGTGATACCCTCTCTTAATGGGAAAATAAAAGAGGATAGGTTTAAGTAGAGAAAAGCAAAAAAAGCAAGAAAGTAATATATTCATATATATGAATGCATTATATACAGAATGAAATATATTTAATATATATGGAATATAAAAATACAAGATATATTCATATATACATGCATATATTGCATATATACATAAACATATACATATACTACGTATACACAAAATATTTTAGGTAGAGTTACTCAACATAAACTCCCTTTAGAGCCATGGGTGGCCCATTTTTAGGTATTGGAGACCTCCGTTCTGGTTACTGGTTCAGGTGTGCTCCAGTGACCCACAAATAATGCAGGTTATGGTCATTGCTCCTTGTTGCCCATCAGAATTTGTTGGTAAGACCCTGTTGCTGATGACATGACAATTTTGGTGAAGTTGAAGAAACCTAGTTGGTATTGACCTAGAGTTTGTTTACTTTGAGTTTTCATAGTACCTGAAGATGGTATATAGCTTATTGTTGGAGAAATGTCATCAACACTTTTACTGAATTGTGAATCCTGTGTGCTAGAATAAGAACCAGCTTAGAAAGATGTATTTATGGGTACGATAGTGGCATGAATATTATGATTAGCCAATCACTTTATGATTGTATAGCATGTATAGCATGATAAATCTGCACAAGAACCTGTGGTAGGCATGCTCATAATCTGTAGAGAAAACATACTACTTTTAGTTTGTTAAAAGGCACAGTACAAAACTGTCTTCTGAATACCTGCCTGTACACATAGATTAATGCTATACTAACTAGTGTCTTTGTGGAGTAGACAAAGTGTGGCTAACTCACAACTGGTCAAAATGCAGAAGTGTCACTGCAATTTTATCACAAATCTAAAATCAGCACTAAATCCCATCCTAGAAGTGGAAGCCAAAGGACTGGAAGAGTCTAATGCTAGGGAAGATTAAGACATACTCTTTGGGCATGACAGAACCAATGACTTCATGAACTTACAGTATCAGTGGTTGCCTATACAAGACTAAGTCAGTGTCTTTACAGTATGGATGCTAAGGAGCTATTGACAGTTGATAGTTTGTGGCTATAAAGGAAGGGAGAATCAGATGTATTAGGGGTGTGGTTCCTGGGTGGTTAAATATGTTCTAGTTAATAGCCTAATAATAAGGAATATATGCTCAGTAGGGGTATTAATTATACTCTGCAGGTATTAAAAAGGGGGCATGGATTTGAGATGGATATAAAAAGAGATCCAGGAAGAAAAAGCTGGAGATAGGTGGTGATAACTCTGACTTAAATATATCTTATACATGTATGAAACTTTCAAATAATACATAATATACAAAAAGAATCATTACTGAATTAATATTTATTAATTCCCTACTATTTAATAGAAGGATACTCTCTTCATAAAGCATAACCAGTTGTATCTCCAAATCAGTCAGATTTAATAAAATTGTCCTTTAACAGAGTCCAGGAGGTCAGTCAATCTTTGTCATGATTTGAAAGAATCTAAGCCTGCCCAATCATCTCACTTAGCCTATTCTGGAAGAAAAATCAGTTGTCAACTTGTTATGTACTTTCTTAAGTTCAGGAGTTCAATATTTTATTCTTTCAATAGCCAGTGAACACCTGGCTATTGATTACGGGGTTAATCCCCATAGGAAAACCTATGGAAATATGAAAATGCGATGAAGAGGGTTGCCCTTCAGGTACCTGGTGTGGAAACACTGCAGCACACAAGTCTTGATGTGAGAACAGTTATGAGGAGTTAAATATAGGAATGGCTAGCGAACAGAACACAACGCTTAAGGGTGAACCACTAGTGACAGCTCTCAGTAAGCATCCCCCTCAGTGCCCATAGGTAGAAGAATACAGTTGGTGATTTTTTATCCTACTGTTTCTCCTAAATATGTTCTGATTGTCTTCTGCATACAGAAAAAAATATAGAAAAAGTAAGGCTTGAAAATTGTTGGTTGGAATATAAATAGCCTTATATAGAGCGTCAACAACATAATGAGACATGCCTGATGCAGAAGCCACATAATGATATAAGTATGTTGTAGCATTATCTGAACTATCACGCTCACAGTAGCCAAAGTATGAATGAATGCAAGAAAGTGTGGGGTACACATAATGAGGAAGTATGACAAAGTCTTGAGAAAAGAAAATGCTGTGGTTTGTGCTGATGCCAATAAGCCTTGATGTCTTAAGTAAAATGAACAAGACATAAAACAGAACCAAAGTAGGTTGTACATATCTATTATCTGAGGAAGTTTAGTACATAGATATCAGGATAGAATAGTGATCTTGAAGGCACTGGGGATGTGGAGTCGTTGAGACATATTGCTCATGGTGCAAAGCAGCAGAGATAAATAATAAATTAATAAATTATGGGTATTTAAGGTAACAAATATGTTAAGGGACATCTTTAACTATTCAATATTGTTGACCCATTCTAACTTTACTGTTAATTCTGTAATTACGTATGAATATAATTTATGAAAAAGTAAGATGAATTTTAAAAGTCAAAATATGTTATTAATATGCAATTCTGGTAAGGCTCTTGTTACTTTTACAAAGCCAGAAGCAGTTTAAAGCCATTAGGGTAACTGACCAGGCACAAGTGGCTCATATCTGTTCCCCCATCCACTCAGAGGAGAACATGTAGAGGTGTGGGTAGAAGGATTGTGAAAGGGGGTGACCAGGAGAAGGACAGTGAGCCGGATGTAAAGTAAATAAGTAAGATAAAGAAATATTAAATAATTAAATTGAATTAAATTAAAAAGAGAAAAGAAGTATCAGGCCATTTATTGTCACATTAGACAAGTTGGGTCTTCCTAAATATCATCAGCTATAACTGCTAGAGCTCAGTGTTTGTCACATACAGTCACTTTCACCTTTTTATTTAGAGTTTTATATTTGTTTGATCTCCCATCACAAAAAAATTATGGTTAGAGATAGCTTTCTTTTATTTATTTATTTTTACATTTCATTACTCTTTTTATTTCATTACATTTCAAATGATATCCCCCTTCCTGGCTACCCCTGTATAACCTCTCATTCCATCCCCCCTCTACCCCCTCCCCCTTTGCCACTATGAGGGTGCTCCTTCACCCACTCACCCACCCCTGCCTCACCCCCTATAATCCCTTAGGCTGGGACGTGAAATCTCCACAGGAACAAGGGCCTCCGCTTCCATTGATATCAGATAAGGCCATCCTCTGCTAGGTATGCAGCTGAAGCACCTGCACCAGGGACCTAAGCCTGTGCTCTGGATCCCCAACCACTCAGGCCACACCCAGATGCAGCTTGATCTCCAGGAGCTCTGATATATCCAGGACTACCACCGGTGAGCACCAACCCCCACCCCAATGCAAGAGCCTTCTATGTATAATAGTCTTCTAGATTTGGGGAATTAAAGAAAAGGAAAAGAAATGTAGAGTTATTTCCCAGACAGCTTTACAGTATTCTGCTGTTGGATGCAAGATTGCTTACTCTTCCAGTGTCCTGTTTTTCCAGTTTTATATTATTTGGGTGAGTCCTTGCTGAGCCAGGAAGAAAGGCCTCAGTGTCAGGATTGATAAATCTATGTACTCTCTTTGCTTTTCCAAGTGCAAGGGATTTGTATCTGATACTTTCAGTAAGCAGAGCAGAGCTTATCTGTGCTGGGGAAGGTCTACTGAAATCCCACAAATTGTAAAAAGCCAATAAAACTCACGTATCATACCAATATGAATACAATTTTCTAAGAATATAAGCCTATTGACAGTAAATATCCTCTGTACATTTCTGTGAGAGGATTTTCTTTGAATTCCTGTAAAGAGTAGATTGCAGTACTATGCCTTTAAAATACACACCTTTGACAGAAATTATGCCTTAACCCCAGAATTCACAACATCAATATGCTGGTTCCCCTGTTTATAGAATAATTTCATTCTTCACTTCTTTGATGACCAGTATATAATTAGTGTCTGGGTATTCTGTTAATTTGCATAGTTTTTGTGCACTTGAGAATAACAGTTTTGCATAATTAGCCATGACTTCTAGTTAAAAATTTCAATAGCAGCCAAAGCTGAGTCTTACTGGAGCACGCACGCACACACACACACACACACACACACACACACACACACACACACACACACACACACACAGTGTTGACAAGAATCTATCTATATACACTCAAAAATACATTCTCCAGTAACCATTTCTGTTTTAAATGATAGACTGGTAGATCAAAGGAAGGCAGACAAATGGACTACCAGATCTTAGAAAATATCAGCCAAGCATGCAGAAATAAAGGGAGGATGTCACATCTGTTGGCTGACTAGAGCCACCGTGCCACAGCCAGCAGTGCCAGGAAAGACAGCACAGACCAAGTGCTTGTCAATACAGTGAGTCAGTGCAGCCATTTGGTTTTCCCATCACCCCTTGAAAACAAACATCACTTCAGCGATTTCTTGAATATTAGGACACATTTCTTTTAGCACTGAAGTTTTCAGGTTGTGTTTAAAATTTTTGATGTCATGTGTTAAATATTGCCCTGTTATCGCAGAAAATAGAATCCAAAGACAGTGGTTCGGCCCTGTGTTTTACTAGCCTCACCTGTATGTCTCTTTGATATTTTGTTTTATGGTTAACCAAGCAAATACCAGTATTCTATAGAGTGCATAAAAGGGCTGTGAGAATTTTTTTTACAGGTGTGTGTGTGTGTGTGTGTGTGTGTGTGTGTGAGAGAGAGAGAGAGAGAGAGAGAGAGAGAGAGAGAGAGAGAGAGAGAGAGAATTCACATCAGTGTATGTTTATATCTGCCTGGGTTCATATTCCATGTAAGTGTTATGGTTCAGTCCTTTTACTAATATTAGTCTTGTCTATATTTTCACTACCTTTATGGTTATAATTCTATAACACAAAAGGACCTATTCTATTCTAAATACTGCAGGTGAGAAAACTTAAGGGGGAAAGACACCAAGGGAATGTAGAGTTTGTTAGTTGTTCATCTGCTCTTTATAGAAGATGTTTCTTACATTTTACTGTGGTTCTCATACAGCTACTGAAAGATCTGCAGAAAATGCTGAGACAGAGTAATGATGAACTTTCTGAACAAGACTCCAAAACAGGAAACAAACTTCACAAATGGTGCTACAGATTATTAAAAATTTCTGCAGCACAAAGCAGACTATCGGCTGACTGAACAGAAAATATCAATCAAGAACAGGAGAAAAATTTTGCCTGCTGTAATTCAAACTGATGGTTAATAACTGGAATATACAAAATTGAAAAAAATAAATCATAAAATAAATCTCATAATCCATAAATGGCCTAATGAACTTAATAGATTGTACTCAAAAAGGAAAAAAAAGGAATACAAAAGGCCAAATATTAGAATGGCTCAAAATTTATAGGAACCAGGGAAATGATATTAAAACTACCTTTAAATTCTCATCATCACAGTCAGAATGGTCATCATAAGAAAAAAGGAGAACAACAAATTCTATAGAGGATGAAAGGAAGGGGATTTTATTCACTGATGGAAGGAGTAGGAGCTGGTAGATGCTATGAAAACCATCATGAAGGTTTCTCACAACACAAGTGATAGAACAACATTATGACCCATCAGGCTACACCATTCTGGGGCATGCATGTGAAGTTATTTGAGTCAATGTAGAAGAAAAATCCCTTTACACCCATGCTTGCTGCGTCATTGTGCTCAAGTGATGAAGGAAGCAACCACGATATCCATCACTAAATATATGGATACATAAAATATGGATACACAAATGCAAAGTGAAACCTCACTTGGATATTACAGAAAATAAAATCATAACATTTCCAAGACAACAGATTGAACTAGAAATCATGGCATTAAACAAAATAAACTGGACTAGGAAAGACAAACATGTTTTCCCTTGAGTGCTGATCCGGAGCTTTAAGTTAAGTTTGATGTATGTGAGAAGAGAAGAGGGCATGAAACTAGGGAGAGTGCTTTGCCAGAAGGGAGTTCTTTAATGGATAAGAGAGGAGACAACACAGGGACATATGTTTAACATGAAGAGAGTATTGGGCTCAAGGAGAGAGGAAAGGGACCACTTAAAAGAGGTAGCGGACTAGAGTAGGTGAAGACCACCAAAATACATGACACATAGATTATCAAAGTGAAACACATTACTTTGTATTTTCATATATAAATGAATAAAATTAAAATGGTCACCCTACTTGATGGCATCTTCTCTCTATAAATTTCCTGAGCAATAAATAGGGAATGGAGTAAACTTTGTTTAACATGAATATAGCCAATGACCATATTCTAAAAGTGTCATGAAAGCTGTAAGTGATGGAGGAATTGAAGGTATCATGCCTTTCTGAAAAGAACAAACTTTTAAAAAGCAACAAAAACAAATTTAAAACTGGCAGTTCATGAAATCCAGAGCTTCTACAAACTCCTGTTTATTGTTCACATTTTTCTTTGTCCTCATGGGAGTTAGGATAATTACAGACTGAATATAATGTATTACAGTATCACTATGACCCTGGGAATTCAGTAAATGCTGGCAAACGTCATCCTTTCTTTATATCATACTCTCCATAAGGAAAAGGTGATGGTGATGTGTACACTAGACAGAGAGAAGAGAATGTTTATGCATTTCAAAGGTGAGTGGAGAAGGTTTCTAGAGCTTTACCAGGTGTATCACACGCCTATTTACAAAAGTAAGGAAACTGTCAATTTGATGAAGTACAACTCACATCTCATTAGAGTTGAACATAGAAGAAGCATTCCACATCAAAAATGACTGCTGAAATATTCACAATTACCAGCTGCTCAGAAACCATTTTATATGGATAAAAAACATGTCACATTTAATTTATCAGATGCTTTCTGCTGTCATACTTTTCTTTCGTTCAATGTACTGAAAAGTTATAAAAACAATTTCAGTCTCACTGTGGCCATGTATAGACATTAAGAATAACACAAATCCATTATCCTACACAATATAATTGTGTCTACATGGATGAATAATCTTCTGTAGCGTCTTTTCACTCAATACTGAATTAAATATTCCTTTAAGGATATTTGAATACACAACACTCAGTGTCTCTGTTTTTAAAAAAAAAGGAAAGAAAGAAGAAAGATTACTATTTCAAATAGAAAGTCAGGGAACCACACTCATTTCTAAAGCTGTGTGCCCTGAATGAGCTAGCATTTTTAGCGCAATTTTTCTACTGACTATAATAGGAGGGAAACATCATGAGAAAATTAATGCAACTTTAATTTCCTAACAACATTGCACTAAATCAAATATAAACTCAAATACTTGTGAAAATAACATAGTAATAGTCTAGCCTTCAATTCGAATTCTGTGATGTGAGCATCCAAAAAAAAAAAAAAAAAAAAGCAACTGCTCTCTCTCTCTCTCTAGCCAATCTCTCCATACACTTAAGGTTCTCAAGGTGTAGATCTAGGCTTCTACCACATTCCTTCTATACCATCCCTCTCAGCCTTTCTTTCTAGGCTTCATCCATTCCTTTCTGATCCTCATTAATACTCACAGGTGAAATGAGCAGAGGAGCAACAAATGCTATAGGCCTTTTGAAAAGCTACACAAAAACCTAGAATAAATATATTCATAATATGATAAGAATCCTTTTAAATGGATATTTTTATTTACATTTCAAATGTTATTCCCTTTCTCAGTTTCCCGGACATAAGACCCCTATGATATGGAATTAATATATAACGGGGGAAGAGAATGCCCCAACCTGACACTGTTAATGGCCAAGAATCTGAGACTAGATCAGTCATGGGCCCATGGGATAAAACATATACTAATATTTTGTTAAAGGAAAATAATAATAAAATTACTTGATAGATCATTGTCCAGCATTTAACCCTCATCAGAGAAGCTTCCTTTCAGTAGATTATAATTGACAGAGACCAACATTCGAAAATATTTAGAAAGTGAGAGACTTTGAAGCACTCAGCCAGAAATGTGATGCTCCTCTATCAGCCTCTCCCCCCTTTTACAAGTCTCAGGATGGTGAGGAAGATGAAGTGGAAAGACTTTTAAGAGCCAGAGGTGCTGGATGACCCTAGTGAAACAGCATCTTCCAGACATAAGAAGGCTGATACAGATCTGAAATCAGACACTGTGGTAGGACCTAAAAACCTACACAGGCTCAAAGCAAGCAAAATCTCATCACTAAAAAGGGGAGGTAAACACAAACTCCCTCCTAAACAAGAAGCTATTGGCAGTTGGTACCTTCTGGGAAAAGCAAAATCAACATTTCCAACAGAGTGACACTGAGTATATCAATTACACTATAGGCAAGACCACATGGTCAGTAGTAATTGGCTAACACAAAGTGGACTCTGTGTTTTTGTGTTTTTTTTTTGTTTCATTTAGTTTTAGTATATTTTGTCTCAGTGGCATTTTTTTATTTTATAATTCTCATTTTCTTGTTTGTTTTTGTTTAAGAGAGAGAACTTGAACTTCAGTGGGTAGGGAGGTAGGAGAGGCTAGGAGGGGTTGGAGAAGAGATAAGAATGCAACCAAAATACATTGCATGAAAATTTTTAAATAATAGTTTTAAAATGCAGTGAGTGAGTATATTGACCCATTTCAAGATTTATGAAAACAGACAATTGGTAAATCTATAATAAAAAGCTAAATTAAACAAGTAGATAGGTGATAGATAGATAGATAGATAGATAGATAGATAGATAGATAGATAGATAGACAGACAGACAGATAGATGATAGTGATTGAATGTGTGGATAAAAGATCCTCCCCACACACAAAAGGATTTTGCAGTCAAGGAAGACTCATTGTGTATGTGTCAGTGTTAACATTTAATTCTCTTTTAACTTATTGATGTTCCTGTTTAGGTCTATGGAAGTCCTGCTCTCCTGAGATCATCTAAACAATAAGTGAACATCATTTCTGCTGAGCTTCTTAATTCATTGGCCCATGCCTACCCTTGATTTTATAATGGGCAGTCCTCCCTGTAAGCAAGTCTTCCTAGATTTGTCTAATCAGACATTTGAGACCATTAAATTGATTGAACCTTGAAGATACACTTTTATGGACTGTTTGAAAATGGCTTCAAGAAAGATATATAGTTTTTGTTTACAAAATACTCAATGACAACCCAGCAGGAATTTTTTTTAAAGTATCATTAAACTTTACTTAATCTAAATGATATGAGGATAATGATATTAATCCAATGCTATGGTTGGACTCAAGATGTTCAGAGTTTCATATATAGTTAGACAAAATAATTAGTATGCTGTTTTGTAATCTCTAACTCCATACTTATGGTTACTGTCTTAGTAATAAAGCCATACAAAGTTCCTATGAATGCAATAACTCTTCAAGCACAATGATCAATATCTTAGTGGCTAACTGCTCAGATATATCCATGTATATTAGACAGATCGATTTTTGTGAAGTGTTTAGCAATTCTGTATATCAACCTAGAAACAATGTATAAAACATGTTAGATGCATTTTCAGTACTGACTATTATATTAAGTGTACATTCTTCCTCCTGCTAACAAAGGACCTGAGCACATCAGTCTCTTAATAAAGTCCACCTCAAGTTTATCATTGGTTCATACTTATTTTCAACACACTGCTCATTTATTTTATATTTTAGTGATAATATAGCATTTCTCCCATCCCTGTCCTTCTTCTAAGCCATCCTAAATACCCCTCCCCACTGTCCTTCAATTCATGTTCTGTTTTTAACTAAAGGTATTGCAAACATACATCCATACACACATATTCCTAAATATAACTTATTTCTGCATAATGTTCCTTATGCATGTTTTCGAGCTGACCTTGTGGCAGACCTAATAGCTACATCTGCAAATCACTTCAGACGAAAAGTTCAGTGGATGTTGTAGAAAAGGGGAAAGAAAGATGAAAAAGCCAGAAGTTCAGAGAGTTGTTATGAGAGCATTTCCTAGTATTTGAGGGTATACCAATAGTCTCACCAGCATGACTACACGAAAGGAATATGAGCCAAGATGACAGCAGTGACATGGCTAAGTGGATATGAACATTCCTATGAGGCCTCAACACTACAGAGAGATCCCCAGGCAACTGAGTAAGCTGGGAATGGAAGAGGTGTTGTTCCTTAGAGAGGAGCACCCCAAATAGTTTCCCATCACACTGTTCATTTTTCAAAGCCTAGAGAGCCTTCCTTGAACTTCTCACAGGACTCTAATACCAAATACATACGAATAAAATTCAGTTTATAATTTTCTAGATTTCAGAAAGTTCCCCACACACATATCCACTTCCGACCTCTTGTCTATACTTAATTATTTGATTTCTGACTTCTTATATGTATTTCCTATGAACCAGAATTTTAAATCTCTGGTTACTAACCATTGTATTGATTTCATGGCACAGATGGATGACAGTCTTTAGAGAGACACAAAAATAGAGTCCAGGAAAATATATACTATGCTATACAAGAAAACAATATTTTTTGAAAAAAACAATTGAAAATGGTGTTAGTTTGTTATTTATAGCAACTGACTCATACCTATTATGTGTGCCATACAATATTTTGCCAACTCTCAGCCATCAATGAAATTGCTTGTTTCCAATAGCATCAGCGTTGCTGTGGTAAGGACACTTATGAAAGTATCTTTATGCTCTTGTTTTCTTTAGCATACACCACTGAAAAATTACTGAAGTGAGTATGTTAAGATTATAACACTTAAAATACATCATGTCTTTAGCTCAAGTCTTTACAGAAAGATAAAAGATTATACCTTTGTGAATAGGCTATGTGTATATTTTTCTGAACTCTAAAATTACTGGAGATAATGTTTATTTTATTTGCAGTAAGTTGAAGACTATTAGAGTGTCATGATATATTCAATTTTCTTTCTTTTTTTGTCTATTGAGGATCACATCCTTTCATGTCTATTAATTCTTGTGCCTTTACTATGGATTGAATATCCATATATTTGTGTAATTTTAGATATTTATGGTTTTCATGGCATATTTACTTAGTCTTTATAATAACTCTTTTCCTAATGTGCTAGTTTATCTTTCTTACTTCAATTATGTAGTAGTGCTTTTGAAATCTGTCTTGAAGTGATTCAGCGTTTTCTGATCAAAAAGGTTTTTTTTTTTTTCTGAAAACAGAAAGACTATGGCTGCATCTAAAGGCATCTTACTAGATTACAGTGTCCAAAAGAATTTTGCACATCATGACTGTCATTTAAAAACCATGGAGCTGATGGGCATTTAAGTCACTGTAGGCAATTTTGGAATCCTACCAGAGTTGCGCATTTAATGTGTCACACTTTTCACGATTAAAAGAGAAAGGATATCACAACAGTGAAAAAGGAAAGAGTGGTATTTTAATAAACAATGGCAACCTGAGAAACAAAGAAAAGGGAGACTGTGGGAATTAAGACATTACATTTCACAAGCACATTTGCCAAGGAAAGGATTCTTTTTAACTTTTTAAAATCTATAAATATGACACTCTGAAGTGATTGTTGTTGACATGTGAAATTGAAGCTTGCAGAGGACAAAAGAAATGCAGTAGGCAGTAATTAGTTGAAGCACAATGTGTGTCAGACTCATGTAGACTTAATGAATGGTGCTCACTCTGGACTAATACCATATGACAACTTCATGAAGAGCCCTTCAAAAGCTTCAGGTTTAAGAAAACCCAAGATGACTCAGTTTTAAAAGGAAGTCATTTTGAAAACTGACAGATTACTAGTTCTAGAAAGGGTAAAACAATCTAGATGCTCTCTGCGGTTGTTCATCAGTTTTCAAGGTCCAGAGGGCTGTCCTGTAACATTTCCTGTTGGAATGAAATAACAATGGGCACAGCCAATGTAAATCCCTATAATTACTAGTGTGGTGATGAATGAAAGGCAAACCTAAGAAATGAGGAAAATGGCTAGCAAAGCGTTTTTACTTTTTCATATAAAAAGTGTTCTCCTTTCCCTCATCCAGAAATACCTTTGATTATGATGGCTATAACTTACATTTTAAAATCTCTTTGTTATTTAACTTTTATAGATGTATTTAAAAAAAACATGTTGGAATAGGGGTTTCCATATGTCTCATGAGAAAATGGAATGCTATCGTTTAGTCAAATACATGGCAGCAAATTACATTCTACATATGATTATGCCCCGAGAAAAATGCTGTTCCCAGCCTTCATCTGAGAAACATCCTTTTACTCACTGAACACAGGTAAGTACAGAAACTGGTGGATTAAAATTTAGAATTAAATGATACTTTTACTTGACTGTTCAGTCCTAAAGAGGATATTTATACCACTCTTTCTCTGGTTCATAGATCATGAAAGATGGGGTAGAATTGATATATTCAAGGCAAGATGATCAGTGATAAAACATGATTTTATAGCAGTTTTATTTGCATGTACTAGGCCAGCCCAATGCTATACTTGGCATTCATCAGTCATTGATAGGGCAAAGGTTTATGACCCTCTACTCTTCACTGCTGAGCGGTCTACTGTTGGATTCCAAAGGATGGGCAATTATTGTCTTCTGTCTCTGTGTATTGGCAAACCCACCTCATTCCAATGGATACTTCCAAATTTCAGCAGTTCACAAATCTAAACAAAAAGACATGAATATGAGAAAGGAGCTAACTGGACTGGAGGGTTGTGACGGTTATGAGTGAAAGGGAGCTAGCAGAAGATAGAAGGTAAGAAAACTTAGAGCTTACTATACATATGCTGAGCATTTCTTCAATTAAATAAATTAAAAAATATACTTAGTATCTTTCAGACACCCCTTTTAAATTCTCTTTTGGTAAACTTTTCTTGGTTGTGGTAGATTATCATAGTATTTGCATTCTCAAGTTGTTCACACTCAAATCTCTAAGCATGGTCTCTGTTAAAAATAAAAACATAGACACATATACCATCAAGATATGGAAAATAAGCAGGTTGCTGCTACAAAGTTACAGAGCCCCTGCTAATGGGTTTCAATTGCTATGAATCTTTCAAAGAGAAATCACTTTAGAAGAGGTAGCACAGCCATTTCCTTTCTTATGAAAGAGAGTCAGATAGAAAGCTCTCTCTGCTTTGTGGGCCCCTCTGTTTCTGTGACAACTATTCTACTCTGCCAGTGAAGTCAGAAAGCAATCACAGATACACAAGATAAAGAAATCGATGTGTTGATATTTGTAAGTATTTTACATAAACAGGCAGCAGAACAATTAGACACACAGGTCTCTCTTGGAGACCCATAGTGCAGAGAATAAAGTCAAACCATGATGTTTTACATTCTCCCTAGAGTGTATGTCCAAGCCTCTCTTCACAAGTCCTATTGACTGCAGAAGCATCAAATTGAACCTCCTGTTCTCTCAGCTTCATTTGAGCATGATAGATCATGTTCACCTCATATACTTAAGCACTTAAAATCTTATCCAAGTTTTGCCAGGAAAAAATAATATTGAACTTAAAAATCAATTGCAAATGCCAAATTCCTTAAAAGCTCTGCAATGATTTTGCAACCTCAACTGAAAATAGTGTTTTCACTCTAGCTTTTTCAATATGCTGCACTTTTATGCTTGCTGCAGCTTTAAACATGGACTGTTTAGGAACCTCCTCTGGCTATGCTCCACATTTTTCCATCCTCTATATCCAACACAACACATGATGTTAGCAAATTTTTAAACATGACAGTAGATACCTAATGAATACAGGAAGCATTTTCCTACAATACTTAACACCGTAGATACATGTCAGTTTCAAGTCATGTTCAAAAAGACCCAGAACAAAAAACTGCATTTCAAATCTGCCTTGCCAATAAAATCAGAAGAAAGACAGAAGAGTGCATATAAATTGTGACCAGTGTCATAGAAAGGAGCAAGACTATCAAATAGTTTACTCAGTTGACAGCATGGAATAACTACAACAGTCAGTATTAAGTAGTTTTTAACCTTAAAAGTAAGTGAATGGCATAACTATTTTTATTGTGTAGAATTTTCACCAAAACTCAAAAGATTAATCATTAGTTTTTATCTGAGTAGAATGCTTTTACAAAGAAAAACTGTCATTCAGGAAGAAGAAGCCACCTTGGGAACTAAATGGGGTCCTACTGAAACAATATACTCTTAGCGCTAGCCTAGTAACAGAATCAACAAAAATAAAAATGGGGATGGGGCATGAAATTCACTTTCCCGTTCATCCACTGGCAGTTAAGAGTTTGTCAGATGTCAAGAAAAAAGGGAGATAGTCAGTGAACGTCTCTGAGGCTGTCAATTTAGAAATGCAGAACTTCTCAGTGATGACATTTTCCAAGACCAAAATTGCCACTGGAATGCAGAAATGAAAAAATGTCAAAAAGCCAGTGGAGCTGACAATATCAGAGGAACGAGCATAGGACAGTTATACTATACTATGTAGTGATTATCACCACACAGAGGCTGTCAGGAGGAAAGATCTTACATAACTGAAGAAGAGAAAAATCAAAAGTTCAGCAAAAGAAATCGGCTAAAACATTAAAACAAAGGATAGTGACATAGCTTGATGATGAAAAGATGACATACTATTTTGATGATAATTAAGTTCAAAATGAGAAGTAGCCTACCCTGACTACATGAAGTCTGTCAATGTGGACTTGGTCATTTCCACTGAAAAGTCTCAGAGTAATGTGACATGGGAAATATTAAAAGAAATAGCTCCCCTCTCCTACTACCACAGCAATCCTGACACCACCGTGGAAGGAGTGAAGGTTGGATGAAGTATTTATGCACATTGTACTTCAGCTTAATAGAATCAAGATTGCCAGAGGACATGACAGAGTGACAGGTGTAGAATAACTAGAGACTTCATAAGTCGGGACATGTCCTGCTGAAATAACTTTATATGTTATATAGATAGGCATGTGAGTAACAGCATTATGGATGCAACACTCATAATCAAGATAGCAGCCTCACTGGATGGAAGCCAGATTCCCTGAATGGGATATTCTTTAGAAGTTTCCCTGTGCTCTCCTGGACTGAATACAACTAGCAGAGTCTAGGGAAACTAAACATCCTACTACAGACACATTAAATAAGAGAAAGTGAAGCATTACATTAGTGGCCATGGACTAGTTTGTGAAGCTGATTCCAAATGAGGGAAGTAAGGCACAGAATTAAGTGATGTCACTAGTAAATGTCTCTAAGCTACAGAACTACTGGGCGTTCATTTCATTTCTGGTATACATAATATAAGCTTCTGTCACAATAATGAAAAGGAAGTGAGGAAGAATGCAAGAGGGGGGGACACAACTTTATTGGGTTTAATATTAAAACAATTTAGTAGTAAGATACTTTAGTAGTAGTAGTAAGTAGTCTATGGGTAGTCTGTTCTCCTTGAACATGCCAAAGCTATAATTCATCCAATCATCATGAATTAGTGTAGTAAAGAGACCCTTTAACTCACTATTCTTGCATATTCTGTAAAATTCCTGAGATATCCTGAATAACACATCACACACTAGAATCTACTACAACAGTGTTTTGCTTTGTTTTGTTTGTTTGTCTGTTTTGCCTCCAATATGTTCTCAGGTATGGTGCACAATCCAAACATGTCCTAAGAGACTGAGAAAGAAAATATTTGAGGATGATTCTCTCTGCTGCAGTGACATTCTAGTATCCTATAACACTGTAGTATGCTAACCCATGCTTTCTAGAATAACTTCTACACCGTGTCATAGTGAGGAACTCTTCACAGTTGTAAGATGGCATGTTTGACATTTAACTGACAAAACACTTGTTTTATGATGGATGATACCAATCAGAACTCCAAAGAAACTTCGCATTCACTACTATAGTCCCTGTGTGGTCATAAACAATCTACAATTGTCCTCATTTGGCTTATTTTAAAGGATTTGATTTAGAAGAATTCACTTCCCACTCTGTATAACTGTTTTTAAAGATCTTACCTCTTGGCTAAGAAATAGAGTAATTTTGTTGAAAGACAATGTACTGTTCTCAAAGGAAAATCTTTCAATTTCCAAGAACAGTTTTTCAGTAACTTATTCTATCTAAATTCTTCTATCAAACTTTTATTCAATTTAGAGAAATAAAAAATAGAACTAATTTTAGTGCTATTTTCCTAGATGTATCCCAATTCATAGCATAGTATGTCCCTGTATATAAAATATATTTAATTTTATAAACATTATAGTTACATTGTTTATGAGTTTTGCCTAAAGCTTAAAATGTTTAACTTTTTAAAATATTTATGAAGTATTACAATTCATGTATTTTTTATTCAAAAGTAAAAATAAAATTGCAATTCATATTTCAAAGCCCTATTAGAAGTAAATAAGGAAATTACAAATGAATAATCTATAGTCAATGCCCTTAAGTAATCTGCCATGTAAGATTCTGCATCTTTGAGGACTAATAATGTACTACTTAGAGTTTAAGGAAAGCTGGGTCAAGTATTCTCTCTCTCTCTCTCTCTCTCTCTCTCTCTCTCTCTCTCTCTCTCATTCTTTCCCTCTCTACCTCATTCATCTCTCTCAATTTCTCATCTGGTTTGATTTTATATACTAATTCTAGTTGTGTTTGACCAAGAATCATATAACCTCTATAATCATAATTCATAGACAGATCCTCAAAGTTTATCATGGTAGTATTTTTCCATATTTCAATAGTATAAAATTATGGATTAGAACACTCAATGAAAGCATCACTAAATGTATCTATGGAGGAAAACAAGTGATGACGAGAGGAAGATGTGAGCATGAGAAATATTAGCTAAGATTGGACAGTGACTGATCAAAGTATAACTGATCGAAGTATGACTGATCAAAGACAGATACTGATATGTACTATGGAATGACATTTTGAGGTGGTGCTAACTCTGTGAAATGCTTAAATGAATACCTAGGTTTATTCTAGCTTCACAAAATCTAATCTTAATTCTACATTTAGAAAGTCAAGAAAGCAAAACTCTGGCTTAAAATGTTGGCTTTGCCTGAGATCCGCAGATTGCCAAAGAACTTTGAATCTGATTCTTCACACAAGTACTTCCCTCCTTGCCCCTTCCCCTTTGGGGGGATCTGCATAAAGACCAACCTGTTTATTTGGTACACATGTGCCTGTGTCCAGCACATGCTAGCTCTTTGGTTGGTGACTCAGACTCAGGGATCCCCCAAGGGTGCAAGTTAGTTGACTTTGTTGGTCTTACTGTGGAGACCCTGCCTTCTTCATGTCTCTCAATCTTTCTTCCAACTCTTCCATAAGACTCCTCGAGCTTTATCTAATGTTTGGTTCTAAATCTCTGCATCTCTTTCAATTGGTTACTGGGTGAAGCTTCTCAGAAAACAGTTATGCTAGGGCAGTTATGCTAAGTTCCTATCTGTAAGCATAACAGAGTATCATTAATAGTGTCAGGGATTGGTCCTTAGCCATGGGATGGGTCTCAATTTGGGGCAATCATTGGTTGGCCATTCCCTCTCTCTATTTTATCTTTGTCCCTGCCCATCTTGTAGGCAGGACATATTTCAGGCCAAAGGGTTTGTGGGTGGTTTGCTTTCCTTATTCCTTCCACTGGGAGTTCTGCCTAACTACAGAAAGTGGCCACTTCAGGATCTGCATACCCCATTGTAAGGACTGCTAAGAATATCAGCTAGAGTAGCCCACTTATATCCTCTGGGGCCTCTCCCTAACCCAGGTTTATGGCAGTCCTAGAGACTGCCTCTGCATCTCCAGTTGATCTCTCCTCTCTCTTCCCTACTCTCCCTACATATCATCTGTCCCTACCCTACTCCAGTCCCCATCTCCTCTTCCATCCAGTTCCCTCCTTCCATCTATCTCCAAAATATATTTTGTTTCCCCTTCTGAGAAAAATTTAAACATCCTCCCCTACACCCTCCATGTTATTTGGCGTCTTTGGGTCTATTGATTATAGCATAATTATCCTATACTTTTTCCACTTATAAGTAAGTACATACCATTCATGTCCTTTTGGGTCTTGGTTACCTCACTCAGGATGCTATTTTCTAGTCACATCTATTTGCCTGCAAAATTCATAATGTTCTTGTTTTTAATGGCTGAGTAGCATTCTATTCTGTAGATATAACATATTCTCTGTGTCCAGTTTTCAATTGAGAGTGATTTAGGTTGTTTCCATTTTCTGACTATTAAGAATAAAGCTGCTATTAACATAGTTGAGCAAATGTCCTCGTGGGATAGTGGAACATCTTTTGTATATATGCCTAGGAGTGGTAGAGCTTGGTATTGAGACAGAACAATTCACAATACTTGGAGAAATTGCAAAATTAATTTCAAGAGTGGTCATATAAGTTTATATTCCCATTAGCAATGGAGGGGTATTCCCCATGCTCCACAACTTCACCTGTGCTGTCCTTTTAGATTTTTTTTTTATCTTAGCCATTCTGGTTTAAGAGTTTAAGGTAGAATCTCATCATAGATTTAATTTGCATTTCCCTGATGAATTCTTCTTTACATGCTTCTCATCCTTATGAGATTCCTCTGCTGAGAATTCTCTGTTTTGCTCTGTACCCCATTTTTTTTTCTTTTTTCTTTCTTTTTTTTTTCGGAGCTGGGGACCGAACCCAGGGCCTTGTGCTTGCTAGGCAAGCGCTCTACCACTGAGCTAAATCCCCAACCCCTCTGTACCCAATTTTTATTTTGGGTTATTTGGATTGTCAGTGTCTAGCTTCTTGAGTTCTTTATATATTTTGGATATTAGCCATCGTGTTAGATGTAGGATTAGTGAAGTTTTTCTCCAATATGTAGGCTCTCATATTGGCAGTGTCCTTTGTCTTTTTAGTTTCAAGCTTTTTAGTTTCAAGAGGTCCCATTTATCAATTCTTGATCTTAGAGCCTGAACCATTGGTGTTCTGTTAAGGAAATTGACTCCTGTACCAATGCACTCAATGCTGTTCACCACTTACTATTCTATTAGATTAAGTGTGTCTGGTTTTATATTTAGGCCTTTGAACCGTTTGGACTGGAGTACTGTGCAGGGTAATAAATGTGAATCTATTTGCATTCTTCTACATGCAGACATCCATAGAGACCAGCACCATTTATTGAAGATGCTCTCCCTTTTCCATTGTATGGTTTTGGTTTCTTGGTCAAAAAGTGTCCATAAGTGTATGAGTTTATATCTGGGTCCTCAATTCAATTCCATTGATCAACTTCTCTCTTTCTCTACCAATACCATACAATTTTTATTAATATTGATCTGTAGTACAGCTCAAAATCAGGGATAGTGATACTTCCAGGAGGTCTTTTATTGTTCAGGATCATTTTAGATATCCTGGGTTTTATGTTTTTCCATATGAAGTTGAGAATTTTTCTTTCAAGGTCTGTGAAAAATTGTATTAGAATTTTGATGAGAATTACACTGAATCTGTAAATTGCTTTAGATAGGTATAAATTTTCACTATATTAATCTTACTAATCCTTGAACATGGGAGATCTTTCCATCTGATATTTTTCTCAATTTCTTTCTTCAGAGACTTTAAGTTCTTGTTATAAAGGTCTTTCAGTTACTTAGTTAGAGTTGCCCCAAGGTATTTTATGTTATTTGTTGCTATTTTAAATGGTCCTTTTTTTTTTCATAACTTCCTTCTCAGTCTGTTAATCTCTTGTGTAGAGGAGGGCTACTGATTTCTTTGAGTCAATTTTGTAGCTAGGCACTTTACTACAGATATTTATCACCTCTAGAAGTTCTTTGGTAGAATTTTGGGGTCATTTATATATAATATATCAGTTGTGAGTAGTGATACTTTGAATTTTTGCTTTCCAATATGCATCTCCCTTGATCTCTTTTATTGCTCTAGCTAGAACATCACGTATTATATTGAAGAGTTATAGGGAGAGTAGATACCTTTCTCTTGTCCTCTACTTTCAATCCTTCCTTTAATTCCCCCAAAGGGGGTCCTGTTCTCAGGTCAGTGGTTTGCTGCTAGCATTGACCTCTGTATTGGACATGCTCTGGATGTGTCTCTCAGGACAGATCTATATCTGGTCCCTTTCAGCATGCACTTTTTAGCTTCATCAATCTTATCTAGTTTTGTTGGATATATATATATATATATATATATATATATATATATATATATATCTTATGTGGGGCAGGCTCTGAATGGCCATTCCTCAGTCGCTGCACTAAACTTTGCCTCCATATCCCCTCCTGTGGATATTTTTCCCCTTTTAAGAAAGAGTGGGAGCATCTGCGTTTTGTCCATCCTTCTTGAGCTTCCTGTGGTCTGTTGATTGCATCTTGGGTAATTTGAGATTTTGGGCTAATATCCAATTATCAATGAGTGTATTTTTGTGATTGGGTGACCTCACACAGGATGATATTTTCTTGTTCATTCCATTTGCCTATGAATTTCATGAAGTCATTGTTTTTGATAGCTGAGTAATAGTCCATTGCGTATATATACGACTTTTTTTTAAAAATCCGTTCCTCTGTTGAAGGGCACCTGGATTCTTTCCGTCTTTTGGCTATTATAAATAATGCTGCAATGAACATAGTGGAACATGTGTCTTTGTTGTATGTTGGAGCATTTTTTGGATATATGCCCAAGAAAGATATAGCTGGATCCTCAGGTAGTAGAATGTGCAATTTTCTGAGGAACCTCCAGACTAATTTCCAGAGTGGTTGTACCAGTTTGCAATCCCACCAACAATGGAGGAGTGTTCCTCTTTTTCCACATCCTTGCCAGCATCTGCTGTCACCTGAATTTTTTATCTTAGCCATTCTGATGGGTGTGAGGTGGAATCAAAGCCATCCAATGGAAGAAAGATAGCCTTTTCAGCAAATGGTGCTGGTTCAACTGGAGGTCAGCATGTAGAAAAATGCAATTGATCCATTCTTATCAGCCTGTACAAAGCTTAAGTCCAAATGGATCAAGGACCTCCACATCAAACCAGATACACTGTAACTAATAGAAAAAAAATTGGGGAAGATTCTCAAACACATGGGCACTAGGGAAAATTTCCTGAAAAAAACACCAATAGCTTATGCTCTAAGATCAAGAATTAACAAATGGGACCTCATAAAACTGCAAAGCTTCTGTGAGGCTAAGGAAACTGTCGTTAGGACAAAAGGGCAACCAACAGATTGGGAAAAGATTTTTACCAATCCTACATCTGATAGAGGGCTAATATACAAAATATACAAAGAACTCAAGAAGTTAGACTCCAGAGAGCTAAATAACCCTATTAAAATGGGGTGCAAAGCTAAACAAAACATTCTCAGCTGAGGAATATCGAATGGTTGAAAAGCACCTGAAGAAATGTTCAACATCCAATTTCTTTATGAGGGAATTTATTGGTATGCACTGTTTTCACAGTGGTCCATAAATTTGGGTATGTTATCGCTACATTTTCCTTGAATAATATAAAGTCTTTAATTTCTTCCATTTTTAATTCCTTGACACTGACCATTGAGTTTCCATGAGTTTGCATACTTTCTGTTGTGTCTGTTGTTGAAGTCTAGCTTGAATCCATGGTGTGATTTAAGCTCAGTGGGGCATAAATGTTCATAGCTGAGTTTTTCTCTTGGTGGAGTTTTCATTTCATGAATATGAAATGGCCTTCCCTGTCTCGTTTGATTACTTTCAGTTGAAAGTCTCATCTATTGGATATTAGAATGGCTATTCCAGCTTGTTTCTTGTTTCCACTTGCTTGAAAAACTTTTCTCAAGCCCTTTATACTGCGATCATGACTATCTTTATTGCTGAGATGTGTTTCTTGCATACTTCAGAATGATGAATTTTGTATACACACCCATCCTGTTAGTCTGTTTTTTTTTTTAAACTGGGAAATTGTGTCCATTGTTATTGAGAGATATTAATAGCCAATGGTAGTTTCTTCTTTTTACTTCAATGTTGGTGGTGATAAAGTGTGTGCGTGTGTGCACACACAAAATTTATTTATTTCTTTAAGATTTCTTGATTATAGTTAGCCAAGTTGAATTGGAGTTTTTTCCCAGTGTCTTCTATAGGGCTGGGTTAATGGAGAGGTATGATTTGAGTTTTGCTTTGTCATGGGATACCTTGGTTCTCCATCTATGGTGATTGACAGTTTTGCTGGGTTAGTAGTCTGGGCTGACATCTGTGGTATCTTAGGGTCTGCTAGACCTCTGTTCAGGCCATTCTAGCTTTTAGAGTCTCGGATGAGAAACTGGGTATAATTCTGAAGTTCTGCCTTTATATGACACTTGGTCTTTATTTTCTGCTTTGAAAATTCTTTGTTCCGTATGCTTAGAATTTTGAGTATTATGTGACAGGAAGCTTTTCTTTTCTTGTACAATCTGTTTTGTGTTCTGTAACCTATTTTCATCTTTATAGGCATAACTTTCTTTAAGGTTAGGAAAGTTTCCCTTTATGATTTTATTGAAGATGTTTTCAGGGTTGTTGAGCTAGGATGTTTCTTCTTCTCTTCTCCTCTTCCTCTTCCTCTTCATCTACTACCACCACCTTCTATTCATATTATTCTTAGTTTTGGTCTTTTCATAGTGTGTCACGTTTCCTGGATGTTTTGTGTCATAAACTTCTTAGATATTTTATTTTGGTTGACTGGTACATTGATTTCTTCTACTGTATCTTCTACACATGAGATATGCTCTTCAACATCCTGTATCCTTTTCCTGACACTATGTTTGTAGTTCCTGTTATTTTTACTAGGTTTTTTATCTTTAGGATTGCCTCAGTTTATGTTTCATTATTGCTACCATTTCTGTTTTCAGGTCTTGGACAGTTTTATTCATATCCTTCACCAGTTTGATAGTATTTTCCTATATTTCTTTATATTTATTTGCTCCCTCATTTAATTTCTCTACCTATTTGGATTTATTTCCTAGTATTTCCTTAAGAGATTTATTTGTGTCCTCTTTAAATCCCTTCTCATCTTTATAAGATTGGATTTAATATCTCTTCCTGTACTTCAGGTTCATTGGGGTATCCAGTATTTGCTGTACCAGGATAGCTGGGTTATAGTGGTGTCATTTTGCTCTGTGTCCTGTTGATTGTGTTCCTACATTGTCTGTAAGGCATCTGTTTTTCCCTTCTGTTGTTTGGATGATCATGATGGCAGCAGGACTTCTCAGGAAGGTGTCAGATGCTGTGTGTCAGATGATGGAACTCAGGGTACCTTACTCTGTTAGCTGTGCCTTAAGCAGATGCCACTGAGTATGCTATGTCTCAGGTGGACCCTTCTTTGCAATATGTGTTCCACTCAGTCCCAGCTGGGGTGATGGACAGATCTAATTAGGTTGGAATGTCATGCTGGGTTCCAAGCTGGTTAGTTTTGGGGTCCCCAAAGGTTTCCACAGGAGGGAAGGTGCTTCTCCAGCAAGTTCATCTAGACTAAGGGGCAAAGCCAGAGCAAATCAATGGTGGTCAGGGTACAGGATCCAACTACACCATTCACCTCAGTAGATTGTCCAGAGAATTTAATCTCTTATCAGTAAGCCACGCCTTTCTCTCTGATTTTCCTTGTTCTAATATTCACTATGTCTAAAATTACAATATTCGCATCAGCTTTCTAGTGGGCATGACATATTTTTTCTCTAATCAGTCTGTGTCTTGAATGCCTGTCAATCATAATCTACTCATTGGATGCACAATGGTACAGTGGTGATGAATGAAGGAGGGGAAGTTTCATTATATTGTCAAAAAATTCCCATACTGTGTCAGTCCTGCAACTGTGACTGTGATCTATCCCTGTGTCTTTTAGCTTCTATCTCATACCTAGAAGAATGGTAGAGAGTACTTTGATTAAGTGCTACTCTGTCTGAAGTAGGACAAGAAAGATCCAGAATATTCTTTAACTTGTAAAACAAAATCAATTATGAAGATCATTCTGGTACTATTCCA
Organism: Rattus rattus; assembly: GCF_011064425.1. Taxonomy (NCBI): domain Eukaryota; kingdom Metazoa; phylum Chordata; class Mammalia; order Rodentia; family Muridae; genus Rattus; species Rattus rattus. Next base: position 147,428,251 of record NC_046156.1, on the reverse strand, counting down.
TAATCATTATTCTTTGCTTATCACTTTGGAAAAAAAATGAGCAACTCTGGAAGTAAAAGGCATGCAAATATATAGCCTCCTTCCACAGTGCAGAACAGGGAGTTTTTCTGTTTTTAATGTTTTTCCTTGGGATTCAATCACTTTGCGAACTTGCCTTTAAAAAGTGTTGACTAATTTATGGCTCCCATGACTTCTACTTGAAAAGAACATATATTTTAGATGTCTCCTGTCAAGATAAGACAGTTTCTTGAGATTTCAGCACAGTAGTTGATGTTCAGGCAGATCATTAATATTTAGCCTATTTGACTTTTGCTCATTGTGTGTTGCAAAAGTTCTAATTTATATATGCTTTAGACATGGAAACTAAAACCTATATGTTACATTCCTGCTTTCAAACTCATGTTTTCCATGTGTTCGTTGGCATTGGCCTTTTCTCTCACCTCTTCCATCTTCCTTCTAATACTATAATTAGGAGATTGCTCATCAGGAAAATGATGGTCATCCTCAAAAAAAAAAAAACTACTTTGTTTAAGGAAATTTACATAATATTGAGATATGTCAAGAATCGAAAGCTGCTCAATAACGGTGCCAAGGTAAGATCACAGTAAATCACCTTAAGAATCACTTTCACGACAGGGATTTGGTTTTTATTTCATTTCTAGAATTACTTAAATTAGCAACTAAAATCAATCTAAAAAGAAATAAAAACTCGTTATAATCGTAGAAACATAAAGAATTTAGTATCAGGTTCAGCTTACTAACTTCAGTTCACATGCACCAATCTAATAAAAAGTATATATATATATATATATATATATATATATATATATATATATCCACTAGTTATGTAGGTCACGTACATACACATTATATATTTAAAGGGGATGAAAAAGAAGTGCAACTGCAAAGATCAAATGATTTGGACAGAGGCATGTGTTTTATTCCCAAGTTAGTACATTACAGAAATTGAAATTTTCAATGGCATGCACCAGAATTCAGATGTATAGAAAGCATTTATACAAGCCATGTTTCATAGACACCAAACATATTATTTAAGCACTTATATACACTGGAACCACTTAACTATTTTAAATAAAAGACATTTTGATACATATTTATTAAAAATATTACTTAGCTGTATATTTGAATTCAATTTCCCAAAATGATCTTAGAGAATTTGAATCTCTTGAAACAGATTTCTTTAATGACCAGCTCAGCTCGAAAGATATATTTTCCTCAGTTTAATGACAGTTGGTTCTGATCTATTTAAGAACTGTAGCAACAAAAAAAATACTCTTTCACCTTAAATCATTTTATTTTTCTTGAGCTTTTCTATGCCCCTGTAACTAAAAATGTCAGTTAAAGTTTAACTTCTATTTGGCCAATCTTTGAAATTCCTAAAGACATAGCACATAGCTCTTAGCTATAATGATAGGAGTCCTACTGGAAAAAATGGTAGCAAGTGCATGTGCACATTTGCAGCAGTGTTTATGACATCAGAAGTCAGCCCCTGACTCAACACACACTGGAGAAGAGTCACAGAGTGGCTTGTATTCATAGACAAATGATATTTAAATTCACTCTAAATTTCCTACTTTATTTCCAAGGCAAATGTAGCATGACACTTTAGAAAAACTGAGCAACTCTTTGACAAATTTTCTCAAGTTTAGTATTGGAACAGTTTCAATACAAAGCTCTGACAAATGCTCTCAAACTTGATATTATGAAGCAAGCTAATTTCTCCAGTGGAAATATTAACCTGCAAAGACAGAAAGCAGAAGACACTTTTTCAGTATACACAGCATGTTTTAGAACCTTTCAAGTTAAAAGTCTTGAAAAGATCAGGAATACAAGGCTGATACCTAACATAGTAAAAGCAATATACAGCAAAACAGTAGTCAACGTCAAACTAAATGGAGAGAAATTAGAATCAATCCCACTAAAATCAGGGACTAGACAAAGCTGCCCACTCTCTCCCTACTTATTCAATATAGTACTTGAAGTCCTAGTCAGAGGAATCAGACAAAAAAAGGAGGTCAAAGGGATACAAATTGGAAAGGAAGAAGTCAAAATATCACTATTTGCAGATGATATGATAGTATACTTACGTGACCCCAAAAATTCCACCAGAGAACTCCTAAACCTGATAAACACCTTCATCAAAGTAACCGGATATAAGATTAACTCAAAAAAATCAGTACAATTTCTCTACTCAAAGGATGTTCAGGCTGAGAAAGAAATTCGGGAAACAAGAGCCTTCACAATAGTCACAAGTGATAAAAAATACATTGGCTTGACTCTAACCAAGCAAGTGAAATATGTGTATGACAAGAAATTCAAGTCTCTTAAGAAATAAATTGAAGAAGATCTCAGAAAATGGAATGATCTCATATACTATTGGATTGGTAACATTAATATAGTAAAAAAAGGTCATCTTGACAAAAGCAATCTATAGAGTCACTGCAATCCCCATCAAAATTCCAACTCAATTCTTCATAGTGTTAGAAAGAGCTATTTGCAAATTCACTTGGAATAACAAAAGACCTAGGGACAATTATTCTAAACAATAAAAGAACTTCGAGGAGAATCACTATCCCTGACCTCAAGCTGTATAATATAGTACTCCTGATAAAAACTGCATGGTATTGGTATAGAGACAGGCAGGTAGATCAGTGGAATAGAATTGAAGACCCAGAAATCAACCAATACACCTATGGTCATTTGATCTCTGACGACGAGATAAAATCATCCAGTGAAAAATAGACAACATTTTGAACAAATGGTGCTGGTTCAACTGTTGGTCAGCATGTAGAACAATGCAAATCAATCCATTCTTATTTCCTTGTAAAAAGCTCAAGTCCAAGTGGATCAAAGACCTCCACATTAAACCAGATACCCTGAAACTAATATAAGAGAAAATGAGGAAGAGCCTGGAACACATAAGTATGTGGGATAATTTCCTGAACAGAACACCAGTGATTTTGGCTCTAAGATCAAGAATAAACAAATGGCACCTCTTAAAACTTCGAAACTTCTTTTGTCAATAGGACAAAATGGCAAACAACAGATTATAAAAAGATATTTACCAACCCTATATCTGACAGATGTCTAATATTTAATATACACAAAGAACTTTAGAAGTTAGACTCCAGAAAACCAAATTATCCTATTAAAAATGGTGACAGAGCTAAACAAAGAATTCTCAACTGAGGAATATCAAATGTCCAAGAAGCACCTAAAGAAATGTTCAACATCCTTAGTCACCAGGTTAATGCAAATAAAGGAGACACTGAGATTCGATATCACGCCAGTCAGAATGGCTAAGTCCAAAAACTCAGGTGACAACAGATGCTGGTGAGAATGTGGAGAAAGGAACACTCTGCCATTGTTGGTGGGACTCCAAGCTGGTCCAACCACTCTGGAAATCAGTCTGAAGCTTCCTCAGAAAATTGCACATTCTACTACCTGAGGATCCAGCTATACCTTTCTTGGGCATATACCCAAAAGATGCTCCACTATATAACAAGGACACATGCTCTACAATGTTCACAGCAGCCTTATTTATAATAGCCAGAAGCTGGAAAGAACCCAGATGTCTGTCAAAAGAGGAATGGATACAGAAAATGTAGTACATTTACACAATGGATTACCAGTCAGTTATTAAAAACAATGATTACATGAAATTCCTAGGCAAATGGCTGGAACTAGAAAATATCATCCTGAGTGAGGTAACCTAGTCACAAAAGAACACACAGGGTATGGACTCACTGATAAATGGATATTAGCCCAAAAGCTGGGAATATACAAGAAACAATTCACAGACCATATGAAGCTCAATAAGCAGGATGGCCAAAATGTGCATGCTTCAGTCCTTCTTTGAAGGGGAACAAAATACTCAGGGGAGGAAAAACATGGACAAAGAATGGAGCATGGAATGAAAGAAAGGCCATCCAGAGACTGCCCCACCTTGGGATCCAGCCTGTATGCAGCCAACAAACCCAGTCACTATTGCTGATGCCAAGAAGTGCTTGCTGACAGGAGCCTGATATGGATGTCCCCTGAGGCTCTGCCACAGCTTTACTGATACAGATGAAGACACTTGTAGCTAACCTTTAGACTGATCCCAGAGACCAGAATGGTGTAGTTAAAGAACTAAAGGAACTGAAGGGGTTTGCAACCCCATAGGAAAAAACACAATATCAAACAACCAGACCTTTTAGAGTTCCTGGGGATTAAACCACCAACCAAAGAATACACATGGAGGGACCCATGGCTTCAGCAGCATATGCAGCGTAGGATGGCATTGTCTAGTGTCAATAGGAGAAGTCTTTGATCCTGTGAAGGCTTGTTTACACAGTGTAGAGGAAAGTGAGGGTGTTGAGGGGAGAGTGGATGGTTGGGAGTGAGAGCATCTTCATTAAAGCAGGTGGAAGGGGCATGGGAGAGGGTGGAAAGGGGATGACATTTGAAATGTAAATACATAAAAAATCCTCTATCAGATATGGCATTAGTGAAGACTTTTCCCCAATCTGAAAGATGCCAATTTGACTATGTCGTTTGTTTTATAGAAGCTTTCCAGTTTCATGAGGTCCCATTTATCAATCTGTAGGAAATTTCTGCCTGAGCCAATCAGTTCAAGACTCTTTCTCAATTTCTCTTCTATTAGATTCAGTATATCTGGTTTTATGTTGAGGTTCTTGAACTACTTGTACTTGAGCACTGTACATGGTGACTAATATGGTTCTATTTTCGTTTTTCTACATACAGGCATCCAGTTAGACCAGTACCATTTAATGAAGATGCTTCTTTTTTTCCATTGGATATTTTTGGCATCTTTGTTAAAGATCAAGTATGCATTAAGTGTGTGGTTTTATTTCTGGGTCTCCAGTTCTACTCCATTGATCAACCTGTCCTTCTCTGTACCAATACCATGCAGTCTTTACCACTATTGCTCTGTAGTAGAGTTTGAGTTCAGGGATGGTGATTCTCTCAGCTGTTCTTTCATTGTTAAGAAATGCTTTCACTATTCTGGGTTTCTTGTCTTTCCAGATGAATTTGAGAATTGCTCTTTCCATGTCTTTGAAGAATTGTGTTGGGATTTTGATGGGGATAGTATTGAATCTGTAGACTGTCTTTGGTAGGATGGCCATTTTTACTATGCTATTTCTGCCAATCCATGGGCATGGGAGATCTCTCCATTTTCGGAGATATTCTTTGATTTCTTTCTTGAGAGACTTGAAGTTTTTATCACAAAGATCTTTCACTTGTTTGGTGAGAGTTACCCCCAAGATATTTTATATTATCTGTGGTTATTGTGAAGGGAATTGTTTCCCTAATTTCTTTCTCAGCCTGTTTATTATTGGTATAAAGGAAGCCTACTGATTTATATCTGGCCACCTTTTTCAAGTTGTTTATCAGTTGTTACCATTCTCTGGTAGAATTTTTAGGGTAACTTATGTATACTATCATATCATCTGCAAAGAGTGATACCTTTAATTCTTCTTTGCCAATTTGTATCCCCTTGATCTCTTTTGTTGTTGTTATTCTAGCTAGCAATTTGAGTACTACATTGAGTAGAAATGGGGAGAGTGGGCATCCTTGTCTTGTCCCAGAATTTAGTGGTATTGCTTCAAGTATCTCTCTATTTAATTTGATATTGGCTGTTTGTTTGCAGTAAATTACTTTTATTATGCTTAAGAATGGGCCTTGAATTCCTGATCTCTCCAATACTTTTAACATGAAGGGGTGCTATATTTTGTCAAGTGCATTTTCTTCATCTAAAGAGATGGTCATGTGATTGTTTTTCCTTTGAATTTGTTTATATGGTGGATTCTGTTAGTAGATATTTGCATATTGAACCAACCTTGCATCCCTGGGTTGAAGTCTACTTGATCATGTTAAATGATGGTTTTCATATGTTCTTGAATTCAGTTTGCAAGAATTGTATTAGTTTTTGCATCAATATTCCTAAGTGAGATTGGTCTAAAGTTTTCTTTTTAGTTGGATCCTTCTGTGGTTTAGGTATCACAGTAATTGTGGCTTCATAGGATGAATTAGGCAGTGTTCCTTCTTTTTCTTTTATTGAACAGTTTGAGGAATATTGATATCTGGTCTTCTTTGAAGGTCTGTTAGAACTCTAAACTAAATCCATCTGGCCCTATGCTTTTTTTGGTTGGGAGGTTTTTAATGACGTCTTCTATTTCCTTATGTGATATGGGCCTGTTTTAAAAGTTTACCTGCGCTTGCTACTTTGGTATGTGGTATCTGTCTGGAAAACCATCCATTTCATCTAGATTTTAGAGTTTTGTTGGGTATAGGCTTTTGTAGTAGGATATGATGATTTTTTTTTAATTTCCTCCATTTCTGTTGTTAATGTCTAAAATATATAAAGAACTCAAGCAGCTTACTACAAGAAAACCAAACAACCCAATCCAAAAATGTGGTATAGAACTAAAGCAAGAATTCAAAATAGAGGAATCTTAAATGGTTAAGAAGCACCTAAAGAAATGTTGAAAGTCCTAAGTGATCAGAGAAATGCAAATCAAAACGACCCTGAGATTCTGCCTTGCACCAGTCAGAATGGCTAAGATCAAAATCTCACATGACAACACATGTTGGCGAGAATGTGGAGAAAGAGGAACACTCCTCCATTGCTGGTAGGATTGCAAACTGATACAACCTCTCTGGAAAACAATTTGGATGTTCCTCAGAAAATTGAAAATCAAACTACATAAAGTCCCAGAAATACCACTCTTGGTAATATACTCCAAGATGCCTCACCATATAACGAGGACACATGATGCTCCACTATGTACATAGCAGCCCTATTTATAATAGCCAGAAGTTGGAAACAACCCAGATATCCCTCATCAGAGAAATACAGAAAATTGGTACATTTACACAATGGAGTACTACTCAGCTATTAAAAATAATGAGATTCACAGGCAAATGGATAGAACTAGAAATATCAACCTGAGTGAGTTAACCCAGTCACAAAAGAACATACATGATATGTACTCACCGATAAGTGGATATTAGGCAAAAAGCTTGGAATGCGGACATTACAATTTACAGACCATATGAAGCTCAAGAAGAAAGACCAAAGTGTAGAAGCTTCAGTTCTATTTAGAAGTGGGAATAAAATAATCACAGGAAGTAGAAGGTAGGAAGGATTTGGGAAGAAGTGAGCATAGGGAAGGGAATGGGAGAGCAGGATCAGATATGGGAGGAGAAACGGCAGATGTATAGAGGGTCAGAAAATGGAACAGAGTTGTGTAGGAATGGGGGATGGAGAACTGGAGGTAGCCACGAGCAAGTCCCAGATGTCAGAAAAGCAAGAGTCTCCCAGGACCCAACAGAGATGATATTAGCTGAAATACAAGGGTGGGGGGAGAACCTATAAAACTATATCCAGAGCTTAGGCATGACCCCCACTTGAGAGATGGGGCCACCCACTCACCTCATAAATTTTACCCCAGAATTACTCTGTCTAAAGGAAGTACAGGGACAACGAATAGAGCAGAGACTGAAGGAAAGGCCATCCAGAGACTACCCTACCTGGGGGTCCCTCCCATATTCAGATATCAAACTGTAATACTATTGCAGAATACAAGAACTGCTTGTTAACCAGAGCCTGATTTAGGTGTTTCCTGAGAGGCTCTGTAAGAGTCTGTCAAATACAGAGGCGGATGCTCACAGCAAACCATTGGACTGAAAAGGGGACCCCAATGGAGGAGTTGAGAGAAGGGTTGAAAGAGCTGAAAGGGTTTTCAACTCCATAGGAAGAACAACAATATCAACCAACCAGAACCCCCACCCTCACGAGCTTCCAGGTTCTAAACAAACAACCAAAGAGTACACATGGAGGGACCCATGCCTCTAGTTGCATACGTAGCAAAGGATGGCCTTATCTGGCATCAATGTGAAGTGGCACCCTTGGTCTTGTGAAGGCTTGGTTAGATGCCCCAGTGTAGGGGAATGCTTGGGTGGTAAGGCATGAGTGGGTGGGTGAGTGGGGGAGCACCCTCATAGTATGGGTATGGGGATGGGATAAGGGGGCTTTCAGAGGGTAAACCAGTAAAGGATATAACATGTGAAATGAAAATAAATAAAATGTTCATTAAAAAATGAAATATAATAAAATAAAGAACTTTAACACAAGGTCCTGTCTGACTCTAGAACTAAAGTACTATTGGCAATATGAAGGAAGCAGAAATCTCAGAACGAAAGGAAAGCAAGAAGGCATGGCATACTCAACAGCAGACCATGGCCTCTAATCATTAGCTTATGAAATTCCAAAGTGCCTTCATAAAATTCCTTTTGTTTAATCCTACTAGATTTTACGCCCTTGAGTTTAGAGGTTGTGTTCTTTATCTCTGATCGGCCCAAGGATCTAACAATATTTTCAACCCCTCTGCTGCATCTTGTGGAATGAAGGATGAGTTAATTTAGAAGCTAAAAATTTGTGCAGCTAAAGCCTCACAGGGTCGTATTCGGTGCTGATTTTCATTTGCTCCTCTCTGCAGCTCTCCCTAGATGCCTTTTCACATGGGATCGTTATGTTGAGGAAGAAGTGGGCACTTTTGCTTCTATGAATAATAAAATGAGCTTGGGAGGGCTTCTGAGAATACCTAACCTAATTAAATGAAGTGTTATTAAATTTTAATTAATGTGTGCTATTCAGAATTAGTCAGATCCATAGTGGTACTCATGCTTTGCAATGGTGACAAAAGCTGCTGGCACTCTCCAGGGACGCCAGCTACATTTTATTTTTAAGGCTCAGTATATTATTTTTTCTACTAAAATAAGAATATGCTTCCTTGTTCCTCCTCAGACCAGGAACTAATAATGTTTTACATGTGAAGACATTCAGTCTTCTAAATTACAGTTCTTGAAAGCTGCTTTTTCCAAACATTGACTCCAAAGATCTGAACGTGCCACCAAACAGTTGTACATCCCGTGCTAACAATAAACAGACCCACCTGGAAACAACCAACAGTCATGCTGTTAGGCTGTATAAAATATGAAAAAGAAAACAATAAGTCACTAAGGTTAAATCAAGTCTTAAAAATATTTGTGTAATAGGAGAATAGCCTCTTTGTGTATTTTGTCTAATGTGTGTATCAACTAACATTTTAATACAATTACAGTTATAAATATTAACTTCCCTTAGCTTATGAAAGTGTAATTTACCTTTCTCGTTTTCAAGAATAGTATTGTACAATACTTTTTTTTGAAGGAATCCTAGTAAATGAGTCATTACATTAAAAAAAAAAAACCAGGTAACTTTCCATTTTTTTCATAGGCAGTATATCTAAAATGAATGTATCCTGCAAAGAGTTAGGAAGTTTTCAGATAAAGATACTAAAGAATAAATGAATCAGCAAAGTCACAGATGCTGTTTCCAATGTGAGTTGGCAAAAACATAATAGAAGCATGAACTTAAAGGTCGTCTCAACTGTGTGATTTATTTATACGTATTTATACCAACTTCTATTTAAAAGAAACAACTTATATGAGTTTTGCACATATCATTAGTCACAAATATGTTGAAATCTCCAGAGCAAAGATAATAATTTTAAACTTTAGACAGTATTAGATTATATTTCACTCAAGTATGAGACAGTGTTATCAGATTTTTCTTAAACCTAAATGTGATTTAACCTTTTTTCTGTACTGAAAATTTAGCCTGAGGTCCTGTGTGTGCAGGGTTACTGCTGTACCCCTGAGCTATGCTGATGGGCCACTAAATGGTAAATCTGACCCTGACTTTTAGTTAAGCATCATTATGAAGGCAGTGTATAATTGTCATTAAAATGAAATGTTCAGTACAATTTCAGTTCTGTGCCTTTGATTTAAGGAGGGACAAGGGAGAGTGACAGTTTTTCCTCTTCAATCAAATATTCAACCTTGAGTGTATGTAGTGCATCTAGAATAGGTCTTCTTGTGCTTTGTGTTTCTGTAGAAGATCAAGGCTGTCTGCACTTAAATGTACAATAATTAGCTGGGCTAAGGTTAAAAGTCAATTCAACAAATTATTCATTTATTTGATCACTGGATATATTCCTTTGGAAATAATAATCCTCATGTGGTTAAAATATTAGGAAATAGGAGGAGAAAAAGCCTTTAGTAGTCAATTCTTAGACCTAAAATTTCGCTACCCACAGATTGTAAATTTTCAGGTTTTACACACAAATTTAGGTATTTTATATGCAATGAATACTGCAAATATAATTTTATACAAATTAATTTTGTAAAGATCATGCAAAATTTTACAAACTCTTAGCATGTACATTGGACTAACTGGAGGATTACTTCACATCAGAATACTGAAGGTCCGCAGTCCTTTTAAAGCTACCTATAATTGCCTAGGGTATAGGTTATACATGTCCAAGTATGCATATAAGAAAATGCATAGGTGTGAATTAAAACTAACTCTCCCCTTTTCTAGAATATTGAAGAACATAACATTTGTTTCTAAAATGTTATTGTACACATATAAGAAACATATTATGCATATGAAAATTTCAATAATTGTTGATGAACTTGCCACACACCTTAGTTGAGAATACATAGAGTTAATATCAAACTTGTCCATAAGAGAGTGACTGTAAGTTCATTTCATATGATCAAAAGCCATTGATTTTTGTGACCTGCTTACCTTTAGTCTACTTTTTCAATTGATTTTTCAGAATCTTATTTTTATTTTCAACTTACATAGAAAGAGTTCTTCTCATAAGTCTTAAGAAAATTTTAAAGTGAGGCAGAGTCTCCCACTTGAAAGCAGACATTGCTGAAGCAAACCATCTAAGTAACCATCATTCTGCCAGGTATCCTCTATGTTTGTCTCTTTTGTTCTTGGCTGTCATACCCCCTGAGCAGTAACAAGGGAGTTAGGATCAGAACTCCAGTGTTCATGCTTATGCAGAAAGTACTTGAGCCATGTCCTGCATCTTCTATGTCTTCTGTTTTCATCCTGAACAGACAGTAGCTTGCCTTCTTTCACCTTTTATTAATATTCCATGCTATCTTCCTTGTCTCAATCCAAACACACAGTTTATGTCAAATGATTGCAGTAAATGGAATTATATGATGCTGTGAAGATCACAATAGCACTCTAACACCCTGACGTTCTTCCCATTTCTTGGAGTATGCAAGGCCAGGGGTCAAAACTTTACATGTAGTTTTGATTGGATTTATTTCCCCAATTTATCTACACTAGAAAATAAACTCACACAACTCAAAATAGTTTGAAAATTTGTATATTTTAAAGAGTTATTTTTATGTGCAGTTACTATTCTTTTGTTCATATTCTAACAGTAAAATCTATGTTGTTTCCATGAATCCCTCTATATATTCCTTTCATTAAATTGAGATCAGTCACATTTCCTAAATAACTTTGACACCCCCATTTCCTGACCATATAGTTTTTATTTTATGTAAATGAGTATCAGCTAGTCAACAAATGTCAGCTAAATAATTAGATAAATGTTTAAAAAGAGGAATCAGTGGATGATGAATTTACACATAAGACTTTTATTATTCTGTGTTTAAAAAAATTTATGAAAACTATTTGCCCTGAAACAAAAACAGCTTTGATTCAATGAATGAAAAAAATGAATAAATGAGTAGCTAAGTTTTTAAATAACCTAGAAACTCATGTATTGCCAATATTTTGAGCTTAAAACCAAAGAATTACAGCCAACTTCTAGCTCATCATTTCAACTTTCTCTGTTAGATGCAAGTACTTTTGACAACCCAGCTTTGTAACTTTGTTTCCCAAAAGATATATGAAAAGATGCTTTTAATAAAAGAGATGAAAAGAGATCATGAGTTTGAGATAGGAGTAAGGGAGTGGGTATCATCAGAGATTCTGGATGGGAAAAGAAAAGGGGAAATGTCATTAAAGTTTAATTTTAAAAAATAAAAACTAGTAATTTTTAAAAAGGATTGAACCTGACAATAAAATTCTTCTGTGTTCTGACATTTAAAGAATTAGAGCTTAAAACCTGCCTAGAAAAGCTTTCATCTGTCCTCATACAGATCAGAGCTTGGTTACTCAGATGGCATCAGTATTCAGATTTTATTACTTCACAGCCTCCTCCCTTTTACTTTGATGTGATCAATTTTAGCATAAGAAAAATATGACATCATATAAAAATAAAGATATATAGAAGTAAAGAAACTTGAGACTTATATAAAATTGATACACTATTGAGAAAACTTTGAATAGGTAATCTTCTTAAAATACAGTGCATGGTCTAGGTGCATCAACATGGCAGACCTTCCTGAGGGCTCTCAGCCCATGGTTTTACCTCTTTCATTCAAAGCAAGAAAAACAGTGTGTGCTACTGACCAGAATACTTGTGACAGGATAAAGAAGCTGCAGACACCCTGGAGTTTTCAGATTCACTTTTTAAAAAGTGTTAAAGACCTCAATTTGAAAGTTACTGAACTATGTGATAGTGTATGAATTTTATATCACAAAGTAGTGCATAACTGTAAATAAATGTACAAGATTAAGGTGTATTAACTTTGCACTTTAAAATATAAAAAATGTATTAAAAGATTTCTAAGAAAAGTGAAAATGTGACTTTAATTCTGTTAAGTTATATTCAAAAGCAAATAGTCATTTGTGTATGTGTGGCACCTTTCTGTAACCAATGGAACCAATTACTATTATTGATAAGAAAATGGAACTTGATTTTATTTAGAAGTTTTAACTGTGTTATCTGTGATAGAGTGTGACATTATATCCTCCGGAGCTCTGCCTTTACTGTGCTTTGATTTCAGGTCACACATTTCTCTTTTAAATGTCTTAGCATGGTTTAATGAAAGACCCCTAAATACCTACATCTCTCTCTGATTAGCTATCTTAGAAAACTAATTAAGTAATCAATAAACAGAACAGGTATAAGTCAATAGAACTGCTGATAAGAATGCATGATCTTCAACCTACAACAACACAGTTGTTAGCAATTACAGGGGAAGCTATATCTTAAAGTTCATTAAAGACACACTTGTAAAGCTATTAAATGTTATCTGGGAATGTTTCCATATTATTTATAACAGCTTTTTATTACTAAGTTTTAACTCACAGTTTATTTTCAAGCAAAAAAAAAATAAACAACATTGGAACGTGAATCTCATTACAGATGGCTGTGTCTGTCACTAATTTATTCATCAATTAGCATATATTTACATTATTTATACTATGTTGCAGATGTTGTTTTACTCACATGTACAAACATAACAATGCCAATAACTCAGCCCTCAGTCAGGCCACTGTTGAGTGAGACAGACTCAAAGAAAAGCTGCATTTATACAGTTCATAGATTTCTCACTGTATAAAAATGAGAATTAAGATTTTTCATCAGGAGTGGAAAGATGGTGTCAATTGCCCTTAATTCCTGCACTTTAGGCAGAGCCAGTCAGTTGACTCAAGGACAGCCTGGTCTACTGAGTAAATTCTCGGGCAGTCTAGGGAAAACACACACACACACACACACACACACACACACACACACACACACACACACAGAGAGAGAGAGAGAGAGAGAGAGAGAGAGAGAGAGAGAGATTACCATGGTATGTTTTGAGGCAAGACAGGGAAGTTTCATGGAGGAAAGAAAGAAAGAAAGAAAGAAAGAAAGAAAGAAAGAAAGAAAGAAAGAAAGAAAGAAAGAAAGAAAAGAAAAGAAAGAGAGAGAAAAAAAAGCTAAAATTTCTTTTACCTGCACAGTGGTGGTACATGCCTTTAATCCCAGCACTTAGGCAGCCAAGGTTGGAAATCTATGAGTTCAAGTCCAGCCTGGTTTACAGAAAGATTTACAGTACTACAGGATGGCCAGTCCCACACAGAGAAACACTGTCTAGGGAGAATAAAAAACTCTTCTCATGTTATTTCTGGGATAACTTCAAGGATCTAATATTTGATTTTGGCGAACCACACATCACTCTGCTACAGATCTTTATAAATGGCCACTGATACAAGAACACTGAAGAATGTTCCTTCTCAATTCACAATCAACCACCCTCAAAAGTTAACACTGTCCTTTCTGAACTACTACAAACATGTCTTCTCTCCAAGAGTAAAACTATTGATCTCATTCCTATGTTGACAAGGCATGTAAATGACCCTCCATTGATTGTGAAACGAAACTCATTTCCATTTCTCAAGATTTGCTCATTGAATTGAGTAGGGAATTTTCGAGGGTCACCAAGTTATCAAGAATCACCATCCCTGACTTCAAGCAGTATTACAGAGCAATAGTCATAAAAACTGTATGGTATTGGTACAGAGACAGGCAGGTAGACAAGTGGAAAAGAATTGAAGACCCAGAAATGAACCCACACACCTATAGCCACTTGATCTTTGACAAAGGAGCTAAAACCATCCAATGGAAGAAAGATAGCATTTTCAACAAATGGTTCTGGTTCAACTGGAGGTCAGCATGTAGAAGAATGCAGATCGATCCATTCTTATCACTCTGTACAAAGCTTGAGTCCAAGTGGATAAAGGACTTCCACATCAAACCAGATACACTCAAATTATAGAAGAAAAAGTGGGGAGGAGTCTCAAACACATGGGCAATGGGGAAAATTTTCTGAAAAAAAAAAAACAAAACAATGGCTTATGCTCTAAGATCAAGAATTGACAAATGGGACCTCATAAAACTGCAAAGATTTTGTAAAGCAAAAGACACTGTCTTTGGGACAAAACAACAACCAACAGATTGGGAAAAGATCTTTACTAATCCTACATCTGATAGAGGGCTAATATATAAAATATACAAAGAACTCAAGAAGTTAGACTCCAGAGAGCCAAATCACCCTATTAAAAATGGGGTACAGAGCTAAACAAAATATTCTCAGCTGAGGATTATCGAATGGCCAAACAGCACCTAAAGAAATATTCAACATCCATAGTCATCAGGGAAATGCAAATCAAAACAACCCTGAGATTCCACCTCACACCAGTCAGAATGGCTAAGATAAAAAAGTCAGGTGACAGCAGATGCTGTCTAGGATGTGGAGAAAGAGGAACACTCCTCCATTGTTGGTGGGATTGCAAACTGGTACAACCACTCTGGAAAGCAGTCTGGAGGATCCTCAGAAAATTGGACACTACACTACCTGAGGACCCAGCTATACCTCTCTTGGGCATATACCCAAAAGATGTTCCAACATATAACAAAGGTAAAGGCTCCACTATGTTCATAGCAGCTTTATTTACAATAGCCAGAAGCTGGAAAGAATCCAGATGCCCTTCAACAGAGGAATGGATCCAAAAAATATGGTACATCTTCATATGGAGCTATCAAAAACAATGACTTCATGAAATTCATAGGCAAATGGAATGAACTAGAAAATATCATCATGAGTGATGTTACTCAATCACAGAAAAACATACTTGGTATGCACTCACTGATAAGTGGATATTAGCCAAAAAGCTCAAATTACCCAAGATGCAATCCACAGACCACAGGAAGCTCAAGAAGGATAACCAAAATGCAGATGCTCCCACTCCTTCTTAAAAGGGGGGACAATATTCATAGGAGGTGATATGGAAGCAAAGTTTAGAGCAGCCACTCAAGGAATGGACGTTCAGAGCCTGACACATATGTGGCCCATATATATATATATACAGCCACCAAACTAGATAAGATTGATGAAGCTAAAAAATGTATGCGGAAAGGGACTGGATATAGATCTCTCCTGAGAGACACATCCAGAGCATGTCCAATACAGAAGTCAATGCTAGCAGCAAACCACCGAACTGAGAATAGGACTCCCTTTGGGGGGGGGATTAGAGGAAGGATTGAAAGAGTTGAAGGAGCTTGCAACCTCATAAAAACAACAATGCGAAATGTAAATAAGAAATACTCAAGTTAATAAAAACAAACAAACAAACAAAACAAAACAACAATGCCAACCAACCAGAGCTTCCAGGGACTAAACCACTACAGAAAGACTATACATGGACTGACCCAGGGCTCCAACTGCATATGTAGCAGAGAGTAGCCTTGTTAGGGCACCGGTGGAAGGGAAAGTCTAAGTATTGCCAAGGTTGGACCCCCAGTGCAGGGGAATATGGGGGAGAGCAATAAGAGGGATGTATAGGGGGAATATCCGTATGGGGGAGGGGAAGGGAAGGAAATAGGGGCTTAAGGACAGGAAACTGGGAAGGGAAATAACCTTTGAAATGTAAGTAAAGAGATGTATAATAAAAAATTAAAAAAAAAAAAAGAACTACCCAACAGAAAGAGTAAAGGTAGATTCAGGAACCCAGAGAAGTCTGCAGAAGTCAGAAGGGAGAGGTGCACAGTCTCACAGAAGAATAAATGTGGGAGGGCAGCCCTGTGTGAAGTGTGTCCTCAAGAAAAGAACACGAAAGTGTACTGGGAAGTCATTGGCTCAATAGGAAAAACAACTTCCAATAATCACTGCTTTGGGTACAATTCCCTTAAGGAAAATGGCATCACATCTTCCATGTAATGAGACCTTAAACACAAAATCCCTGTTCTTAGTGCAAGACAAAGCTATTGGTGTGGCCTTTCACTGTCCCAGCTCTATGGTGAGCCTTTTACCTACTCCATTAATTGTTCCAGATTTCAAGTATTTCACTGTATAATAATGTTTCAAAAAGTTAAATGCTGAATATACTGTGCATATTTTGAAGTTGTGGATTTACTTGAATAACAGGACTTATAATTAAGATAGAGATTTTAAATTTCATTAGTAAAATGCTCAATTTAAAATGAAATATATTATGTAGACAAAATTGTCTTTTACATTTGCAGTTCACTTATTTTTTAAACTTTGCTTTAAAATAATAAATTATTGGGGCTAAAGAGATGGCTCTGCAGCTAAGAGGAGCTGGATTCAGTTCGTGACAATGTGTGAGGGCTAAAATTATCTGTGGATCTAAGTGTTTAATACAGTTAGAAATTATATTGGTTTAAAAATATGACTAGGAGGTTCACAGTCAGTTGCCTAAGTTAACAGTACTTTTCATTTATTCTCTCCTATTTTTCTTGTTTTAAGTTCAGTTAGAGTGTTGTTTGTCACCCAAGATAAAAAAGACATTCTTGCACTATTGTGGAATATTTTGGGGCTGGTCATTACTGCAGTTCACTGACTTCACATGGGTAGGATTCTCACCGTTTTCCTCCCTTGGCAGCTTGTACAGCACCTTCTGATACTGTAAGATCCAGTGCTCAAGAAAGAGTCTTCCAAGTAAATTCTATCTTAAATTATCTAAATATCTTGTCTGAAGTGTGTTGTCTCTTCAGCAATATAGTCATACCTCCCGTTCTGGGAGGTATCTAGGGGTAATAATAACAACCTATATTATTTTAGAGTCCCTTGAACTCCTCTGACATACAATGAAAAGGGAAGTTTTCCTAGCCTGGTACCCAGGCTTTTGCAAATAACCTATGCCTCTTGGGGAAAGTGTCCTTCTATTGTGTAGCATAACTCAATTTAACACACACACACACACACACACACACACACACACACACACACACACACACATTCCATATAAATATCTTTAAGTAAGCTTGCAAAATAATGTTTCTTTATAGCCGTTCAAACATCTTTAGGGTTAATTATCTGTTCTACCCTCTCCCTCTCTATTACCCTTCATCTGCCACTTCCACTTGAAATCCCCTCCCCCTCCATTTTTCTCCATTTCCTTCTTCATGCCACCTGTAAATAGTAACCATTAAATTCTATCAATTTATTTCATGATCAATCCAAGCTGGCATTTGAAAATTTAAAGTTCATAATTAGCCTTTTCTGGTATACGTGTAAAAAGAATAAGGCCAATATTTCTATAATTCTGTAGTCAACAAGTCATATTAAAATATTTTATTGACTCATTTACTGAGGAAGTAAAGTAGTTGTGTGTCTAGCAGATCTTTATACCCAAAATGATCATTTGAATGGTTTGAGCTAAGAGAAACATATATTCTTTCCAGAATTGTGTAAGACCACATGTAATACAGGAACTTTAAATTTCTAGTATGTCTAGAGATATACCTCTCAGACAAATAAATGTTAGGAAAAATTGTCTTCTGCCCTTGGGATTGGGTGACAGAGGTCTTTTTATGACTCATAATATCACATCTTAGGATGCAGCACTCTGAAAATGGAATAGAATAATTAACATATAGATCTTCAGGCATTTTCTAGCAAAGGGGAGAGGAACTGGTGAACAGGGTGAGATGTCACAGCCTTGGGGTATATGTGCCCTGCAATTTAAGTGTGTGATCTAAAACATTGCTCACTGAGATAATTCTGTTGGCCTGAAAATCTTTCAGCTTTGAATTCTCTCATCTCAGTTCTTTCATTTAAATTTATTTTTAGGGGAATTTCCATGGATTGAATAATGATAAGCTCTTCAGGGAACCTCCATTCAGCCAATAGCACATGCAGGCTATTACTTCATATGATACACGCTACCGACTTCCTTTAACAGTGTAAATGGACATATATGTGTTTGCTAACAATTCATAAAAACACTCTTGATTTATAGACTCTTTGATGTCAACTATTCTTTGTCCTCCCCAAGAAGGACTCTCCACTATTATCAGGACAACATCCTCATTTAAGTGACTTGTCCTGATGAGCTTCAGCTCTCCAGCTGGAAGAAAGAAGCATAATTCATGTCACTACGTTTCAGATACAAATTTTGTAGTTCCCATCCCAATGAACTTGCTCCTGCCTATATTCCTCATGTCCATACAAGATCAAGATGAACAATGAGGATGCAAAGATTGTAGCCATAGAGGAGAGCACTGGGTGGAGCAGATAGAATTTGCAGATAACACTATTAGGAAATAAAAATTATACACAATTGTGATAGATTTATTTCTGTAAATGTATGGATTTGTTCTTACTATGACATATAATTTGCAGGCTTGAGAATAGAAAAATGACATCTAAACACAACAAAAGGCCACGTAGAAAGGGCATAGAAGCTCTCTATGGTGGCACTCAGCTTGTCCATGGATAACCAACCACCCATGACTTTCTGTAGTAATGTGCATTGATCCCTCAGATGATAATAAGATAGCTCTTATTCTCAGAAGCCCCTCACTCTAAGCACTTTAATTGTTTTTTGTGGTAACAATTTGTAATGAGTGATGTCTTCAATGGGAAGAATCATGAGACAGTTGAATCACCTCCATATCCTTGACTTGTTATTTCAGCAACTTTCTGGAATATTGTAGCACATCCTACCCAATTCTAGTGAAACTTTTATACTCTGACATACTTACCATAAGTCAAATTTTTAGTCCTTGACAAACTATGACCTTAAGTTCCCTGGCCTGAAGATATAGTCAAGTATTCACAAGAAAGGAATCTCTGTTGCTCAGATAGGGAATATATTCAACTTTCTCAAATTAAATGATTGGTACTGTTTAGGTAGGAGAATGTTTGTGAGCATATAATCCTACCACACAACCTCTTCAGGCATCTGTCCACCAACATAGGACTTGGTCATGCATGTCTAGCTCTCTTGGATTTCTGATATAGAACATTCTAATAGTCCCATAACAGACAGTTGCCATAGAGTTTCTGTGTGAAAAAAAAAATTGCAATGGCAAAAAGACTGAAACCTTGCCAGATTTCTTTTCCTTAATCTGTTCCTTCTTCTCTTTCTTATTTTACTATATTCTCTTCTGTCTTAGCAATGAGTTGGCAGCATGCTTTCATAACTAGTTTTCCAGTCACCAATTCCAGTCAATAAGAATTGGTAAACACCTTTCCCACCCATTTCAATGCCAGTAGAATTCTGATAATGTTGGATCTTTTCTAATACTAAATTTACCAGGAGTTATACACCACTGACTACAATATCATTTACCTTCAAAATGAAGCCTCAATTTCCGTAAATATAACATATATATTTAACATAAATATACACACATATATTTCTACATGCATGTCATTGTTTATTTCTATATCTAGCCATCATGTATTTACATCATCACAATTTATTATTTTCTACTTGAACTTCATTTACAATACAAAATTGTCAGTTTCATTACTTTTTTTTCTCTGTATTACATGCCACTGACATTTTCTAAGTACTGACTTTTGAACAAAGCAATAAAATAAGTAAAAAGGAGAAATATGCGTATAAACATTCTCATTATTCTTATAGAGACATGTAAGGGAGGAAATTCTTGCTATTTTTATGCACTGTGCAAAGGAAATAAACAACATACTTCCAAGAGAAGTACATAATTTTTCCTCGGGGTGAATGACTACTCAAAGTAGGTTGCTTTAGTATAAAAAGCAAGGGCTTGTTTTAAGAGAAAGAAATTGAAAATGGGATTCCATGTGTCATAAAATCTGAAGAGACAAGTGAGAGTGTGACGGAGGAAGCAGTGAGGGAGGACTCTGTGCTTCCAGAGCAGATAATGAATCTCAGCACTTGCCCTGGAATTTCAGAAAAGGAAGAAATCAATGTCTGTAACAAAAGTGCAACCTGTGAGAACACCACAGAGAATGGGACAGAAGGTGAACACCAATACTCTAATAATCACACACATTCCTCTGCTCAACGTGTTCTCATTTTTGTGCAAGTTCACCCAAATGTTTAGATGGACTACTGCATTCAATAGCTTTGCAATAGTAAATAATTTGGTGACTCAAAGAAAACTATGTAGGTGTTTGAATCATGACAAACTATAGAAAAGAATCAAAATACTGAGAGTTCAGTTGAAGTGTTAAATCAGGCCATGGGAACACTAGGGAGATGCAGATCTTATATATTACTGCAGAGAGAGAGAGAGAGCAGAAAGGATTTCATCCTTTAACACTGGTGTGAAAACAAGCATAAGCCTCATGTGCATAATAAAACAGGACCACACTGGGAAAGCAGATTGCTGGGAACCTTACAAACGTCTAGTTGATTATATAATTCTGATTAATAATGATTAATAGATACTAGCATCAAGAATAATAATTTCTCTCCTTCCAGCCGACCAATCTTTGTCCTATCCTTCCCCCCTCTCTCTTTCTGCCTCCCTCTTTCCTCCTCTTTCATCTTCCATTCTTTCTTCTTACCATTTTACCCGATTTGTTTCCCCGCTTTAAAAACTTCAAAGAAGAAGGAATTATGTGTAGACTAAAAAATACATGGAAAGCTATTTTTCTGGAATCTGCTGTCAGCTGTTTTATCTGTATGTCTCCCATTAATTCTATTTTGGTAGTAAAAAAAGAAATCTATGCAACACAAATACCAATGCAGAAAATAAAAAAAAAAGGATAATATTGTCTTAGATTTTTTTAAGCCAAACTTCTAGTATATCAAATTATAAACTGCAAACAACATAAGTTTAGATATATTTTACATATACGTGTATCTCATATATACAGTTGTAGAATGTTGCTCTAACCTGAATATTATACACAATCTTCATAGATTACATATAAAACATCATAATATCATTTACTTTCTGGATTTGAGCCATTATAAAAATGAGATATGATTGCAAAGAAACAAAATCTCACCATAGAAAGCACAATCATTTTCTCACCCAAGGCCTTACAGACATTCTATTGATTATAAATGAAGGTCAAAATTACAGTTAAAAAACATGCCAGTGATGTGAACCCTCTTAGTCTTTTTCATTTCACATTATTTAAACATTTGTTGATACTTTTTTCTGTAACATTATATGGAAATAATTTGCTTACAGAACTGTCTCATTTATAAGTTTTAGGTCAAAATTTTAGTCTGTTAACCAAACACAATAGCATCTATTCAGAAATAATAATTATTTATTTGTAAAGAAATGGGAATACAGAAAAGATGTAGAGAAGACATTTTTCTAAATAGTATAGAAACCAAAAATAATACTATGATAAAATAGTAATGTAATACTCATCGGATAAGAACATTCACTTTATTAAAGATAGAGAATGTAATTCTAGATCTATATAATGATTGACATACTTTTTTCTTGGTGAAACTACCACTACCAATAAGCTTCATATATTTACTTTCTCTTCTGATACATGTTTTTTCTGAAAAATATTGAAGCTTTTATTACTTAATAAATATACAAAAACAGAGGCTTTAAAATATACAAACAATGGATATAGAAGTATTAGTTCCTGATAATCTTAGCAGAGAAGGTTAGAACATACAATATTTCATACTCTGGTATGCTGTGGGCAAGTAGTGTGCTAGAAAGAGGTAGGCTTCATGGGTTCATAGCTTCTCTTAGCTTCTTGTGTATAGAAATTTTAGTCCAGCAAAACATGGCTGCTCTGGCAAAGGATGACATCCAAAGATCTAGATCTGTGTGACCTGGGTGGAATGCAGACACACCACATACCTTTAATCCCTTTAGAAGGAATAGAGACATGCTCTTAGTACACATCTTTAAGGTAAAACTAATTTGTAGAAGGAAGCAGCTATGTTTGAAAGTGAATTCTAATTTGAGGGACAGATAAAATGATGAGTCAGAGAAAGACTTGACAGAATGAGTAAGAGGATAGGGCAATCTCTAACAAGAATGGGCAAGAAAGAGAGGAGATAAGAGAGAGCAGTGTTGTGATTGGAAGTTTTAGAGGGAGAGTTTTTACAGAAACAAGCAGCAGTGAGAACAAGGTGAAGGCAGATGTGCCAGGGAAGGGGCCAGAAGATTAGAGAGATTACCAGAGTTAGCTTTAGACCAAGAAGAGCAATTTAGTGAGAAGCTGAGAGGAGCCAGTTTGAATCAGTTAGCTTAGAGAGAAGTTTGAGCCAGAACGGCCGAGTTAAATCAGCCAGCGAAGATGACAATGACATCTGGTGAATAACAGTTATTTTTACATTCCAGAAGTCTATCACATCCTTATCTGATAAGGAAGGATTCACAGGAAGGATTGTTCCTGTACAAGAGAATAGCACTGTTCAATATTTTACCAAAACAATAGCTATGCCATTTGTCTGAAGCCAAAATGAAAAATGCCACCTCATGCAGAAGAATATTCTCCTACCTCAGTTCAGTTCTTCCTAACCAAAATAAAGAGCATTAATGGTAAATATATAAAATATTTCTGTGGACCAAATACTGCCTACTTTTTAATAGTTGTTTGTACATTGTGTGGAGTTTTCACCACTTCTAAACCATCAAATAGATATACATTTTCTTTCAAAACCCTATATGAAGAGAAAAAAGAAGAGGTAGATTTTTCTAAAATGGCAACTTACTACAGAATTAGAGATGGTCAATGCATGTGTGAAAAGTTCAGTTCCACTGGCAACTGAAAGTGTGATACAGTGTTCTTTACTTAATAATTGTCCACAAACTAAAGTCAGAGTTATTCTTTTCTTAAGCAATTGTACACTGGCACATAAACAAAAATAAAGAACTCTTGTAGGCTATTTGCAGAGATATAAATTTTAAAACAGCACTTTAGAGAGCAGTTTTCCAAATGAATTGACTGCTTTTAAAACATAGCCCCCTGACATAGTAAGTCACAGGCCTTGAAGAATGAATACAAATCCTGCATTAAGTAGGGCCTCCTATTGTTCCCTCAGCCTGAGAGAGCCACAGGCCTGCATCTTCCTGAAGTAAAGCCTTATCTCACTTTCCTTAGAGTACTGGTTCTCAGTGTTCCTAATGCTAGGCCCTTTAACACAACTCCAGCTCCTCAGGTTCTAGTGAAGCCCAAATATAAAATTTTGTTGTTACTTCATAACTGTAAATTGCTAATGTTATAAATAGACATATAAATAAGAAAACAACAACAACAACAACAACATAACTAATTAAGACCCACTCACTGGATCATGTGATTTCGGACACTGGTGACAGTAACTTTTTTCTTCTCTCTTTTGAAATTTAAATTTTTTTAAAGAGTTTTTTGCTTGTTTCACAACCTGATAAACTAAGGACCACTTTCTCAAGAATCTGGAAACATTTTTAAGCAATAAACAGAGAGGGTAGTTTCAGTTTTTGCCAGAACCAGCATAATATTTGCAAGAGTGAAGTCTTGTTCCAAATTATACGATGGCATTGTATCTCAAAGATGAAAGAATTTTATTTCCCTCTTAGGAAAGCCAGCCAGCTGACACTTATGTCTTAGGGTTTTCATCTCACTTTAGCACAAAACAAAACAACAACAACAACAACAAAACAAAACAAAAACCCATCCTACCAGGTCTTTTAGCAGAATTTTTTTGCACTAGCTTTAAATTAATGTTGTTTATTTGTTTGTTTTGCTGTTCAAATATATTCAAATATATTCATGCTCTGCCTTGACAGCACTAAAAAGCTTATGTTACTGCACTGATTATATTACCTGTAACAGTAAAAAGGAAAGGGTTTAATGGTCAAGACAATTAATTGCAAAAATTAGTTATGACTGTTGAAACACAAAATGTACCAGAGAAAAGTATTTCTATCATTTTATGAGTCTCTATACGAAGATTTCTGGGATGAAGAAGTAAATTATAAATGAAAAATTTTTGCATACTTTCAACTCTTCTGGTCAAATCTGTGTTAGCTACTTATCGTTTAAAATGGGGCAAGGAAATACAATGCATGATATGCAAGGAAAAATGCAAAATAAACTAAAATAGCACATCATGACATCTCAAATCCACTGAGGCAGAGTTCCATGTAATTGATGGAGATGACATTCTGCAACTATTTATATACCAAGCTAAACCACTGAGACATGAGGCCTTGTCATGGTCTTAGCAGATATGAACTGAAGAGGGAAGAATCAGCAATGATAACCTGACAGATGCCTTTAGTGATCTGGATAGCAGAGGCCCTAGAGAGCTCAGAGCACAGTGGCCTGTCATCTTGGCTTCCATAGGATTCAGCATGAAGAAGAACTTCATAAAGCGGAGACGGAGTGCAGCTCAAAGGTCAACATTTTGGAGCTTTATATATGTAGAAAACTTGAAGAAGCTTTGCTGTAACCAACATGTTGTGTCACCTACATATGATTCACAATGTTTTATCAATCAGACTTGTACCGGAGGACAAGTCCACTGGAGCTGGGATAATTCCTTATTCTTTTCATTCCAGATGTCCCTTGTTTTTGCACAATTCTTTGATAACTGACATTTGATGGTAGCAATATATTATGTCAGGAAATAACAGAACCAGGTGACATGGGATTCACCACGAGAAGCCCTGCATCCATGATTATCCTTCAACTCCAATAAAAAGTATATTCCATTTTTCTTGATCCCACTCAAGTATCCCATATCCTAACTTTCTTCATTCCTCTATACATGAGATCATATAGAGTGAAACATATGCTCAGTTATCAGGATTGTGTTTGCCCACACACCTCCTCTGAATTAATTCAACAATCTTTTTAACATTTATCTGTTCCTTGAGGATATTTTTATCAGCCAGTTAAGTTGATCACCATTCTTTCTGGCATCTTTTGCAATAATGGTTTGTTCCTCTTTTCACTTCCAGATTATTTCCCTCTATTCTTCCTCAAATCTCCTCTTCTGAATCCCATGTAATCATTTAGCACCAGAAACATAGAGCTCTCTGCAATCATATGCATCTACTAGCTATCGGTCTCTGGTATATTGTCATTCTCTTCATTGTTAGCATGCAAGCAAGTGTGATTTCAATAATCGCTGGGATAACTTAGCCCCACACTTTAAGCTATATTTAAAATGATATATTTTGATCATATTCTTTTCCTTCCCCCAATTCTTCTCTACTTCTTCCAACCTCCCTACTCACCCAAGTGCATATTTTCCCCACCCCCTCAAAAACAAGTAAAAAACAAATAACAAACAAGAACCCCAGAAAGATTAAACCAAAATATAATATTGGCACAATTATTGGAGATACCAATGAGTTTTTGATTAGTTTTCAGGTTTACTCTACTAGGAAAGCCATATTTGGCATTGCTAAAATGGCCAAGAACCCGAGACTAGATAGGGCATTGGTCTGCAAGGAAACCTACCACTAATATTCTGCTAAAGGATCACAGTGGTAAAATGAGTTGAACAGCATGTCTAGCTCCTTGTTTTCCTAACTTTCTCCCACTTTCTTGCATCTTTGCTTTTCATGATGCTGTGTCCATTTACTCTCCTGCTCCTATCCTCATCAGAGCATACTTACCCTATCAAGTTACCTAGTCCTCAATACAGATACATTTTATCATACACAGAGCTCCCCAATACACATCAGACCAGGTTGTACTGACTGCAAAGAGCCAGTCTTGACTATGTCTATGTGTTACCTCACTTTGTTTCTAATGGCAGCCAACTAAACATGGCCAGAAACAATTGATGTCACTTCAGATTCTTTCCATCATTTACTCTGTGAATTAATTGTACACAAAATTCTATTAGTAAAGCTATGATTGTTTGGTAAAATGGGATCTTTTTTTTCTATCTACCTCTTTACTTAGGAGAGCCTTAAGTACATAGTAAACTTAAGCCTAGCCTGAGCTATTTGAGATAAATCAATAATCTTAGTCAACTCTACGAAAGCCATTCAGTGACTTTCACTATCAGTAAAGATAAACTTTTTAGCAGGACTTCAGTGCCTCTGATTTATCTGACCTCATTTTTTTTTTATATGCAAAGGCACAGAGTGTTTATTCAGCCGACTTTTTGCATGCGGGGGTCTCTTCATTCAGGAATGGAGACCTCTGATGAACTTGTAGGCCTTGTTTTTATTGTCAGTTAGGGAATTCCATGGAGGTGTGTGCCCTTATACCTTGATTGATTAGCTCTATCTCTAGGGGTCTGTATGATTCTACAGTTGGTTGGTGTCTGGAGACTTCCCAGGAGGGGAGACTTCCCAGGGGGTTGCTTACTCATTCTAGCTACCTATTCTTACTTCTGATCAGACGACAAGGTGTCCTCAGACTGGTTGCCCATGGCAGACCTGAATCTGGGTCCTCATTTCTGGGAAACAGAAAATTAGGCCTAGTCTCCCAAACTGCCAGTTTCAACCTCTGACCTTATTTCTCATAAGTGTTTTTTAAACGACACTCTCCTAGTTGGTCATTAGTGATTGCATCTCTTGCCCCTTTACCTAACACGTTCTGCAAACTTTCACTGGATACCTTCACTGAAAATCATTGTCTTAAAATACCCTATTGACACACTCTTTCACCTTTTTCAGTCTTTTATCAAATGTCCTCATTTCAATTACGTTTTATTCAGAACTGAAACCCCTACCTCAGTACACACTTGTTTTCTGGGCTTCACTGCGTATTTAGCTCCTTGTCTTCCTAACTTTCACCCACTAGTAAGTACATTTAAAATGTAGTGCCCCTTGGAAAGCATTATCATCTCCCAATTAGCCCTCCATAAAATATGACTTAATAACTCTAATCATAAATATGTTCTGCTCCTTGAATACATGCTTAGATGAGGTTTAAGTCTTTAAATACACGTAATTTCATATAGAGCTATATTTCCTTCCTCTCATTATTCCTTGGTATTTTTCCCCACAGAGAAATGGAATTAACTTGGATGTTAGAGTTTGAAAACAGATATGCAAGCAGACCTTATATTGAATATTTTCCTCATTAGAAATGACACTAATTTCAGGTTTCCAAATGATTATATCTCTCACAGCAATTAATGTAGTTCAAAATAGATATCTTAAGATAATGAAAAAATACTAGTTTTAAAGTAGAATGCAGTCCTGTCTTTGCCTTTCTAGAGAATCTGTAGACAATCTACCAAATAAGTTTCAATCCCAGCCACTTTGCATATGCTGATTTCATGATCTCCTTTAGTCCACATTTCTCCATGTGATATCCAGCCTAACTGTGATAGGTCAAAGTGCTACCAATGGCATATGAATCCTCTCCACTGAAAACTGCTATGAATTCCCACACTGCTCTCACTGCAAACAACCCTATGTTATATTGATGAAATGCTTTCAAACGAAAATTATTGGAAGCTTCCTAACAAATATATATTTCTAAGCGATTTATTGCAGAATCAAAATATTTCAATATTTCATTGAAAATGCACAGGTGTGTTTAACAAAACATCCATGTCTCTCTTAGAATAGAAGAAAAGGGAATTGGATATATATATAGCTTAAAAATCACAACTCCTCTCATGTTGAACAACAAATGACTTTGGAAGCTAAAAAAACAATCATTCAAACATAGCAATTTTCTGCATTACTGCTTGACTTTCTCCAAATAACTAACCTTTTACATAATGTAAAATTGAAAGAAAATGGCACTACTAAATAAGATATTTTCACACCTGGCCACCAGGATGAGGAAAGGGAGTTTATTATCTATTATTTTCTTTGTGTCTCTTTATCAGCAATTTATTATTAGAGAAGGACAATACTTTAAGTTTGACCTCGTCCACCACCACCACTGATTCAGCCAGGTGCTCTATATTTTCTTTAGAATTACAAAATTACTACTGTAGAACAGCTAGTGCCAGTGAATGGAACTGGCCTCAGGATGCCTTACTGTGAAACAAAGAGAAATATCAGAACCCCTGAGAACACACAGAGTAAAATGTCCCTGAGAACTTCCTCATAGAAATATGCTCCAACGTGTCAGCAAGAGGAGTTAAATCTAAAGTCTTTGAAGAAAAAGAGCCATTCTTATCTCTTAAGCCCAAACTGCCTCCATCCTCGCCAAAAGTTACTCTGTAAGCTGGCAAACATCAAGGAAGAAGGTATGTCCTAAGAACCAGGGTCTGATTGTTAACTCTCATACGTAGTTCTCATAACCTTATCTATTCGTGTTTGCTGCAAAACTATATAGGGAAACCAAACTATGGTTACTGACCAGCAGTTAGGATTATTACAACTTAAAATGGATACAGTCATGTCGAGCTTATCCATACAATTAATGTGTGTTGAATACTGAGGTTTTCATTTTTCTATACAACACTCTCTCTTAAATTTGTGATTGATAATAGAGTAATAATATCTTTAATAAACATAGAGACAACTTTTATTGTCAATCAGAATAAATATACACACCTTTCTGTTGCCCATTTTAATGGCTATGAAAATTATTTGTTTATATACTTGCTTAGGGTCTCTTTATCAAGTTAATTCTTTAGCCATAATAATTTTTTTTAAAGATTTATTCATTTATTATATATAAGTACACTGTAGCTGTCTTCAGATACACCAGAAGAGGGCATCGGATCTCTTTACAGATGGTTGTGAGCCACCATGTGGTTGCTGGGAATTGAACTCATGACCTCTGGAAGAGCAGTCGGGTGCTCTTAACCGCTGAGCCATCTCTCCAGCCCCTATACATAATAATTTAGCCATGCTCTCATATTTATTCCATTAACCAAATGGATTGCTTTCATGTAGGGACTATATGAAGTTAAAATAAACTATATTAAAATATTTTGCTACATTAATTACGATGTAAACCATAGATTACTATTATAAACAAAATGTCTGACTCTAGAGTTAATTCACTTATTACATAGGACCTCATCACTTCTAACTAATTGTAACAACATGTTAAAATTTCTTTCTCCTGTAATGGATCACAATATGGACTCTAACTCTAGAGAACAATATCTTCACCTTATAAGCAAAGACGGAACATGGAAAAGTATTTTTGTCCTTCTGGTAATACTGTCTTTTAATATATTACTTTTACTTTTTCCATCTTTGATTTTACAAAAACAGAAAAAAATACAGATGTGCAAGGACAGGAGTTTCTCCAGAGATTTTGAAAGAACAAACATGTTATCAATACTCAGGTAATAAGACCCAGAACAAAGAACCACACAAATGTACAAATTGGAATATTGTTCAGTTGTAAAGAAAAATGGAATCAGGAAATTTTCAGTTACATGGATAGAAGTAAAAAGTACTATATTGAATGAGGTAACCCAGACCCCAAAAGACAAAGATTGTGGGTTCTCCTGCGCCTGTGGTTCTTAGCTCTGAATCACAATGTGAGAATATACCTGGAGAAAGTAAAATGGATCACAGCAAGGGCTGCACTATAGGTTAAAATAGAGCTGAAGGGGCTCGAGACCCCATATGAACAACAATGCCAACCAACCAGAGCTTCCAGGGACTAAGCCACTACCTAAAGACTATACATGGACTGACCCTGGACTCTGACCTCATAGGTAGAAATTAATATTCTAGTAAGAGCACCAGTGGAAAGGGAAGCCCTTGGTCCTGCCAAGGCTGGACCCCCAGTGAACGTGATTGTTGGGGGAGGGCGGCAATGGGGGAAGGATTGGGAGGGGAACACCCATATAGAAGGGGAGGGGGAGGGGCTAGGGGGATGTTGGCATGGAAACAGGGAAAGGGAATAGCATTTGAAATGTAAATAAGAAATACCCAATTTAATAAAGATGCAAAAAAAATAGAATATGAGTAATGAAAGGGGAGATGGTAAACTGAGGAGGTGTACGAATTAGGGAAGTAGGTAGGATCTCAATTGATAAGGAAAGGGAGAGAGAGAAAAGAAAAATAATTGTAAGAATATTTAAAAAAGAAATAAGGAATAATGTTATACTTATTTGCCTAAAATACCATAATCTACATAGAAGTACCTATATAGTCAAGGTTATAATTATAAATGTATAGTTTAAACTAAGTTATGGGACTTGAACAATGTTCTTTCTCTAAGAATAAAAAGTTTTGCAGATTTAGGGGTCTAGTACCACCAAAACAAACAAGTACATAAATTAACATAAGCAAATAAATAAAAGAAAACAAGCAACAGCCAGTAGCAAATCAGAAGAACTCATTTATGCCAAACTGCACATATCTCTACTCTTTGTGATACTACTTTTCAAATCCCTTTTCTAAATACTTGCTGTTGTTGTTGTTGTTGTTGTTGTTGTTTTAGAAATCTCAAAAATATAAGAGACTGCACTTATTGTTGACCTCAACTCTTTGTATATTATTTCCTTATAATGTTATTAAGTAGAAAGATATTAATGATCCACCTTTGGTGGCAGCCAGTATAAAATGCATACTTCATGCTTTGCAGAAGGTTCTGACCAATTTGCCAAATTCCAGTGGCTCCCACAGTACATGTCACTTTGGCAAACTGAAACAGTAAAGCTATTGTGTAATTTCTCCTTGTATTTTAGTGCTTCTGACTGGTGTACTGACATAGTTTATTTTCATGTCCCTGTGACAAATGCCATAATCAAAAGTACATTGATAAGGAAAGGGTTCATTTCAGCATACATATTACAGGTCATTATGTAGGGAGGTGCTAGGGCAGAAACTTAAGCAGGAAACTGGTGGCAGGAACTAGAGCAGAGGCTATGAAGGAAAATGACTTGCAGCTTTGCTCCCAATATCACATTCTTTTGTAGTCCAGGCTCACCAGCCTAGGGAATAGTACCATCCACAATGGACTGGGCCCTCTTACATCAATTTGCAATCTACAAAATTCTGCAAAGACATATTCATAGGTCAATCTGATGGAGAAAGCTAAAATACTTCAAGTGTGTGTTTCTTTTTCTGGATGTGTCAAGTTGGCAAAGAAGATTAGCATGGTACACACATTCATCAAATTTTACTACCATGATGTGTTTTCTTTACTTCTTGACTATATGAAGAATGAACCTTCTTCAGACAGTTGAAAGAGTATTCTTCACTAATAAATACCAAAACTGAAAAAAAATGGCAATAGAAATAAATTAAGGGACCTTTGCAAAGGATGAGCTAAGACACTGTATAGCTTTTAAAATATGATCTTGAATTTAGGAAGCATCTTTCTTCTTACTTCAATATGATTTAGTATTTCAAGTGTATACTTTGTATTTTATACAAAGATATCATAAAAACAGAAGTGCTACAACTTTTAATTTAGTTACTGCATTCATTTAAATATACTTTATCAATCATTACATTATATTTCCCAAACTGTTCGACTGTCTTTGCAGTAGAAAAAAGGTGATAAACCCTTGACTTGTGGAGTATACAGTCAACTAAATACATTGCACACACATAAACACAGACCAGGTGACAGGTTTTCAGGGCTTGTGTATGCTCTATGGAATTCATATCAGTAAAGGTTATGAGAAGAACACACTGAATAGAATCCCCAATAGAGAAGTCAGAGAAAGAACAGAGGTAACTGAGGGGGTTTGCAACCCCATAGGAAAAATAACAATACCAACCAACTGACCAGACACCCCAGAGCTCCCAGGGACTAAACCACCAACATGGAGTACACATGGAGGGACCCATGGCTCCAGCTGCATATGTAGCAGGTGGGGGCATGGGATGGAGGAGCTCTGGAGGGGAAACCAGGAAAGAGGATAACATGTGAAATGTAGATAAAGAAAATATCCAATAAAATAAGAGAAGAAAGATTCCTAGGAGAATAGAGTCATCTATATTTGTTTCTCACAAAACCAGTCTACAAAACAAGAAGACAAATTAGAACATTGAGGAGAGGTTTACAAGGAAAAAAAATACTTGAAAATTCATCAGAGAGCCAAAAGTTAGCATGCTCAGAAAGCTGAAAGGATGTTTACTTGGTTAAAGCTTGAAACAGACAAAAACAGGGAAGGCAGGAGGGGCTAGGACAATACCAAGGGAACCAGACAGTTAAGTGAAAGAAAGGCCAAGCAATGTGGGTTAATGTGCGACTGTATTATATACATATATATTCTTCCATGTTTTCTCATTATTTTCAGATGGGTGGATACTGGGACAGGCTGCCTTCTGCTAATTCTTAACCAAACTCTTTGGCTATGCATGCATTGGCGTTTGAAGATTAATCTGGAAAAATAGAAGGCTGGAGCAAATGTCAGAGACTGAGATTAAATCATTTATAAGTTCAAGAATTGCTGCTCAGATGCAGTTACATATAATTTATGTATAGTATTCATTATGTTATAAAACTTACATTTTTACAGACATTTAAAATAAAACATATACTTCATTATATTGTTTGGTAGTCAAGGAAGCATGAAATATGCATCTCACTCTGCCTACAAGTCACAGCCCGTAAGAGGTGGGGCATAATTTTTATAATAAAACAAACATAAAAATCTTACCTTGTTCAAATATAGAAACTATCTAAGAATATTTAAAATATTCCAGTGGTCCTAATGTGGTCCGCAGAGATTCATAGGATAAGTTCAATTAAGAGTAACCTAGGCCAGGAGTTAGGCTGAAGGAAGATTTCTTCATATGCCTGCTAACTTGCTATTCAGTGCTAAAGAAAGGGCTGCATGATATTAGCAAAATTTGTTGGGGTGACAACTTAGAGAGAGAGAGAGAGAGAGAGAGAGAGAGAGAGAGAGAGAGAGAGAGAGAGAGAGAGAGAGAGAGGGAGAAAGAGAAATAAGGAGAAGGGGGAGAGAGGAGGGGGGAGAAAGAGATGCTAATAAGAATCTCAGTCTCAAAACTGGAGAATAAAACAGAAACACAATCAGTTGGACGATTCTCTCCATTTTTATATCTTGGGATAATAATAAAAACTCTTATCCTTTCCCAAATGATATACTTTAATACTAAGTAGTCATGTTAGAGGGAAAATCCACCAATTTTCTACTTTAAAACATATGTGTGTGCATAAATACACATATTCATATATCCATAATAAATTATGAATAAGTTATGTAGCCTAGAAATGTTATATATTTATATTTATTAGTATGTGACTATATGTTACAGAAACTTTAATATGCATATGTTCCCAATAAACACTAAGTATATCCTTGAAAGCAGGAGTACACTTATGTGGGCTGTGAATTCACAGCTGAGCTACAAAATTCTCAGACAAAATAAAAGTGCATAAGTAATGCTGATGTCATTAAGGTCTAATAGAAAGATCAGCACCACCTTATGTATCTTACAGGGAATGTAGTTAGATTATCTTATTTTAAGTTTCTGTGAAAAAAGTTTAGATATCCCTAATATATGAGATAAAAGTATGTCATATTGTTTTCTGAACTTCGAGGAGCTTTAATCTAAAGACCTCAGTAACATCACTACCTGCTGAAATTTAATGCAAATATTTGTTGTTCAAACATTGCCAAGGCAACTGAAATGGAGTTAATTATTATTGTATATATTCACTATGTAGACATAAGTTCAATGTTATAACCATAAGGCTCCACCATACCTATGAACTGTGACTTCTTTCAACATTTCGATCTCAGCTGAACTGTTTTGTCTTCAGAAGAATCCATCCATGAGCATCAAATGAGAAGGCGGCCTGATTAATTTTACCTTTACATACTTTATTTAATAAATGAAAAAGTGTTCCCCAGGTGCCCTAATTTTGGGAACTTTTTAATACACTACTTTATACAATAGAAAAGACTTCACATGCAATCAAGGATGTTGATGCTGAAAAAATGTCTGAATTATCTGGGTGGACCTCAATATATAAACAGGGTGTGTGCAAGAGGGAGACAAGGGGATCGATATCTGTAGATGACAAAGTATTATAGAAATAATAAGGAAAGCCATGCAGGAACTCTTTGGAAAGAAACATATACATATGCACAAACAGAGAAAGTCAGAGCTGGAGAGATGGCTCTGGGTAAGAGCACTGACTGCTCTTCCAGAGGTCCTGAGTTCAATTCCCAGCAACCACATGGTGGCTCACAGCCATCTGTAATGAGACCTGACGCACTCTTCTGGTGTATCTGAAGACAGCTACAGTGTACTAGTATACGATAAATAAATAAATCTTAAAAAAATAAACCCAAACAGAGAAAATCTCTACAAATAATATTAAGGCAGAATGGTGAGAATAATCACTATTTTACATAATATACAATCTTCATTATGACAATAATTTAATGAATCTCTAAACTTCACCAAAATCTAATGTTAAATAATCTTAACCACCTACTACCTCACTTGATGCCCCTAAAGTTTCTGTAAAACAATTCGAATTTCCCTGTTGTTTTATTTTTCATTGTTTGTAATTTATTTATAATTCAAATATTATCCCCTTCCCGGTTTCCCCTCTGCAAATGTCCTATACCATCTCCCATCCCCCTGCTTCCATGAGGGTGCACTCTACCCACCAACCTACTCCTTCCAGCCTCACCACCCTAGCATTCACCTAAGTTGGGGCATCAAGTCTCCATAAGATAAGGCCATCCTCTGCTACAAAAGCAGCTGGAGCCATGGGTCCCTACATGTGTACTCTTTGGTTGATGTTTTAGTCCCTGGGAGCTCTGGTTGGTTGATAATGTTCTTCTTCCCATGGGGTTGCAAACCCCTTCAGCTTCTAAATTTAGACTTTAAATACTTCCTTTGACTTGTCTCTTCTCATCCTTAGGAATTCTTCTTGAATCCCTTTTCATCTCACCATTGTCTGCTTCTAAAGTCACTGTCAATGTGTCATGTCTATTTCTGAAATCTTTGTGTGGACTTGCAAATGTGTCTACCTGACATCCCATTTTCAAGTTTTTTTTTTTCAGTTTGTTTTCATGTACAAAAGAAAGAAGAGCTTTCCCCCTTATCATGGGATGATACTTCGAGGTTCAAAATGCCTAAGTTTAAAGAAAGTGCTTTGTGTGATATAAAACTGAGGGAAAAATATTTAGCGAGGACAAACTAGAGATCTAGAATTCCCTGACCCCCATTATCTGTGGCAAAGGAGCCTCCCACAGCTTGCAGCGTATCACTCACCAAGAGCACAATTCAGCACAGAGTAACACGAGGCTCAAACGCAGCAGAAAGCGCCACATTCATTTTAGCTAATAAGTCGCACAGCTGGGATCCAAGTCTGTCTCCAAAACTTATCTTTATTTCAAAACATCATACATTATTAACAAAGAAACTCAAAACAAAATAGCTTATTACCATTGGGCTCTCTTATGACTGAGGTTACGACACATATACAATAGTGCATAGTTATGAATTCAAAGCTATCCTGCTACAATTTAAGAATAAAACCATAATGATGGTAGTAATTCTAACTGCATTTGCCAATAAGTGTAGGTTCTTGTACCAGTGAGTGACACCATTTGTAAAGTTAGTTTTTCTGAGGTAATTTTTTCCTAATAGAATATTCAAAATACATTCAAAGAATATCTCAAGGCCACTGAGACCTAGTTACCTCAATTGAAACAGGACATTTTAAAAGATTTTACTATGCAGTTAGAAAATTATCTTCATTGGATACTTCGTCCTTTCAAGTCTATCCTTGTGAGAGAAGTGGATGCCAAGAGAGGGAAGCTGAGGGTGGTTTGGAGAGCCGAGTTGCTGCTTATAAATTTAAATTTAGCATTTAATATTGCTTTGGGTTTTTAAATTTTATTTTTCTTGGATATTTTATGTATTTACTTTTCAAATGTTATCCCCTCTCCCCACCTCCCTTATTTCCTCCCTCCTCCCCTTGCTTCTATGTGGATGCTCCCACTCCTACCCACTCACTCCCACCTCAATGCCCTGGCATTCCCCTACATTGGGGAAATGGGCCTTCATGGGACCATGGGCTTTTCCTCCTATCGATGCTGGACAATACCATCCTCTGCTACATATGTGGCTGGAGCCATGGGTCCCTCCATGTGTACTCTTTGGTTGGTGGTTTAGTCCCTGGGAGCTCTGGCAGGGTCTGATTGGTTGATATTGTTGTTCTTCCTGTGGTATGGCAAACCTCTACAGCTCCTTCAGTCTTTAACTCCTCCATCGGGGTCCCCTTGTTTAGTCCAATGGTTAGCAGCAAGCATCCCCATCTGTATCTGTGGGGCTCTGGCAGAGTCTGTCAGGGGACACCCATATCTGGCTCCTGTCACCAAACACTTCTTGGCATCAGGAATAGACACTGGGTTTGGTGGTTGCATATGGGATGGATCCCTAGGTGGGGCAGTCTCTGGATGACCTATTCTGGAGGAGTCCCTTCCTCCCGTGAATATTTTGTTCTCCCTTCTAAAAAGGAATGAAGCATCCACATTTTGGTCTTTCTCATTCTTGGGCTGCATATAATCTGTGAATTTTTTTTATTAGGTATTCCGAGCTTTTGGGCTAATAGCCAATTATCAGTGAGTGCATACCATTCGTGTTCTTTAGTATTGGGTTACCTCACTCAGGATGGTACTTTCTAGTTCCTTTCATTTGCCTAAGAATTTCAAGTGGTCATTGTTTTTAAGAGCTGAGCAGTGCTCTGTTTTGTAAACACACCAGAGCTAAACACAGAATTCTCAACTGAGGAAAGGCTGAGAAGAACCTAAAGAAATGTTCAACATCCTCAGTCATCAGAGAAATGCAAATCAAAGCAACCCTGAGATTCCACCTCACACCAGTCAGAATGGCTAAGATCAAAAACTTAGGTGACAGTAGATGGTGGCCAGGATGTGGAGAAATAGTATTGCTATTCAACACATGTTCACTACTACTTCAGGATACAGTTATGAGATAGTATCTTAGCAATTTGACTTGGATTTAATACACTTGAAAAAATTGTCCCCCAAAGTGCATGCTCACCCTTCAAATGTGTGACAAGTTGGAGTGGCAGTGGCATTCTTGCATTGCTCTTTTGGACTCATTAACTCTCCCTCCTTTACTGTCATATTGGATGCACAGTAAATTCACAAAGGGTTTCTCCTGTTTGTATAGAACTTGTTATAGTATAGGAGAAAAATATTGAGCTAATAGGACAAAAGAGAGAGGATCGTGTTCAGGATGTCTGTGTCTCATGCTGTCTGCTTGTCCTGATTGGTAAAAGAAGAAACACCCAGCGCAGCTATTGTAAGGCACAGACCTATGCTCATCGGATATGAGTGACTGAGGGCCCAACCCTGAGAGATCAGAATGTGGCGTCCCTAGGGAGTCTGTGATGCTGGGACTCATGGAGGCTTGGAGACTGCCTCTCTGTGTGCCATATAAGAAGCTGCAGGGAGAAAAGAGTCTTCGCAGAATTACGGATAGCCATCCAGCTCCAATTTTAAACCCTTTCTATGGTAAGAAAGTATCTTCCTGTAACCCTGCAATTTTTTCCTGTACTGATTTGCATTGGATTTCTTTGCCTTGTAATATAAACTCTCTGGATTATAACAAAATGTCAGCACCAAAATAATATTCACTCATGGCAATATCACAAGTCAGAATTTTCTTTTAAGATTTTAACTTGCTGCATATTTTTAAAGAGCTCTTAGGCACAAAATATTGAGCTTTGGATTTTACTTTAAAGGATGAAGATGGTGTTTTATTCGTTTGTTTTATTTGTACTTATTCATCATCTCCTGGGAGTTTCTTAGCCTCAGGGCTCTGGGCTTTTTATATGGGTAGCACTCTGTGCCCTCATACTCACAGCTAGACTAATAGAAAGGAACCAAGACAACACTGTTGCATTTTTTCTCTTAGTTATTATATTCTAATAAAACTCACATTAAAAGGAAAGCAAACTAATGACATAGTAAATACAATATCATTAAAAATATATTATTAAGGGAGAAACGAGAAAACATTTTATTAAACTGATCACATCCACCAATAGCTTCCTAAACTGAGAATCCTCCATGTAACACCCACAGAGCCTTGGCAATATTAACGTGTTGCAATGCTCCTAAATCTACTTAAATTTTATTTTTATCTACCTTTATTTTATGCATGTGCACCAAATACCTATAGTGTCTCTGGAAACCAGAAGAGATTATTGGATCCTCTGAGGCTGAAATTACAGCCGGTGGTTAGTGGCCATGTGGGTGCTGTGATTCAAGCGCAACTCTTTAGCAAGCGCAGCCACTGCTCTTAACCACTAAACCATCTCCCAAGACCATTATTTTTAAATTTCTTTTATTTCAATTTTGAGTTCATGATCATGACCTTGGTAGAAATGTTTGAAGAAAAACTTTTTTTTCTTTATGGCTGGCTAGAAAGGTTAAAAAGGTTTATAGCACTTTCCTTTAGTTCTCATACAGGATCCAGTTCAGTTCCCAATACTCACATTAGGTGTCTCATAACGCAGAAGATGCCATGCCTCCTTCTGGCCTGCTCAAGTACTACACTCAAGTGATACATACAAAGACAAGAAGACACAAACACGGACATACAAAAATAGAAAAACACACACATAGAAAAACATTAAAATGTCTTTACAGATGACTAGCCAAAAAATTGTGGGCTTTAGATAAAGAAATAACCAAAGAGTCAGTAGACAAGAAAGGCAGAAATACTGCCTTGATGGTGATCCCTTTGATGGTTAAAGCACATCCAGCTCTTCCAGTGGGATAGAGTTCAGTCCTCAATGCCCATGTTAGGTATCTAACAACTCCTCTAACTACAGCTTCATGAGATAGGACCTAATGATATACATACATGAAGACATATGCACATAGACACATAGCTACGCATACATGACATACATTTACAAAGGCACACACACACACACACACACACACACACACACACAAACACTTAAAATTAAAACATAATATAGTAAAGGAATACCTTCTCCTGTTTTCGTAGACTCTAACAAACTAGTTGCTCTTTAGAAAAAGCAACAGTTTACCCTGCAGGATAGGCAATCTTATCAGTCCTCTTTTGAATGTACTTTTGCCTTTTTTTTTCCTTGTTTGGCCTGGCTTTTAAGGAAACATCTTTACTCTTGTTTTTTTTTTTTTTTTTTTTTTTTTAATAAAAGAACCTAACAATTAATTCAGCCCCTGAGACAACCTGGATGATCTCTGGACACCAGCTCTATCCCACTTGTCAACAACTAGAGAAGACCTGGGGTCTACCAGTTGTGAAATTGGTAGCAAATGGGCCAGCTTCTTGCCCCAAGAGAGCTTGGAGAGAATTAAGGGCACCCTGAGAAGCCTTTAGACAGAGATTCCCTGCATTAGAGTCCTGTTCTGCAAAGACTGAAATATGTTAGTTAGGGTGTTAAGCTTTACTGGTTTGTTAGGTAATACTAAAAGCAGCAAGCTTGTCTTTATGTGTAAGACATTCTGACTAACAATGTTTCCAAACAGAGGGAAAGTCTAAGGTTTCACATCTGTCAGCAAGTGTCCTACTGAGCTCTATCCCCAGCCATTTTAATTCGCTTTATCACCCTAGGTAAGGTCCCACTAAATTGCCCAGGCTGGTCTTGAACTCAGCTCTGGGTTTGCAAACTTGTTAAATCAGCCCCTCTTCAAGAGCAGTGATATCAGACTTGCAATGCCTGGCTCTTTTGTTTTGTTTTGCTTGCTTCCTGCAGAGTTTCCATATGCAGCTCAGGCTAATCTCCAACTCACTGTGTTGTGTGAAATCAAGGTTGATGCCAGGAAGACAATGAACTCAAAGTCTCTCCCCTGAGCCTCATTCTCCACTGCTCACATGGCTTTTTCTGCAAAGTACTTTTATGAATAATGAAGAAGATTTGATACAATTGATACATTAAATAAAATTAAACAAATACCTGTTAGTTTATTTGCTTATATTTCTTATTGATTTCTGGAAATCATGTAAGCAAATATTTGTACTCTAATTTTCTTGTGTCAGTGATCAAGAAAGCAGGTTTTAATTAAACTTCAACATTAATATCTTTTTTAAAAGAATTTTATACTAATATATTTGGAATTGTTTCAGTATTAATACTCATGTTTCTTTGAAAATGTTGATAAAGACAGGGAAAACACTGATCATAAATATAATACTGAATAATGAAAACAATGAGTTAATGATTTTTCTTAAAAATTATAATTAAAATTACTATACCTTAAATATACTACAGAAATCAGTTTGATATTATTTAGCCACTGCTAACCAGTATGAACTACTAACTAAAATTAATGGGCAATAATCTTCTTTCTGTGACAGCATGTCATTTTAATTCCTAAATAAACCTTAAATATGATAACTGAACTGAAAGTCAAATAACAGAGATTCAAGTAACATAGACTTAAATCAAACAACAAATAGTGCATGCTACATGCTGTATTAATAAATAATGGATAATAATAATGAAAAATTCTATCATTGACTTCATCTATATTCATGTCAGAGATCCCACCTCTACATATCTGTCAATAAGACCCATTATGACTTCTCTTGAATAAGCAATTGATACTAAAGCATTCACTGTGTCATGTCAGGAGTGGCCACCAGTCCATAAATTCTAAATTAATTACTTCTAAATTTATCTGTGTTCAAAAATATAATGTGGGTCTTATTATGAAGCATACTCATTCTTCAGCATAGGAAGTACATAATTCCCACTGGATAAAGTAAGAGTTCTTATTCTTAAAAGACCTGAAGTCAGTAAGAAAAAAAGGGGTTAGGAATGCCTTTCCGTCACACAGGAGAACCAACAACACATTATTGCTTTCAGATATGTGATAAGATTCCAGAATTTTTGCTGAGTACTGGGAACACAGTGTTCACTTTTATTCCGAATACTTAATACAAAGTACTGTGTTTAATTGTGGTATTTCCATGTATACATTTCATTTAACTTTGTTCTTATCCATGTCCTCCATCACTGTCATGGCCCACATCATTGACTTATTCCCAAAGAGCCTCATTTCTATTCCCATAGCCCATGTATCCCATTGCACT
Organism: Rattus rattus; assembly: GCF_011064425.1. Taxonomy (NCBI): domain Eukaryota; kingdom Metazoa; phylum Chordata; class Mammalia; order Rodentia; family Muridae; genus Rattus; species Rattus rattus. The sequence continues at coordinate 147,386,795 of NC_046156.1, read as the reverse complement.
CTGTTTCCTGTCTCTCCTCCCTTATGATCCACATCAGTACATACCTGTAACATGATCAATCCTCCTTTGTCTAGAACTCTACTTAATGGTATTTCTTTTGCATTCAAACAGCATTCATGCTGCAGAAACTCGAGAACATCTGTCCAGCTCTGGTACAACAAAGGGACGATCACATTCAGTATATAAGAAATGTGAACATTCAGTCACAGAAAATGATTGGAAAGCTCGAGCAACTAACAACCTGAAGGCTGTTCTGTCTCCATACTTTCAATTAACTTTTATTACTGTGGGCACCTTGCAGTTTAATTTGGTTCAATGTGTTTGATGTTAAAAGTGATACTACTGTGTTTTAGAAAAAAATACAGAGAAGAAATAAACTATACAAAACTCCAAAATTATGCACGTATTTTATCTCAAGACCACTCATTACTTTATTTTACTACATTTCTTATTCTTTTGATAGAATGATGCATTTTAATTAAATAACAACATAAAAACTTTATTTGTATTTCTTCTTTTTTGATTGGATATTTTACGTATTTACATTTCAAATGTTATTCTGTTTCCAGGTTTCCCCTCTGGAAACCCTCCATCCCATAACCCTCCTCCTGCTTCTATGAGAGTGCTCCTCGTCCCACCCACCCACTCCTACCTCATCTCCCTAGCAAGACCCAACACCAGGGAGTCAAGCATTCACAGAACCAAGGGCCTTTCCTCTTATTTTTGCCAGACAGTGCCATTCTCTGCTACATAAGAGGATGGAGCCACGGTTCCCTCCATGTGTGCTTTTGGTTGGTGGTTAATCCCTGGGAGCTCTGGGGGATCTGGTTGGTTGATCTTGTTGTGCTGCCTGTGGGGTTGCAAACACCTTCAACTCCTTCAGTCCTTTCTCTAGCTCCTCTATTGGGGACCCCATTCTCAGTTCAATGGTTGACTGTGAGCATCCACCTCTTTATTTTTAAGGTCTGGCAGAGCCTCACAGGAGACAGCTAGAATAGGCCCCTGTCAGCAAGTACTTCTTGGCATTGGCAGTGGTATCTGGGTTTGGTATCTGTTAATGGGATGGATTACCAGGTGGGGCAATCCCTGGATGGCCTTTCCTTCAATCTCTACTCTATATTTTGTTCCTGTATTTCCTTTAGACAGGAGCCATTCTGGGTTTTAAAAATTGGATATGAGTGGGTGGCCCCATCCCCCAAATGGGAGTCCATGCCTAACCTGTAGATATGTGCTCTACAGGTTCTCCCTCACCTTTGTTGAGCATTTCAGCTAACCTCATACTTCTTGGGTCCAGGGAACCTCTTGTTTTCCAGGCACATGGGGGGTACTGGTGGCTACCCCCTGTTCCCCATGCATCATGGCTACACACATCTGTTCAAATTCCTGACCCAATGTATATCATCCCAGTCTCTTCCCATACCTGATTCTGCCCCCCATAATTCCTGTCCTCCTCCTTTCTTCCTCCCAAGTCCCTCAGACACTTATCTCCCATGAGTATTTTATTCTGCCTTCTAAAAAGGACTGAAGCATCCACATTTTAGTCTTCCTTCTTCTTAAATGGTCTGTGAATTGTACCTTGGATATTCTGAACTTTTGGGCCGTATCTGATTATCAATGAGTGTATTCTTTTATGACTGGGTTACCTTACTCAGGATGATATTTTCTAGTTCCATCCATTTGCCTAAGAATTTCATGAAGTCATTATTTTTAATAGCTGAGTAGTACTCCACTGTGCAAATGTACCACGTTTTCTGTATCAGTTCCTCTGTTGAAGGACATCTAGGTTCTTTCCTGCTTCTGGTTATTATAAATAAGGCTCTTATGAACATTGTGGAGCATGTTTCCTTGTTATATAGTGGAGCATATTTTGGGCAAATATCCAGGAGTGGTATAGCTGGGTCCTCAGGTCATACTATGTCCAATTTTCTGAGGAACATCCAGATTTCTGATTTCCAGAGTGGTTGTGTCAGCTTCCAATGCCACCCACATTGGAGGAATATTGCTCTTTCTTCACATCCTCACTAGCATCTGTTGTCACCTGAGTTTTTGATCTTAGCCATTCTGACTGGTGTGAGGTGTAATCTCAGGGTTGTTTTGATTTGGATTTCCCTGACGACTAAGGATTTTGAACATTCCTTTAGGTACTTTTCAGCCATTCCATATTCCTCAATTGAAAATTCTTTGTTTAGCTCTGTACCCCATTTTTATTAGGGTTATTTGGTTCTCTAGAGTTTGACTTCTTGAGTTCTTTGCATGTATTGGATATCAGCCCTTTATTGGATGTAGTATTGGTAAAGATTTTTTACAAATCTTTTGGTTGCCATTTTATCCTATTGACAGTGTCCTTTGCCTTACAGAAGCTCTGAGATTTTATGAGGTCCCATTTGTTGATTGTTGATCTTAGAGCATTTCTTGATTTATATTAAATCAGCTTTTCTTCAACTATTGCCTGAGAGTTAGGGCAGACATTATGGTTTAAACATTAGATAATGATTGTGGATGGTAGTTACGAATGATGTTTGTCTTAGTGTCAGGTAAGATTGCTAAGCTTACATTTGTGACCAGCAGGGCAGGAGGCAGCTAAGGACCCTCAAAATGGAATCTATGGTAACAGAGTTATTCTGACTAGTTACTATTTTCTTTGAAATCTTCATAAATTTATCATCAATGTACCCTGGTCATACTGATTACCAATTAGCCAGGACTCCAAAGACATCTCCCTCTCAGAGAATTTCATGCTTTGATCATATTCATTCTTCCTTCACTGTCTCTCAGTTCTACTCTGCTCCCTACTCCCCCAACTACTGTCCTTCTACACTCCCCATCAAGGCCAATTTGTGCTGGCCAGGGATACTCAGATGTGAAACCTTCAACTGGAGTGTAACCCTCTTGCTAGGGACTATACTCCACGTTCTTTCTACTTGGATTTTAGCCCATACCACAAAAAGAAACCCTAACCTACTACTATTATTTGACCATGAATCTATGGCTAGGCAGATGACAGACCCTAGCAGAAACCCTGCTACTGTTCTACCAATCTGAATTTCATTCATGGCAAATAGCACCATGACATTTGTGTCAATAGTGCAGCAGTGGGACCTTGCCAAGCCAGGCATTGAAGCTCACAGGCTTCACATGTGGGTAAGACGGATGTGTCCTCTGTTTGTATATTTTTTTATTTGTTAGTGTTTCAATCCACTGAGGTCAATTGGTGCTGACCAGTATCTGAAGGCAAGAAACTAGAATCAAGCCATTGTGCAGGGTTGGGTGATAAGTAAGACTCTTTTGGAGACTAAAGGCAATGGATATGTTTAAATTTTAAATTATTGTGTGCCTACCTATATTTATGCTTCTCGGTGTCACTGAAGCTGTACAACCTTCTTAGTGCTGGATAATTTAAATTGCATTTTACAGAAAGACAATCTTCACATAGAAAAACCATGAATATTCAGAAGAATACTTGATTCATAGCATATGTTCATTAAATTGAGCATGGTAGCCCTGCATGAATGAGATTCTAGAATGTCACAAGTTCAAGGTTAGCTGGGCCTATGTGTTAATTTCCAGACCACTGTGGACTAAGGGGTGACACAAACAAACAAAAAAGTTCACAGTAACCATTTCAGTGATATCTGTTATAGAGTCAGTTCTATACACACCCTAAACTATAGAGCAGTCAGCTATCCAAGGTTTGTCTGTGGAGTAGAATGTCATTAAGCAATGGAAGTGTAAACGAGATGCATATGACATAAGCAAGTGTGACAAGGGGGCTGTTCCTTCAGCCAAGTACTGGTATCCCCAGCAGCTACTTCTAGGTATACTAGGATCCAAAGGTTCACAAGCTACAGACTCAAATTTTGTGGGAGAATGCAGTCTAGGTATTTTTAGGAATTTCCTAGGATGTAATCGCTGAGGCCTAAAGCTCAGAACAACAGGTTTTCTTTCTTCAACAAAAAGAATGCTTTCTTGGCAGCATTGCAAGGCTGCTCACTGCCCTTCCCAGTGAGATCCTGAAGACCTGCTGTGGCGCGGGTTACACACTCACAGTCTTGTGCTTAAGGCTCTCCTCTTCCTATCACAGCTGTGACCCTGAATGCAGATGAGACAGAGAGGAGTCTCTTTGTCTCTCAAATCAATTGAAGAAAGTGGCATTTCCCTACTGAGACTGTAATTTGATTTCACCAGGAATTCTCAATCTCTGTTCAGGAAGAGGAATGAAAAACAAAGGGTCAAACACCCATAGCCACAAGCCGGCCTGATTTGTCTGACCCAGCGTTATAGTCTAGGATGGGTGGTTGTTTCAGAGTCCCACTTTCAAAGCTAGAAAGGAAGATGATATGGCAGAGATTTTTCTGACGAAACATTTTATAAGGAAAAAAATCATCGAGTCTTACTCTCTTAGAACTCTGAAGTTTCCTCTTCATTGCTATTTGAAGAATATGAGTACTACTATCTATCCTCTAGGTGAAACATTTCCTAATTTTGGAGGCCATAAAACAAAGAGAAGCAGGATTTGAAAAGGGAAACGGTGCCAGGGACGAGTTCGTACCTTCAAGGTGAGAGGAATGAGAGGCAAAACCATACTGGCAAAAAACCAAGAGGTATATTTAAGGGCTCCGAATGAGCCAACTTGGCAAGGGAAGGTGATTCCCATGGAAATATAATGGGATGTGAAGCATAATAAATGGCAGTTGAAAGCAGGTAGAAGAAGCTGCATCACAAAGAAGATTACAAATGTCAAAAAACTATTTAAAATTTTGACTCAGGAAAGCAACAAGATAAAAGAAGGAGGAGAAGGAGGAGGAAGAGGAGGAGGGAGAGAAGAAGGAGAAGGAGAAGGAGAAGGAGAAGGAGGAGAAGAAAGAGCCTTAAAAGATCATTTCCAAGTTGAGTCCAAACAAGAGGGGAAAAAAAGCTACTAGAGTGGATGCTCATGCAAATGAGAAATTCAGAGAATCAGCACTGCACTTAATAGAAAGGGTAGCTGGGACAATGGTGAACACCACATAAAGACTGCAGCCTTTGACCTTGATAAAAAACTGAATGCTAACATACAGATATTTGGAGATAACCCAGGGTGTAACACTGCTCCTTTAGAGGAGGGTGGACCTACTAAAACTTGCCTGAAAACATGAAAGAACTGTAAAAGCTACACCAAGACCCTGGACAATGGAGAAGATATGTGTTCAATCCTTCTACGATTACTGTAAATGATGCTGGACTAAGACATAAACTTGTAAGCATTTCTCTACGTGCTTGGGCACAAAAGATTCTCATTTTCTACCTCCGATCTTGCTTTACCTCTCTAAATACTCTGTTTTAAATCACCTGAAACTGGCTTTATTTACAAAGGGACAGCTTCCTCTTATCTTTATTTAGATTGAGGAGCGCGTGTTCTGTTCTTCTCTGCACATCTGTTGAAATCATATATTCCTGCTCTCCTCTTCCTCCAACTGCTTTGGCATTCTTTGTTACCTAATTTTGCACAAAGGCTCAGAATCAAGTCCTCATCTTTTGTATATGGAATATATTATAAATAGTAAATTTTTCTTCTTTTCTTTTCCTAGAGTAAAGTTTGATATAATAAACTTAATTGAGAACTTAATTGGCCAAGTTAGAATTGAACCAAGATGGAATGTGTGTATCACTGTCTAATTTAGATTTTCTATAATATTTATTGAACTGTGGCTCAAATACATTTTGCTCAGTAACACATTTCTTTTCCCTACACCATGTCATCATTATATCAGATCTAGAAAACTATAAGGAGATACTATTAACTTAGTAGCTTAAAACCCAAAAATAAATCAGTTCACAGCTGAGTTTGACATGGGTCTCCACAGGCTAAAATCAAACTGCCACACGGTTACCTCAGAGAGGGATTTATATCCTCACATCTCCAGGTTGTTGACAGAATACAGGTCCCTGTGAGCATAGGACTGAGCTGCCTCTCCCTGTACTTGCGTTTTTGATGAGGGCTGGTCAGCCATTACACATTACTTGCATTCTTCAACTGGAAATCCTTTCTTCTACCTTCAGAGTTAACAACGGTGGATTACAACTCTCAAAGAAGTTTGCGGCTTTCCTCTATTTCACATTACTCTGACCACTGCTGAAGGATTTACTGCTTTTCCCTGACACACTTTATCTGGCCACCCAGATATCTTCAGGTAATTGCTCATTTCAAAGCCCATGTACATAGCCATATTTTCAAATCAGTATTGACTATAAAGTACCACTTGCATGGTGATTTGTAGACTTCTTTTGGTGGCGTAATTCTGTCTCTAACAAAGTCAACTTTTGGAAGGGGAGGTTTCTCTATAGAAACAGGAGACTGTGGAACAAAGGATTTATTACCATATCTAGTTCAGGACAGAAATTATTTCTTTGACTTTTTATTGATTCTCAGACAGATACATCAAGAACCCACTTAAAAGGGAGTAACTCATTTTGCCACCATTCCAGTGGTTTCAGTCCATAGGCAACTGCTTTCAATGCTAGGGACCGGAAGCAAGGCAAGGCTTCATGGTGGCAGCATATAGGAGTACAAAACAACTCCCTTCAGGTGAGCAGTACCCAGACCAAGAAGTAGAAAATATCCCTTAAAGCTGCAGAGACCTGCTTCCTCCTATACCCTAACTCCTACTGTTTCCATTGCTTCTCCACAGGCTGGGGACCTAGGGTCCAACACACGAACCTATGAATAGTAAGTATTTCCTATTCAGTAGGTGTAATAAGAAACACCATTGCTCAATGCAGAGCACATCACAAGGGTCATGGCATAACACTCTCCTCATACCACATTCCTGCCATTCTATAGCTCCATGATGAACTCAAAGGCAAGGTCACAGTTTTTCAATATCACCTAAACTAATTCATTCATTATCCATCCATAATCCGGTGCTTCCTGAGAGCTTGCAATGAAATTACTGAAGGTCTGAGTCATAATATAAATATGCATCATGGACGTCAAGATTGCTAGCATTCCAGAGCATTTGATTTTTTAAAATGGTAGCCATTAAATACTTGATTGACCAGCCAATATTAAAATTTATCTGTTCTTCATATCAACTTAATATCTTGATGGCAACACATTAATCTTTTAGGCAGAAAATAATTGTTTAAAATACATTCAGAATAAAGAAAGTGTCATGATCATTTCATATTTATTTTTTATCCCCAAAGAACTTGTCTAGATAACCTCATGTTATCTTATATGTTAATATTACAACCATCTGTGTCCTGTAATCATATTTACTCTTATGAATAGGCAGTTTCCTGTCATATTGCTTCCAAAGTCAAGAATCACTGACAATTAACAATAATCCTATCTTTATGAACAATAATCCAGGAAATCAGAGATAATAATAAATAAATAACAGATTGAGACATTTCAATATTACAAAGCATTTACTAGAAGAACCAAATATTCACTTAGTTATTTATACCATAATCATACACATTTTCTGTGTAAAAATGACCCATACCTAAAGTAGTCAGTGGCATCAAATCATTGGAGACACTAAACTGATTCAATGAAAACATTTGTTTTTTTAGGTTTTATTTCGTTTGCAGTGTTTTGTTTTGGATGAAATCTTGCACTGTGGCCTTGCCTGGCCTTTCTGAGATTACAAGTGAGCCTTACCAAGCTTGGCCATGAATTAATTGCAATGTTCCTATTGAAAACTAATTGGTAGCTTTCAGATTGATAATAGCGCTTGGATATATTTTATAGCAATGAATATTTTGGTTTTATTGTTAGGATGTACAAATTCACACCAGCTGGGGGGAAGCCTCACTTGCGGCACGGTCCTGTTTCTCTTGCCTAATGTAGAGGACGCATATCTATAATGCGCAGCACCTCCTGGTAGTGTAGAGATTAAAGGGACAGGCAGGAGGAAGATTACTTGATATTTGCTTCTTGAAACTGGATGACTTGATTTCCCTTTTGCTGCTGACACTAATTAGTCGCTGATATCAGAAACAGCATTTCCAAACTGCCATTGGGGAGTTAAGATCTGGAACTTATAAGGAACTTTCCAGGGTTCTGAAACTGATTTGGACTGCTGAGGTACTCAGCCTCAAGACTGAGAAACTACTGCTCTCTTAACCACCCAGCTGTGACAAAGTTGTTGTCTTTTTAACCTAAGCTAGCTTAAAACATTTATACATTTTTATTATTGTAATTATTTGTTACATATTTATATATACTTATATAAAAATATGTATTTATACATTGTGATATTATAATACACTTACAGACAGGCACGTGTACATGTGTGTGGGGGTATGTGTATAAATCCGTGTGTGTGTGTGTGTGTGTGTGTGTGTGTGTGTGTGTGTGTGTGTATGTATATAAAACTCATTGGTCCTATGGATCTAGTTTCTCAATCTTACTGACGTTGCTATCCTTTAAGAGAGCTCCTCATGTTATGGAACATAAAATTATTTAGTTGGTACTTTATAATTGTAATTTTGCTACTATTATGAATCATAATGAAAAATACCTGCTATGCAGCTTATCTGATATGTGACCCCTGTGAAAGGATCATTCAAGGCCCAAAGGGGTCATGACCCACAGCTTGAGAAACACTGCTCTAGAGATCCCTGACTCTGTGACAGCAACTAACTATAAATGAAAACAATTCTTTGATGAAGCAACATTCTTCATAATATATCTTCATATTCTTTTACATTGAGTTAACTTAATTTTGTTTTCCATTAAAAGGGAACAGTTTATTCATGACCTCATTAATAGATCATCAATAGGTAAAACAAATCTTATTCTAGAATATTCTATGTGGTTTTTCTAAGAAACTGGAAGTATTTTTATCAATTAAAACATTGATGAAAAACATAATTATTTTACAGAACAGAAAATAATTTATTAAACTATAATTAAGTATACTGTTTTGTTATAAAACATTTATAAAAACAAAATTTAGAGAGATTTGTTCCGTTTCTAATTTGAGAAATGTTAATTGATTAGGATCAATTTTGTAGGTTAAATTACCTTTCAGTACAAACCTAGATTAAGAGAATCAGAACAAAAATTCTTATGTGTATAAAGTCTGCCATAAACTATACGTTGCATATTTTTCTCTAGTGAAAAGGTAAAAGGTGCCAGGAGGAGATGCTCCGCAGAGAAGCTGATTTTACAAACAAAATACATAGCATGTGCCAACAGAAAAACCTTACTGAAAAGTTCTGTTCCGCAGCGCGGACTCCAAGTTTCATCAGTTTCATAAAAGATTCTATTAAAAGAAAATGGTTGAGTTTATTGCTATGAAATACTCATAGCACGATGCTGATGTTGTAGGAGGATTATTTTTCCAGCCAACTTTAAATTGGTTAAGTGATGCGACCAAATTCCCCTGTCAAGCATATTCGTTATGTGGCTTATACTACCAGGCCATTCACGTATACATCTATGTGTAGTTCATGCTACGTTTAAGAGAGGACCTGACAGTTGAGGTTCACTACAGCCCAGGTAGACTCCTTACATTCATCACAATGGTTATTCTAATGTGATGTCACAAACACAACAATGAGATGGATGCAACGACTGGAATGTAGATAAAAAATTAAAATTTAGAAAATAAAATTTGCAACCAGGTACCTTAAAAGCGCATAAATGAAAGTAAAATTAGTGAACACAAACCTAGACATTTAAAAGAACAATTTATGATTTTAAAATAGTATTACTTAGGAAAGAGTGAATTTTTGTTTTATATCAATTATTATGCAATAAAATTATTATGCAATAAAATTATACCTTGCCTTTGCTCTGATATAAAGAATTCAATCAGATATTTGTTAAGCATTTTACAATATAAATTAAAAGTGAACCCATTTTATCTGCATGAAACTCGAGGATCAATAAAAATCTGAGTATTATGTTTTAAAAATAAGTGCCATGGAAACAATTTATTTTGTCTACACAAACAGGAGGTGAGCGTATTCTGATTGTGTAAAACCTCCTGTTTGTGTAAAACCAAGAATCTGAGGCCACAGCACAGATAAGTAATCAGTCTATGAATCATATAGATAGGCACAGGTCCCTCCCAAGCCTGAGTCTGTCACCAGCATGTCCTCTGACTCCCCACTGAAACACAGTGGGCCCTAAAACTGATTAACCAGCTGGCCAAATAAGTGAAGAGGAATGCGGACGACGGGACTGGGGAAGGAGTGGAAGAGAAGGAGCACTAGCAGGAAAGGACTATGAGGAAGTCCATAATGAAAATGACTTCATTTTTTTTTTTTTTTTTTTTCCGGAGCTGAGGACCAAACCCAGGGCCTTGCGCTTGCAAGGCAAGCGCCCTACCACTGAGCTAAATCCCCAACACCTTATGAAAATGACTTCTAAAAACAGTACAGGTGGGAGGGAGAGAGGGAGGGAGGGACATAGGACAAACAGAGAGAGAGAGAGAGGGGGGTGGGGGAAAGATTGGTATCCCAAACTGATGATCTGGTGCGTATCAGGAAATGTATAGCTATAGGTATTCGAAATTTAAAAAAAATGATATAGATAGCAAAAACATAACTATAAACCCAGAACTCATGTCAAATGATTGACTCCAAGAAACTTGAGATTATTATGAAGAATTTTAAGGAGCATGTTTGGTTGGTATCATTTTGAACCTCAGCAAAGCAAGTCCAGATTTCCATCTCCACTGCAATTTTGCAACCTTTCCCCACCCTGGTTGGTCACTGTAAGTTGCTTGCTACAGAAGCCCCTAATAATAGCACACACACTTCCTGTCATCTCTTTTGTATTGTCAGTGCTCCTTCACTGTATGAGGTCGGTTCTTTCTGCCTCCATGTGAGCCAGTCTTGTGACTTGACATGTACTGATTTACATGCTGTAGGTGAAGTAATTGTTCTAGATTTCAGAATCCAAATAAAATGGAATGGGAAGTTCCTACCTTCTCTCCCATAAAGTCACAGGCCACTGTGCTCTGAAGTAGTTGTGTGAAGCCATCTAACAAGTAGGTCACATGGAGAAGAACTAAGTGGCTCCAGCTGAAACCACAGGGAAGCCTCCAGCTGACAATTAATGATGAGTGACTAATCACACATGAGACAAAAGATAGGTAGTCAGTGATCACAATCACAAGCAACAAGAATCACGGTGTTGAGATAGCATGTTCTAGGGTGGCATGTGACACAGGAAGAGGTAACAGAAATGATCAGTTAACGCCATCATTCAATTTCAGACTACCTCTAGGATATATCGAGTTTCTAAGTACAGTATCTCTTAGGCACTTAGAAGATCAGAAGTCAGAGTCTAGAATAAAATAAAATGTATGGCAGTTGTTTAATTCAACATAAATGATTCCTGTTGTCTAGCTCTCTTAGGGAATATGCGGAGTCAACAGGTCTGCTTAAATTGAATGCTACCTGGCAAAAGGCTAGACCACTGTCTTGGAGATCTAGATATGAAATAGAAAATAAACGCTCAGCAAGTTAGGATCCCGTCATTCTGATCCATACGTTGGCAGCAGATACATATCGCCTCTTATCTCTGCTTCATCATAGGTTCAGTGTTCTACATTACATACTTTTCAAACTGTTGAGAACTACTGATAAGTATAAAAATTGAAAGTGACACAAAAATTATGAACAGAAGTTTCATCAGTAAAACAAATTAAGCATGTATAAATGCATAATCTGGAAAACACATATCATAATGAAAAATCAATACCTACATTCCCTCAAATGTCAAAATAATAATTTTATGTATTCCCTCTCTAAATAAAACTACCAACAAGAAGATTATATTCCGGTCTCAAATTTAATGCTGACTGAGTATCCCTGTTCAAGTCGCTTAACTTCTTTATGCCTCATTTTACTGAGCAATTAGAATGATAATACCTTTCCCTACATGCACCACAGGAAACTGGTTCAAATAAATGAGATTATGTATATAAAAGTGCTTTTGAAGACGACCTAAGAGGATAGTAAATGACACAAGAGAAAAATGTAAGACACAGAACACAAGAGTTGGAGGGGAATTCCGAGGTCAGGCTCTGCTACATTTCCCCTGCATTATCATCCACGTGTGCTTGACCTACATTGTAAAGGCAGGTCATGCCATTCTCCGACAGCCCTAATTATTAGTAATGAACTCAAATAATATTTGCCCTTGACATCTCTACTTTTCGGTCCTATAATTTTTCCTCTGGAACATGAGAGAACATTGCTTTTATTTCCTCGTCTTCAATTCTGAACTGAAACACCTTCTCTGACACTAGACAGAGATCTGATCACAGACAGGAAAATGTATATTAGTAAATTTGCTAGAGAGGTCAGACATTTTTTACTATAAATCAATGTTTTTCACTGCACCAGTGTTCAAACAATAAAGATTGGGGGAAAAGATAAAACACAAAAATCAGAAAAACATCTACCTGGGAACATTAAGAAGTATAGGAGGGGAATGCAGAGAAGACTTAAGGAGGGAACTTTTGAGCAAGGTAGACAGTAATAGTCATTCAAAGACAGGGCCCCAGCATCATGTTAATAGAAAGTCATCACCAGTGGCATTGTCTTTATATTAGACAGATTATCTACTTCCAAGCCAGCCAACCTGGTATCATTTTTTTGAATGTATTGTCCGTGTCGAGAAGAATAAAGTAAAACCAAAACTAAGTGTTTGATATATATATATATATATATATATATATATATATATATATATATAGAGAGAGAGAGAGAGAGAGAGATACATATATATGTGTGTGTTTAAATATATATATATATATGTATATATGTTATTGAAGAGGTCTTTCCTTACTGCAATCCAATCCTTCAGAGGTAGTAAGGAGTTTTAGAGAAATTTAATGCTGTATAAAACTCTGAAAACTAAAATGAGCAAAAACCTAGTGCAAAAACTTTGAACTAGAAACTGTACAGCATGGCTCGAGTCCATTCTGCACAACTTTATTTAATATTTCAAGTTAAATAACAGATCCAATTATTTTACTAAGTTTTCACTTTTTATTTCCAAACTGTGGTGCCAGCTAAATGAAATATATAGACTTGTTATTTTTAATCACCTTACATATTAATTATCTCACTCTGTAAAGATACTTGAGATCCTAGGAGAAGGGAAAGACATATTTTATGGACTCATGTAAGTCACTGATTACTTTTAAGTGGGGACAGGGAGACCATAAACAAACCACAGTTCCATGATATCCACGTACTGAGAATCTTCTGAACCTAATGTTGGGAATGCAGCTATCCAGAGTCTCCTGCTCGTGCAACAAATAAAATGATGATTTCACTGTTACAGTTTCTTCCTGAGCTCCTAAACTATTTATCCAGTTACCTACCAGTATTTTCACACAGACACAACAAGAATTCTAAATGCACTGAAAACGATCTACAGGTTGTTGATGGAACCTACCTTTCAATACCTTTACAGATTGACTCACAGAATTAGAAAATGACCAGTGACACCAGCATTTGTAATGTTAATCTGCTTTTCTACTTGCTGTTTTAACTTTCCTAGATGATATTCACCATGCTTGTCTCAGAGTGATTACTGATTAATTCTTACAAAATAAATTTACCCCAAATAAATTAATTTTAAGTACATCCTAAAACATGATTGCCTTTAGAAGTTTTCTTGAAATATTCTATTTCAATTTGCAAAAGCAGAGTCTCAGATATGTTTCTGTTGCTATGACAAATTATCCTGATAAAAACCACTTAAAGAAGGAAGGTTTTATTTTGGCTTACAGTTCCAGGGTATAATACATCAGGGTGGGGAATTTAAAGCAATGGAGGCTTACACATTGTGTTTGCAAGCAGGAAGCAGAGACTGGTGTATGATTTTCTCACTATATTTTCTCCTTTTAGAATGTAGGATCCCAGTCCAAGGAGTGGGGCTACCCACAGCTTTCCCACTTCAATCATGCTATGAAAGATACTTCCTAATGTGTTTATCCTTGGGATCATCATTCACATCATTCTAGATCTTAAGTTAAAATTGAGACTAATCATCATATGTCAGAAAAGTAACCACATTGTAGAAATCTCAGAAGTAGCGAGAAAATCTGCTTGGGGCACAGTTGTTCTCTGTCTAGTGCCCTGACATTACTCCCTGCTAGACAGTGAATGACCACAAACCAAGCATGACGCCATTTCCTGACCTGGTATCGGAAGGCATATGTTAGCCCTGTTATGGTAATATTTATAAAAATTTGTAAAATTAAAATGATTTCCTGTTAGGAAATTTTAGCCTTTTATGGCATTTTCCTATCCCATTAAATAATTAACAGGATCTTTAGTTCTTGAAGTTGTCGGTGTTCCCAATATGGTCCCTTGACTCTCAGCATAGTCTGCTGAAACCCGAATTTGGGTGTGCAAAAACGGTGGAAATCCTGAATAAATTTTCTTCTCTAATTTGGAGACTCAACTATCTGTGACCTAATGTTCCATAAAATAACTCATGTGGAATGTGGGGATCCAACAACTCTCTGAACATCTAATTATCTTTACTGGCCAGTTGACTTTTTTTTTTTTTTTTTTTGCCTACCAACTGATCTTCCTTCAGAATAGTTTTGTTTTATTCAAAAGTTAATTTAGAAATCTATACATTAGAAAAGTAGATTTGCAAGGACAAAAGTCATTAATAAATATGTGTTCAGAAACCATCTCACTCAATTATCAAAAGAATGCCAAGAATAGTTTGTATTCTGTAGAAACAGGCAAAGCTGGGAAAACAAAGCCAGTATCCTAGGTTCATACATTTGCTGTGTATGCAAATTATTTAAGTGGCTTACTCCAGGGCCCTAACAAAAGCCAGGAGGTTGCTGTTGTGCTGTTACTCCCCAGATTTGTCTGAAAATTAAGCAAGTTGATTTATGTAAGACCCTTTGAAAAATAAACGTGAATTGAGACATACAAAAGTTAGGTCATTTGCTAAAAGTCGTTTGGTCAAAAAACAAACAAACAAACAAACAAACAAACAAACAAAAAAAAACCCAGCACTCCCAGAGACAACTTTTTTTTCTTTTCCTTGAATGTAGTTTTCATTATCTACTAAGCTGCAAATCCTCTATTATTTTAAGGATGTAGTCAAGAGGAGGAGCTCAAAGAGAGCTGAGATTACTCCACAGGCACTCAAGACAGAAAGCATGCTCCTAGGAAACCCTTTTCTGTGAGAAATGTCTCTTACTCTAAGTTACTCCCAAGTATCCCATAGGAATATGGCGTCAAAGAACACACTTCTAGTTAATAAAACTGTTAGGAAGCAAAGCACAAGATTTTCTGAAAATGATGAAAATTTTCTTCAGAAATTAAAATGCCACTATTTGTGTAAGAAAACTGTTAGGAGACAAACCTGAAGATATTTTTATACATAACTCCGAGCTTGCCTGAAATAATTTTCTATTGAATAGAACTAACTGAAATCCTAGTACTCGGCAACAGCTGACAGATGTTGGCAAACAAACTAACACCTCTAACCCTTGCCAACCTCAGACACAGTCATACCTTTGCAGGAATCACACTGACCCACGACAGCTCTGACCTATGGAAGCCACAAGTCCTGATAAACGGCTTTTTCTGCCATTACACTCACCAACACATGATACTCAACCATGCTTTTAAAAACATTTCTAAGTGAATCTATACACATAATGATAATAATTTTGTTAAGTGTCATCCTTTGTTATGTTTCTATTTAAAAATGAAAAATGTATTTATGTAGCCTATGATAAAATTATATGCAATGCTTTATATTTATTTTATTTATTTATTTAGTTTTATACTTCAGATTTTATTCCCCTCCTTGTCTACCCTCCAACTGTTCCACATCCCATACCTCCTCCCTGACACCCCTGCCCTCTCCCCACCCCCATCTCCTCGAGGATGTCCCCACCCCACCAACCTTACCAGACTTATAAATTTCTGGGGCCTCCAGTCTCTTAAGGGTTAGGTGCATCTTCTCTGACTGAACCCAGACCCTCCAGTCCTCTGCTGTATATGTGTTGGGGAACCTCATCTCAGCTGGTGTATGCTGCCTGGATAGTGATTCAGTGTCTGAGAGATCTTAGGGGTCCAGGTTAATTGAGACTGCTGGTCCTCCTACAGGGCCAACCGCCTCCTCAGCTTCCTCCAGTTTTCCCCTAAATAAACCAGAGTGGTCTGCAGCCTCCTGTTCACTGATTGTGTGCACATATCTGCATCTGATTCTTTCAGCTCCTTGTTGGGTCTTTTGGAGGGCAGTCGTAATAGGTCGCATTTTGTCAGTGCTCCATAACCTCAGTAAAGAGCTGGATCCCCTTGAACCTTTCCCTGGACCTTCTTTTCCTCAGGTTCTTCTCCATTTCCATCCCTGCATTTCTTTTAGACGGAACAATTATGGGTCAGAGTTTTGACTGTTGAATAGCAACCCCATCCCCTCACTTGATGGCCTGTCTTTCTGTTGGAGGTTAGCTCAACAAGTTCCCTCCTCCCACTGTAGGGCATTTTTTTTATTAACTTGAGTATTTCTTATATACATTTCGAAAGTGTTATTTCCTTTCCGGTTTCCGGGCAAACATCCCCTCTCCCTCCCTTCCTTATGGGTGTTCCTCCCATCCTCCCCCATTGCCGCCCTCCCCCAACAGTCTAGGTCACTGGGGGTTCAGTCTTAGCAGGACCCAGGGCTTCCCCTTCCACTGGTGCTCTTACTAGGATATTCATTGCTACCTATGAGGTCAGAGTCCAGGGTCAGTCCATGTATAGTCTTTAGGTAGTGGCTTAGTCCCTGGAAGCTCTGGTTGCTTGGCATTGTTGTACATATGGGTTCTCGAGCCCCTTCAAGCTTTTCCAGTTCTTTCTCTGATTCCTTCAACGGGGGTCCTATTCTCAGTTCAGTGGTTTGCTGCTGGCATTCGCCTCTGTATTTGCTGTATTCTGGCTGTGTCTCTCAGGAGCGATCTACATCTGGCTCCTGTCGGTCTGCACTTCTTTGCTTCATCCATCTTGTCTAATTGGGTGGCTGTATATGTATGGGCCACATGTGGGGCAGGCTCTGAATGGGTGTTCCTTCAGTCTTTGTTTTAATCTTTGCCTCTCTCTTCCCTGCCAAGGGTATTCTTGTTCCCTTTTAAAGAAGGAGTGAAGCATTCACATTTTGATCATCCGTCTTGAGTTTCATGTGTTCTAGGCATCTAGGGTAATTCAAGCATTTGGGCTAATAGCCACTTATCAATGAGTGCATACCATGTATGTCTTTCTGTGATTGGGTTAGCTCACTCAGGATGATATTTTCCAGTTCGACCATTTGCCTACTGAATTTCATAAAGTCGTTGTTTTTGATAGCTGAGTAATATTCCATTGTGTAGATGTACCACATTTTCTGTATCCATTCCTCTGTTGAAGGGCATCTGGGTTCTTTCCAGCTTCTGGCTATTATAAATAAGACTGCAATGAACATAGTGGAGCACATGTCTTTTTTATATGTTGGGGCATCTTTTGGGTATATGCCCAGGAGAGGTGTAGCTGGATCCTCAGGCAGTTCAATGTCCAATTTTCTGAGGAACCTCCCGACTGATTTCCAGAATGGTTGTACCAGTCTGCAATCCCACCAACAATGGAGGAGTCTAGGGTAGTTCCCTTTGAGTCCTGGGAGTCTCTCACTTCCCATGTCTCTGCTGCATTCTAGAGGATCCTCCCAGCCTCCTTCCTCCCGAAGTTGCCTGTTTTCATTCTTTCTCCTGGCCCTCAGGGCTTCAGTCTTTTTCTCCCACCCAATACCAGATCATGTTCCTCTCTACGCCCCACCCCCATCCCCTTTTTCTACCCTGTCACTTGCCCCCCCCTTGTGGTTGCTTTCTTCTCCTTCCAAAGTGAGACTGAGGCATCCTCACTTGGGCCCTTCAGCTTGTTGATCTTTTTGAGCTCTGTGGACTGTATCTTGGGTAATCTGTACTTTTCTTTCTTTCTTTTCTTTTTTCTTTTTTCTTTTTTTTTTTGATAATTTCCACTTATTGTGAGAACATACTGTACATGTTCTTTTGGGCATGAGTTACCTCACTCAGAATAACAGTTGTTAGTTCCATCCATTTGCTTGCAAAACTCAGGATGTCCTTGTTCTTGATAGCTGAGTAGTATTCAATTGTGTAAATAAACCACATTTTCTGTTTCTATTCTTCTGTCATGGGACATCTGGGTTGTTTCCAGATGGCCATCACAAATAAGGCCGCTATTAACATAGTGGAACACATGCCCATGTGGCATGGTGGGGCATCTTTTGAGTATAGTCCCAAGAGTGGCATTTCTGGGTCTTTAGGTAGATCTATTTTCAATTTTCTGAGGCACCTCCAAATTGATTTCCAGAGTGGTTATAGCAGTTTGCAGTCCCACCAACAATGGAGGAGTGTTCCTTTTTCTCCACATCTCGCCAGCATCTCTGTTACCTGAGATTTTGATCTTATCCACTCTGTGCAGGCTATGCTGAACACAGAGAGTTGGAGGTTAGAAGCTGCCTGCTTTTTTTAGCAAATTATGTTATTTGGAAAATGACATAATTTAAGTTCATTTTAATTGTTTTCAAAATGGCATAAAGATATAATGCTTTATTAAGTCTTTCAGGATACCCATATTCTCTTAAAGTCGGCTCCACAGGAATATTGGTCTAAAATCTTGATTAGATAAGCTGTCTGATAATCACTGACTCCAAATAGAGAGTGGTGATATTTGCCAGTTATAAAAGTAATTATACATAAAAGTTTATAGCACCAGACAGAGGGAATACTGACATATATTATAGAAGTCATTAATAAATAAAAGTCTGACCCTCCAGGTAGAGAGCTTAATACATGGATGGTAATATTTTGGTCTGCAGGATACTCAGATTCTCTCTAAAGTGGGCTCCATGGGAATTTTGGGTTAAAAATCCTGGTTTGACAAGTCGCCTACTTCTTATTGACAGGTATTAATAGAAGTGTGGTTTAATTGTTTTCATGAATTTACCCCACCAATGCCATATGCCTAGACAATGCCAGCTAGCAAGGGTTTGTGATTATTTTTGATATTTACCACAATAGGAAGTTCATATTCTCTTAACATGGGCCTCACAGGAATTTTGGCTTAATTTCTTAATGAAATTAGGCATGACAGATTAGAGAAGCCTAAACAGGATCATACAGTGTTGTTTAGCTTACTTTGTTTTTTTTTAATTATTTTAATTTTCATAATGGATGTAATTTTGAGTATTGTGGTTATATTATGTCTCTGGGAGAGAGTACAAGATGCAAGTTTTTTTGGTTACAGACTAAAGAACATGCTATTTTGGAGTAGGGTTTTGTCATTGTGTTTTTAAAAAGGGTGCAGGGTGCTTAGGCTTTGGAGACCTTCCAGAGTTATATTGATTAGAATTGATAGAAGTAGACCTCCTGAAAAACTAAATTCATGAGAATCAAACAAAAAGATATCTTGACACTAAAATATTGTTTTGAGATTTATATATTACAGAATGTACAGTTTTGGAGAAGTACAATGTCAGAATGCTGAATTGACCTGCTTGGATTCCTGATCTCAAGGACTTTCACCAAGGTCCAGTCAAGACAGACATCAGGCTACAACTCTCCCATTTTCCCTTACCCCCCTCCCCCGCCCCACAGGATATCTCAACACCCATGTACAACGTGAAGAAGTTACTGAAGAGTCATCGCCCTGATTCCCTAACCTTTGGGAGTCTGAAAGTGATTATTCTAAGGTTGTCTTTCTAGAGAATTTAGAAATGGTCATAAATTAACAGGAAGGAATTTAGTCAAATTGACTGTACAGCCACAGTCTCATTTGGTAGAAATCCTTATATTTGTTACTAAGCTAAAGTTATAATCTCTTACATTGCAACAGAATTTATTTGATACAAGTTTAGAGTTTCTTTGATATGAATTTCTTATCAATTTAAAATTAAAATTAATAGTTATCATATATAGGCATTATGCTTATATAATACATTTAAATATACAAGGCTTATACCCAGTTCTTTACTGCTATTAAAAAACTAATCTGAGATTATTAAACATGTCAGTTAAGGGCGAAATAGTAAATTCATGGCTCTAAGTTTATAGTTAGAATGCTTTCAAGATAATTTATTAAGATAATTAACAGACAACAGTCCAGATTACTTACATAGTTAGATGTTTTTCAAAAATGTCAAAAATCCACAAAATGTGACATATTACTTATTATTTGTTGAGACATGTCTGCTCTAACAGCTCCCCTTTGGTGGCTTCAAGGAAGAAATTGAGCATTTCCACCTCCAGATGAGGTATTACATTGTGGCTAGGTAACCACTGGGAAGAAATTGCCACAGACTAAATTCTGTTCATAAAACGACACATTGCATAATTGTTGACTAATAATTTCTGCCTAGCCATAATGATCAGCTCATCATAACTCTGTCAAATGATCATATGCCAGAAAGCTGAAGGCTTGCTCTCACGCATTACTATCAGAGGACTGTACAAGTAGACAATTGTCTCTTCAACCTGTCTCAGTCCAAGAAGCCATGTTAGGCTTCCTATATTTTCAGATAATATTGGTCGTTCTCAGATTTCTGACAGGGTTGAAACTAGTTTATAGTCCCATAGCCTACCCAGGCTGTTTAACTTTGAGAAGACATATTTAATTAGAAAGTTATCAGACAGTATACAAGCTATCCAAAAGTAACATGGACTTTAAGCCTTTCTTAAACTGGAATGTTCTGTTTAACTGATAAAACATTGGACTGGGAATTAGCTATATTTTATACTTTATAAATTACAAAATGATAATAGTTGTGCTTAACTTACATTTGAGAGAAAAGGTTTTTTTTTTTCTTTTTTAATTAGACAGAAAGAATGAAGTGTAGGTTGATGTCATTATGCAGGTGAAGGCAGGCAAGGTAAAACGAGGCCTGTGATTGGACAAGAAAAAAAGGAGGGGCAGGATCAAAGTTTTAGAAGGAGGAGGAGCAGGAGTGAGAAGAAGGAACTGGGAGAACATGGCAGCAGATGTTAAGATTCATCTCTGCACATAGATACAGGTTATTATGACTATTTTTTAAGGGATAGGTGTGTAAAGGATTCTGTACTGTCTAGATGGGCCAATTATATCTTACGAATTGGATCAGAGGTTATTGTGTGGTGTGCTCTTTCACGTGGTGATCTAATTGAATTCAAGAGAAGGTGCAGAGGAGGGATGCACCAAGCTTGACTTGGGATGTGTGTGCCTGGTGTGGTAAGAACCCTCCAAGGGAAGTGTGAGTGAAACAGTTGGAACACACTGAAACAGCTTGCGGACCGCCCAGAGAGTACCTTGGGGGCAGCGTGGAGCCACTGAGATAAAAATACCCCCAGTGCCATGTGGCACGACAGGTACTAGCACTAGCGCGGTATAAGGGGTTACCAGGTTTTCAATATTTACCGCAACAATTCTGACTGGTGTAAAATCGAATCTCAGGGTTGTGTTGATTTGCATTTCTCTGATCACTAAGGACGTTGAACATTTCTTTAGGTTCTTCATAGCCATTTGAAATTCCTCTGTTGTGAATTCTTGGATTAGTTTTTTGATTGGATTGCTTGGTGGTAAGCTTCTTGAGTTCTTTATATATTTTGTATATTAGCCCTATATCGGATGTGGGGTTAGTGAAGATTTTTTCTCAATCTGTAGGTTGCTGATTTGTCTTATTGACTATGTCCTTTGCCTTACACAAGCTTCCCAGTTTCATGAGGTCCCATTTATCAATTCTTGATCTTAGAGCATGAGCCATTGGAGTTCTGTTTAGGAAATATCGCCCTGTGCCAAAGAGTTCAAAGCTCTTCCCCACTTTCTCTTCTATTAGATTCAGTGTATCTGGCTTGATGTTGAGGTCCTTGATCCAACTGGACTTGAGCTTTGTGCATGGTGACAAATATGGTTCTATTTTCATTTTTCTACATAAGACAACCAGTGAGACCACCACCATTTATTGAAGATTCTTTCT
The DNA here is from genome assembly GCF_011064425.1 of Rattus rattus. NCBI lineage: Eukaryota > Metazoa > Chordata > Mammalia > Rodentia > Muridae > Rattus > Rattus rattus. The sequence goes on along the minus strand of NC_046156.1, from coordinate 147,364,822 downwards.
TTTTTCCATTGAATATTTTTGGCTTCTTTGTAAAGATCAAGTGTGTGCAAGTGTGTGGTTTTACTTCTGGGTCTTCAATTGTATTCCATGGATCACTGTCTATCTCTGTACCAATACCACACAGTTTTATTACTGTTGCTTTGTAGTAGAGCTTCAGGTCAGGGATGGTGATTACCTCAGCCATTGTTTTATTGTTAAGAATTTTCACTATTTTGGGCTTTTTGCCTTTTCCAGATGAATTTGAGAATTGGTTTTTCTATGCCTTTGAAGAATTTTGTTGTGATTTTGATGAGTATTGCATTGAATTGTAGATTGCCTTTGGTAGGAAGGCCATTTTTACTATGTTAATTCTGCCTGTCCATGAGCATAGGAGATTGGTCCATTTTCTGAGATCATCCTCCATTTCATTCTTGAGAGACTTGAAGTTCTTACCATACGAGTTTTTCACTTGTTTTGTAATTATCCCAAGATATTTTATATTACCTGTGGCTACTGTGAAGGGAGTTGTTTCCTTAATTTCTTTCTCAGCCTGATATCATTTTAATAAAGGAAGGCTACTGATTTATATGAGTTAATTTTGTACCTGGCCACTTTGCTGAAGTTGAACATCAGCTGGAGAAGTTCTCTGGTGGAATTTTTGGGGACATTTATGTATACTATCATAGCATCTGCAAATGGTGATACCTCTAATTCTTTATCAATTTGTATCCCTTTAGTCTCTTTTTGTTGTCATACCCAAACTTGTGGGAAACAACAAAAGCAGCGCTGAGAGGAAAATTCATAGCACTAAGTACACTGGTAAAGAAACTGGAGAGATAAGAAACTGGAGAGATCTTACTAGCACCTTAACAGCATACCTGAGAGTTATAGAAGAAAAAGAATCAAACCCACCCAAGAGGAGTAGAAGGCTGGAAAGAGTCAAACTCATGGTTGAAATCAATCAAATAGAAAGAAAAGAACAATACAAAGAATCAGCAAAACCAAAATCTGCTTCTTTGAGAGAATCACCAAGATACATAAACCCCTAGCCAAACTAACTAAAGGGCCCAGAGGCAGTATCCAAATTAACAAAATCAGAAATGAAAAGGGAGACATAACAAGAAAAACAGAGTTAAGTCAAAATATCATCAGATCCTACCACAAAAGTCTATAGTCAATAAAACTGGAAAATCTAGATGAAATGGATAGTTTTCTAGACAGATACCACATACCAAAGTTAAATCAAGAGCAGGTAAACTTTCTAAACAGGCCCATATTCCATAAGGAAACAGAAGTCATTAAAACACCCCATCCCTCAAAAAAAAAAAAAAAAAAGCCCAAGGCCAGGGCCAGATGGATTTAGTTCAGAATTCTACCAGACCTTCTGAGAAGATCTGATACCAATATTCCTCAAACTATTCCATAAAATAGAAACAGAAGGAACACTACCTAATTCATTCTATACCTAAACCACACAAGGATCCTAAACCTATTCCAAAAACACATCAAAACCACGATCAAAACCACATCATTCACCACGATCAAGTATGCTTCATCCAAGAATGCGAGGTTGTTCAATATATGAAAATCCAGTAACATAATCTACCCTTTAAAAAAAACTCAAAGGAAAAAAATTACATGATCATCTCCTTAGATGCAGAAAAAGCATTTGAAAAAATACAACACCTTTTCATGCTAAAAGTATTGGAGAGATCAGGAATTCAAGCCCCATACCTACACATAATAAAAGTAATTTACTGCAAACCAACAGCCAATATCAAATGGAGAGATACTTGAAGCAATCCCACTAAAATCTGGTACAAGGCAAGGATGCCCACTCTCCCCATATCTATTTAATATAGTACTTGAAGTGCTAGCTATATGCACAATATTATATTTGTCCATTTTCATGAAACTAGTTTTAAGAAATGCATGAATATAGCTTTGTATGCTTTGCAATTACAATCAGGTTTCAATATTTATTTTTACACAAATATTTTATTGACTGTTTTCTCTATACGAAAATTCTTCCTGGTGGAGCTAAATAAACCCAAAATTCTTCGTTTAAAATTTAAAAAATGAAATGAAATAAGATTAAATAAACAGGTGTTAAAAGAAAGCCATTTTCCTAGTTTAACTACCAAAAGCTTTCATATATGGGTTTTCTTAGCCCTTTCTACATGGCCTCTGTCAGCAAATCTAAATCCTAGTTACACACAGTGTCTTCTCAGTTTTGAAATGCTGTCTTTAATGTCTTACACCCTTTGTTGTTAATGATGGTTTCCCTAAGTTGTGTGGATGTGAGTTAAATGCATCCTTGATCTTAAGTCTCCCTTTCTCAACTGTATTGGCAGTGGATGTGTGTGAAGCTCTTTTGTGTATATAACCTCATGGACCCACACCTTACAGTTGATGTTGCCAGACAGCACTGTTGAGATAGTCTTTTATGGATCTGTTTTTCTTCTGCATTTTCGGTGATTTTATAACTATTTAGTATAATTTTTATTTGAAGCATAATAATGTGATTTCTGTTACAGTTTCATGTCAATTTTAAAAAATACACCCAAAATTGAGAGCATAAATGAAACAAATATTAGTAATGACAAAGATGTGGCTTAATAATGTTAATTAGTAATATCAAAAATACTAATTGGTAGAAGTTTCTCTCAGCATTCATAAATATAGCATGCTAAAATATAATGGAAAATGTGTAATTCTAAAGTAAGACGTGTCAGTTTTATATAATATTACATGAATCATCCTTGTGACACAGACGTGTAAAAGGAGTGGTGACTTTTTAAATTCTCATACATTAACTGGATATGATTTTAATTTTAATATTAATTACAGAGTAATTTTTTTTTGGTTCTTTTTTTTTCGGAGCTGGGGACCGAACCCAGGGCCTTGCGCTTCCTAGGCAAGCGCTCTACCACTGAGCTAAATCCCCAACCCCGTAATTTTTAAAATACACAGTTAACTGATATAAATCTCAGAGAAATTTATTTGAAAGACAGTTGTATATGTGTATATAATTTTATCATTTACTTGGGAATAAAACAAGTTTACAAAACAGAAAGAAAAAAATGAAAGAAAGTAAAAGAAAAAACAAAAAATAAACCACATATTAAAATAAGATGACGTGTCGTGCCTGGCTGTGTAGAGAGTATAAACCCAGGCTGGCCTACAGAGTGAGATCTTTAAAAATCAAGGAAAGAAGATAATGAATAAAATTAAAAGGAAGATCAGAAAGTAGAAAATAAAACGGCATTATCAACTATAACTAAAAAAGAAAATGGACTAATACAACCATGAAAATATGAGGCTTTGAATATTTTGAATAAAACTCAGCAATATATAGTTTAAAACATAATTGATAGAAAATGTCGCATAGGACCAGAGACGTGGCTCTGCAGATAATGTCAGGCATGTAAGTTTGGTTCCTGGAATTCATTACAAGTGGATATTAGACCACATATATAAAGTTCTTCACTGACCTTCACATATTTCAGTGTATATGTCAGACATATCACACACACACACACACACACACACACACACACACACAGAGAGAGAGAGAGAGAGAGAGAGAGAGGTGCACACACATATCACTCTCTTTCTGTTATACATATGCACACACACACACGAGAGAGAGAGAGAGAGAGAGAGAGAGAGAGAGAGAGGTGCACACACATATCACTCTCTTTCTGTTATACATATGCACACACACACACAAACACATACACATAATTGCACAGCATATATATCAAAGACCTCTCTCTCACACACATACACACAATGAAAATAAATTCAAAAGATTTTTTTAAAGGTCCATATAATCGTGAGGTTAAGTATGCACATACGAAGACAAATACATGAACTTCACATAAGATTAGATTTTTAAAGGACGTGTATGTAGGATTGCACTAATTAGATTCTAGACCCCAAAATGTGAGATGCCCTGAATTACTGTAACTCAATACACTGACTTGAAACACAGTGGGGACTCATTAATACTGAACAGCTGGGGGTGGAAGAAGAAAGGGGTGAGTGAGGAGATGGGCAGGGCACAGAGGAAGAGATGGCACACGACAGGCTCTACTCCTTAGGCGTTTCCTTCATTTACTCTGTATTTCACAGTCTGCTTCCATGGGGGATCTTTTGCAGGTGCAATTTTGCCCACTGTAGATATGAGTTGCAGGTATGTCTTTTCAAATGGCATGTAGACCTTATGAAAGCAGTGAACACACGTTTTCCTCTGGGGTTTCCAACCTCAAATTACTACCTGGGCACTTAAGCACATTTTGTCAGGTGAACTTATCTTTACCTGAGTGTATACCAACGTGCCTAGGGAAATTCCAGTGAGCATCCACAGCAACGAAAATGCAATATGTAAATGGATACAATACAAATGCCACATATTTCATCAGAAATAGAAGCCTAACAACAGAATGCACCGTAAGCCTGGAAGTGTTGGATACTTTGTGACAACTAGATAGCTTATTCAACTGTGCTCACAACTTTGATTAGCCCAACTTAACATGCTGAAAGCTCTATTTATATCGGGATTTTATTTTATAGGAAATAAAAACATAGAGGAGTAGGATAATGTGTCTACTAAAGATCCTTTGCAGAGCTTATGCTCTAGTTTGAGAAACTGATAACTGCAGTGTCAAAAACATGAAATTCTGAAGTGATGCCATGTCAACATGGCTACTGTTTTTTACAATACTTATCATATTTTTCAGAAAATACTGACTTGACCATGACAGTACTACAAAATTTCAAAACAAGTGTACTAACATCGACCATTTTTATCCTGCCTCTACCAGAAAGGCACATCTTGCTTCTGGTTGGCAGGGTCAGTTCTTTAGCCTCTGTAACAAAAAAGATGCATTTGAATGCCATTCACGTAGGTTCCGTCAGATCTAACTTCCCTCCTTACATTTTATGAGATCAGACTGAAATCAAAATGGTGTGCTATGTCCTCAGTAAATGCTAAGCTGTTAAGTGTTTCCCAGCCCTTTCATACCTGTCACGATGCATAATGAAGGGACTCTTTCATCATCCTTCCACTTAAAACATTAAGAATGGACTTCATGTTCAATAACTAGGCAGAAGTCGCTTTGCAAAGATAGCATGGAAGCCCACTAGCAAGCCAAAACAAGAGTGCAAGGCCAACTAAGAAATGCACTCTTCTGAAGAAGGACTTACAAAAGGGATAATTTGTGACACAACAGGCTTTGAGAGGGAGAGTGGGATGCTTGGCATTTATTATCTACATTTTATTTTTAATTCACTAATTGTCCAATCAGTAGGAAAAATCTATACAAATGCACCAACAGGCTGAAAATCATGCTTTACAAGGGGAGGCAGCATCGGTGGCAGCACTGAATGCTCTCTGTGATTTTTAGCTTGATTTACAGCATATGTATGCTATTGTTCTCCTTACTTCTAAAGCAAATGCCCATGCACATCTCTATCTTCCTTATAATAATTAGCATAATCGAGTCACATAATTAACATACTAATCAAAATTTGCCCATAATATTATCAAAAATTCTCAGTAATTTTTTCTGGTGTGATAGGAAAATTGGCTTAAGACTGGAACATAATACAAGCACACGTAACTTCTAGAATTACTCATAATGCTCCTGGCATCACACCTGAGCTTTTGTCTCATGTTACCTGCGAATTTCTCATCAGGACTTAACACACACACACACACACACACACACACACACACACACATATTCTATTTAAAACTTTTTACTTCCTCAGTTCATTTGTTGTTTAACTGTGATACCAGCTATTAAAAACCAAAATGGAGATGCAAAATTAAAATTATCACTGTTTATCTCTCAAATGATTTCATAAAAATATGACTTACTAGTTTAGAGATAAGGGAGTAACTGAGTAACTACAGTATTTTATAAAAAGTTCCACCAAGTGTTATAATGTTTTATTCTCCTGTATGCTGACCTCACATTATGTTTTCTTGTTTTTCATTAATTGTATTTTTTGAGATGATATAAATGTTAAGCCCAGTTAAACTTGTAAGTCACCGTACTTTGTTTCGCAAGTGCTGGACTTAACACCCAGACCTATCATATAAATTATTGCACAAACTGCATTTGGAAATTGTATATAATTAAGAGACATCAGATACCTGCTATAGTGACTTAGCTGTGGGTAAGGAATGAGAGTCCCTTCTTGATGGAAATTTTCAATTTCCAAGTTATTTTGTTGTAATCCTCATGCCAATGAGGTGAAATAAGTGCTCTTTTTTCTTGAACATATTCTTTGGCATGCCCAAGATGGCACTAACCTAGCACAGGTGGTATGGGCAGGGATGTGAGAGCCGGCGCGATGGCTCTGCCTCTTCCTGGTTGAAGAGTTGGGGGAGCTAGCTGTTGAAGGGCAAGAAAACTCAACCTGATGTTGTGGGTGCAGGAGAGCTGATGGGATGACCAACTCAGCTACAACCCAAGTCCAGAGGAAAGGTTGTGAGTTGGCCCAACCCCAACATCTGCCCCACCTGTCAACCTTTAGCATACAAGAAGGGGCGAGTCTTGCTGTTCCAAAGCTGCAGGATGTCCCTGACAGAATGAAAACAGGATATACAAGGGGATCCAGTGATGTCCAGTGAGGATCTAGTATTAATAGTGTACTGAAGCTACAGTCTTCAAACCAGACCAATGACTCATTGCAACCAACCTTTCCAAGGAAAATCTGTATGGACAAATTGGTATACTATAGATACACTGTAACATAATACAGCTTCCAGGGGGATATTCGTTTGTTTTGTTTTTGTTTTAATTTAATTATTACTTTCATTTTCTTTGGGTGAGAGAGATTGCAAGGTCAGAGGACAGTTACAAAGGGATGGAGAGATGAGCAGAATTGGGGTGCACAATATGCAATTCACAGAGAATCCATAAAAAGTTACAAAAAGTGAAAAATGGAGATGTCTACTGAAATCGAATTAAAAATTAAAAGAGGAAAAAGAATATATTTTTATCCTACTGTATCCTGACCTGCTTCAGTGTTGTCTGCACAGCTTTTTATAACCTTATACTTTTTATGCACAATGGAAAAATACTTTGGTTTAAAAATATAATCCCCCAATGACTATGAAGTGAGCTAAAGTATAAAAATGGGAACATGAGTAAAAAGTGACATTTTTTCTTTCTTTTTCGATAATCAAGCTAGATAATTTATGTTTGTATTGTATCAAGCTAATTTTAAGAGATGCAGTCCCCGAAGCTGATTTTGTTGATTATGTCTTCTTTATATTCTATAACTCAAAAGGAAAATGTAAAACTTTCCATAAAATGAAACTGCTGCTTCTTTATGCTCTCATTTTGAAGGCATATAAATATGAGCATGACTTATGCAGAGATTTTCTAGCCAAATTTGAAGATGATTGATTCTCAGCCCAGAATACCAACAGTATCAGAATAGATAAGAAGAGACCGGAATAAAAGGAGGAGTGTTTCCCCCACTGCAGCATCACAGTGAAAATGGAGAGCCGGGAGAGCTTGTTCAGAGAATACAAGATGACTAAGGGCTATACAGAAGCAGACTACATTACCAACAAAAGGAAGGAGACTCAAATCACTGCCATTATCATTTTGTGAAAACAATGTTAGATAATCATTAATGATGCATGCTTCTGATAAAGGAATACTCTTGGGTAAATTAAAATGTGCATATCATGTGTTCTCCACAGGGAAAGGCATGCTATTGTTTACCTATCAAAAGACGATTTGGCCCAGGCTTCATATAGTTGATGAACAGGAATATTACAGACACATCTTTACTTCTAATTACGCCTTTGAGCTCCCTAAGTCATTACTCAAGCTGTAAGCCAGAGCTGGCCAGCTTCTTTATGTGCATCCTGAAGAGGCACTCCTGACTGCCTAAAGTCCTCAACAGAGCTTAGTCAGACATTTTGTATCCAGCATATGAATTTGTAAGCTCTTATTTCTTACTCTTAGGTCCATAAAGGATTCCATCCTCTGGAGAAAATGAAGGAAAAATACTAGTACGTGTGCCTTAAAAAGAGTTAAAAGTTAAAAGAGAACTTGGTATAAGATCGTAATTCATTATTTCAGTAAACTTCAGCATGTGGCTATTTTATTGTAAAACATCTTTAACTGACAAAAGGTTTGCATTAAATACATTCATTTGGTATAATACAGAAAGACCATTTCTACATAGGTGCTATCCTTAATCTAAGTTTCTCGTATAATCTTTGATAATTTTCTACAATATGTTTTGATCATGTGCACCTTCCCATTGTTCCCGCTGAGTACCCTGAGATCCATCCATGCATCTCCCTACTTCCCAACTCCTCCTACTTCCTAGCCTCCTTTTTGCTTTTACATTTTTCATTCATTGTTATTTCTCCCATGTATCCATATAGCTACCAATTTAAAAGCTGCAAATAAATGCAGGTGTCACTTGGGTCTCACTGTTTATTTCATTTGCCTAACTGAAACCCTGACAGGCTGTTTTTAGCGTTATCCCTGCCTAAATAGCAGAACTGGGAGCAGATGGTGAGCTGGTTCATTTTGATTAGACACGTCTGGGTTATTACACTTGAAGAAGTACTTTATTAAAGGCCCTTGAAAAAAATACAGTAAATTCTTCTTAGACTTGAATGTGGAATAATTAATAGTAAGCAACACATTTATCGAACAATTCACTAATAACTGAATTATACATTCTATTATTTATACATAATTTTCCGCATATGGACCATATAATTAAACCTTTGTAAGAGTTGCAGGAACATATTTAAAATTTATCTAATACTCCCTATGAAACACTAAAAATATTATTATAAGAAAAATTTGGTGATATTATGCATGTGTGGAAGGTCTTTTGCTCTTATAACAATATCTACCCAAACTCTTAAACACTTCCTTAAAGATACATGCAAACTGCATGCACTTCAAAAGACACTATGTTGACTAAGCTATACACAGTGACACAAACACTACATGATATCACTCACATAGGGAATCTTGTAAAGCTGGTCTCACAGGAGTAGAAGGTTGGGGAATGTAGAGAAGGGGGTGGGAAAGGCTAGCCAACAAGAAAGTCGTTACAAGGAGTAGGAGAGCCACATCTAGTAATGTGCTAGTATTTCTAAACAGTTGACCAGAAGATTTTGAAAATGTCAGTACAAAGAAATGACAAGTGCTGTGATGAATACGCTAATGATGCTGGCTTGATTATCACAAAATGTATATATTAATCAAAATATCCCGTCTTAGCCCATAAGTGTGTACTTAGAAAGTAAACACTTTTTAATTACATGGGCTAAAAAAGACTTTTGTCCTTCATTGGCTCTTCTCATAAATGGCCAACACTATTTTTACAGCCTGACATAGCTATAAGATTCAGCTGTACAGTTGATTTAACAAATGATGGATGTAAGGCCAAATGCCCATGTTCGTGCAGGCAGTAAGGAAGGAAGGAAGATGTGGACAAGGTCAGGGTCAGTCCAGAGACGACTTATTACTATGATGCTTTCGGAGACCATAGGTACATGATGAAAACTATAAAATAATAATGGTAGATAATCTACCATTTTACTGTTAAAAAAATGACCAATTTGACTAAATGCTGTTGAAAAGGCTCCTCACAAGCATATGCTCCATCTGGACCATTGCAGGAGGTTCTGGCCTCTGCACTGACTTCCCGTCAATCAGATCTCTACAAAGAAGCTTGACTCAGCTTCTGCATGTTCCAACCTCAAATCAGGATACCTCACTTGCCTGTAGGAACTTAGTTGCAGTCATACTGACTTTGTGTGAGTTTCTAATTGTGCTGAAATCTTTCTGTTTTTTCCTTCATAAGAAGGCTCTCCTTCGTTTCTTGTAAAGTTGTTTGGATCCAGATTTATACCTCCATTCCACAAGGCTTCCACTCAGAAGCTAGATTTATCTACCAATCTGATTTCATTATTTCTCATAAATCTCTTTCTCCTTACATCTTTTGTAAACCTATGACTTGAGATCAAGAGGATGATATGTTTTTCCTAGCAAAATATAAGTTTCTTGAAGGGAAAGATGTAGATTTCTGTGATCTGCTATGGCCACCTATGCTCAGATCTGAGTACCAGATCATGTACATGAAAGAGGCATGTAAATATTGTTTTGATTTTTCTTTTTTTAAGAAAAAGGAAGAGTAGAACAGAGAAGAAGTTTGGAGGAAAAACAGAGCAGAAAGAAGCAAGGAAGAGCTCATGTTGTATGGTTGCTCTATGGCTCTCCCCTGGCGTGCTGACTTCCTGGTGAGGGTAGCCATGTCCTTGCCAACTTGCCCAGGCACAAGGGCTTTATCCTGTGACTGTCAGATTTAGAACAAACAAATGCAAGCTTCTTTCGCAAGGAGTTGTTCTCTCTAGGGTCCCAATCAATACTTCCATTTCCAGTCAGTTTTCGGCTTGCCAGACCCTACGTGTTAAGACGACTTCGAAGGGCTTGATTTCTCCAGGTGCTTTCCCTTGAAGCTCTTCCCATTTGCTTTCAGGAAGGCATGGTCTCCTTTCAGTAAAGAATCATCCCAAGCTGTGCTTTAATTATTAAAATGTTCTTCCTTGTACTGAGAGTGGATTGGTCACTGCATAACTCCTTTTCACTGATCTTGATTCTGTATTCTGGAGCAGTTTAAACCTCCCCCTACCCAACTCAACACTCCTGCAGATTATTTAAAACATGGTATCATGCAGACTCCTGAGCCTACCTTCCTCCCGATTAAATATTTTCTTTCATGCTAATAAATGTTCTTATGAAAATGTCATCCAAAGCTACTTAAGCACTTTTGAAGGGATAAGTCATATCCATCTGCTCAAGCAGCTGATGATAGTATCAGTCGGAACAGCATAGGAGGATGTGAGTTTTTTTTTTTTTTCATTAGGCAATTTGCACCATTTAAGAATTTCCTATTTAATGCCTTTTCTGAATCAAGGTTTCCAAGCAACATTTGTCTTATATTTAGCCAACCAATATAAAAGCAAATCAAAGTTCCACCATGTTAATTACACTCCAGTAAGACTTCCATTATCTCAGGCTACCCTATCAGATCAAGCGTTACTGCTGATGAGTACTGTTTCCTTCTTTTCATTGGGAGAAATGTCTCAACAAGGTGTTTGCTGTGAGTGTATGCATGTATGTATGCATCTGTTCATGACAGCATGCAGCAGGTACTCAGGTGTCTTTCAAGGCTTGCTTTCTAGGTTTTAGTAAAGAACTCTTAAACAGAGAACAAAAGCCCCCCCCCCGCAGAAATAATCTCTGTGCATTTAGGGAGGGGATATAAAATCCATATAATCAGTATATTTGGCAGAAAAATTATTTGAAACGTATACTTCTAGGAAAATGACTCAAAATGATATCCTTCACAGAAGGTTAAGAATTTTATGTTTTTGTATTCTTTTATTCTTCATGGAACCTACAACAAAATATAGCAGTAAGGGTCAAACCCTTTAGGGTATCACATTTGTATAGTAACCCTCTCATCTGTTAGATAGGTGAACTCATAGGCTTACAAGACATTTGAAAACAAATTACATTCATAACACAACTTCCAATGCAGTAGAGAAAAACATTTCTTATCCCAAATCTCCCCCAGATTTGCCCGGTTGACAGTAAACGACAAACCAAATCTTTATTAATCCTTATTTAAAAATCACAAAGGAAACTAATAATGATGGATCAGCAAAGGTTGTTCATGAAATGTTCTGAGAGCATCAACTAGGTTAGCAGAATTTAGTGGTTTAAATAGAAATGGCCCCACATACTCACATGTTTGAATGTTTTTCCCACATGGAGGATCACTAATAGAAGGCATGGTCTTTTCGAGGTAGGTATGACCTTGTTGGAGGAAGTCTGTCACTGTGAGGGCAGGCTTTGTGGTCTTAGATGCTTAAACCCAGTTCAGTGGGCTGCACGCTGATAAAGATGTAGAACTCTCAGTTATCTCTCCAGCAGCACATCTGCTTGCCTGTCACCATGTTTCCACAATGACAAAAATGTTCTAGCCCTATGAATTGTAAGGCAGCCTCAATAAAATGCTTTCCTTTAAAACAAAACAAAACAAAACAAAACCATGGTCATGGTGTCTCTTCACAGCAATAGAAACACTGATAAGGTACGGGACAAATAAGTCCATCTTTAGAAGGCAACAACGGAGAAAGGGTACATCCTTCTGACTTGTGTTGTTCCGGGGCTCCTACCCTATAGTGTTATGTCCTAACCCCGTGAAAGCACATAGTAACCTCAAAGGGAGGTAGATGCTTGAAAATAAAGCCTAAAAACACTGGTGAATTGTAGGAGTTTCCCTAATTGTTGATTGGCTAATAAGAACCACAGAAGCCAATCTCTAAGTGAAAAAGAAGGTGGGATTTCCGGACAGGACAAGAAAAGAGGAGGGAGAATTTGGGAAGTCAGACCAGATGAGGGGAGCAAATAGTATATAAAAGTCACTAGTGTTTCCTTTTCACCGGGCAGCCATCTCTGCAGATACTGGAGCCATGTTTGGCAGTCTGCAGACCAGGTTTGGGGATGTATGGCCTTTGGAACTCGAGCAAGCAGTAACTCCAGGCATTTTCAGGAAGGATGCATTTGGGTGGCTTAACAGGGAACCAGGGTCAGTCTGCTGTTTTCAGCATCTGGCAAGGAGGAAAGAGCGGCAAATGATTCTAGAACCTAGCTGGAACTAGCATGGATGTTTTAAAATTACATGCAACAGTGAATACTAAGTAGAAGACAAGAAAAACCGAATAATTAAAGAAAATTGCATGGAGTTAAAAACAGAAGAGAAGCCCAAGTGCTGCCTTTGACCTTAGTGTTGCAGACTCCAGCCATCTACACTTAGCTTCTATTACATAGAGACAGAAGACCATAGACACGTGAGAAAGTATAGTAACAAAAATAAAACACTACAGAGACACTTGGAAAATCTCTTCCACAAAGATTTCAGTTCTGGTCATTCAAGGAAACTCCCAGCTGTCCAGCTCACTGCAATCTCTTCATTCTTCAATGCTGAAAAAGTACTCACACAGATATTGTTCTTAAATAAAATGTAACCAAAACTATCAAATAAGATACAAAGCCTCCAATGTGGGAAATAGTGACCAAGAACAAAGCAAAAACTCAGGAAGAGGAAGAGAGCATGAAGAGAAACAAGGAAATTCTATAGAAATATCTGGCTTTTTGACAATGTATTCTACCACAAACTCAGGTATGAGTAGCAGGAAAAGGTGTAGGCATATATATATATATATATATATATATATATATATATATATTTAGAGAGAGAGACAGAGTCAGAGACAGAGAGACAGAGACAGAGAGACAGAGACAGAGAGACAGAGAGAGAGAGAGAGAGAGACAGAGACAGAGAGACAGAAACAGAGAGACAGAGACAGAGAGACAGAGACAGAGAGACAGAGAGACAGAGAGACAGAGAGACAGAGACAGAGAGAGACAGAGAGAGAGACAGAGAGAGACAGAGAGAGAGACAGAGAGAGACAGAGAGAATGAGACAGAGAGAGATGTTGCATTCATATGAGAATGTTCAGGACAACATAGTTTGCATCTACTAGATATATTCAGTGGCATAATTATGCATTTTAACATATGTATCAAAATAAATGCTAGAAGCCCCCCTACTTATTATATAAACAGATGAATTAGCATTTGCATATCTTATAAGTTTATTAACAATTGCATTTAAAGATACGAACATTTATTATATGCTTTAAATACACAATGCTGCTTCTTGAAAATAGTATTTTTTAACTTGTCATTGTTGAACTTTGGTATATGCATGCATGCGTGTGTGTGCGTGCATGTAAAGTCAAAAGGCATTTTCATGTTTTCCTCTAGTTCTCTCTATGTCATTGACAGAATAGGATCTAGAGATGAACCCTAACCTTTCCAATTCCACTAGACTGGCTGGCCAGCAAGCCTCAATACATTATAAGTGCTTTACTGACTGAACTATCTTAACAGGCCCTGTCATACTCCCCTTTTCAGCTTTCCCTAATTAAAAAAACAAAACAAACAAATGAACAAAAACAGTAAAATCTGTCCTTAAGCTGGAAAGACTTCTAATTACAAACTCTTGCAAATTCTCAATTTAAGCTTGTCTTCCTTGAAACATCTTCATCCGTGAGACCAAATCACAAAGTGTCTTCTCTTCCCTTTGAAGTGTATTTCTGCCTCTTTATCATTTATGTGGCTATGAATTATGTCATCACCTTGTGACATTCATTCTTTAGTCCTTGAACATCCCTATCCCCAAAATGCTGGCTTTCCTGCCCTGTTATTTCTTAGAAACAGTGTTGCCCTTATTGGGACTCGATAAATACCAGCTATCAGAATTGATTGTAGGAAAAGGCCAAGATTCTTCATACCTCAGAACTCAGGAAGTCAGGAGGCCTAAACCTGCAACTTCTGATTGGCACTAATTAGAATTCTACAAGGAGCATAACGTAGACTCTCAGAGCCTATATTCTTCAGAATATGTTACATGATGCATTTTTTTTCAGAATCCACATTTCATAGTACATAAAAGTAATATCAATGCATCAAAACGTAATCACTAACTTTATGCCTTTAGAATTTGCTGGAAATCACAGATCAGCCAGATATTGGCTTATTATTTATTTCCATTCTGCTTTATCAAACATAGAAATGTAGTCTGTCTTGAATAATATTAATAAACCTTGATAGATCATGTTAGAAAATCTAGCCACTAGCACAACTAATTTACCACTGATCAATTAAAATGCCCACTTTCTATTGTTCGATGTCACATTTATAAGATAAAACTACGGTGAGGAAAGAAACTACCATGTCTTTAGCACAAGCAGGGGGTCTCAACAGGACTATAGACAGTGACTAGCTGAAGGATTTGGAGGGACTTCTTAACATCTCTAGGCCTGGGTTTCATCACCTGAACCAGGGCAACAATGCCAATCATTCACTAATAGCAGTGCCATCAGGAGTTGATATGCTGACCCATGGAAAAGGCATGAAACCTGCCTGCCCTACAGGAAACATAAGGATAACAGGTATTCATATAATAGTGCAACTAGTTTCCGTCCTGATAAAGTTAAACAATGATCCCTGGGTATACGATTCATGAAGGAACGTAGCAATTTTCTCAACACAGTAACAATGATCTGTTAGTGCAAATTTGTTCAAGCCTCCCTTGTTAAAACATTTTAATTTCTTCAGAAAATATTTGAATTGTAAAGGAAATGTTATTTATAGCTACGAGCACAGGCAGGGCCATCACGGGTTCTCAACCTTCTTAATGGTGTGACTCTTTAATGCAGTTCCTCGTGTTATGGTGACCCCCATTATAAATTATTTTTGTTTTCTACCTTTCCTACTTTTATGAATTGTAATGTAAGTATCTATGTTTTCTGATAGTCTTAGGTGACCCCTGTGAAAGGGATCCTGAACCACGGGTTGAGAATTGCTGAACTATGGAATCCTCAGATCATAAACGGTACCAAAGGACCGATTGTGTGGCCTTATGCCATTTTGATACAGGATTCATCAGCTCCTATAAAAGAAAAAGTTGTTGTCTCTCACAAGTTGGGTGAGTCAATCTTCTGGTATAAGATGCTTTTTCCTCTCTGCAGCCTAGGATAATCCCCACAGGAGGACCTCTGAGCCACACAGGTGGCAGGGAGCAAGTTACTGCTACAGACTGTCACGGAAGTTATCTTATTTGCCATCTGTTCTTAATAGAGTCAGCATCTGCCACTATGCCATTATGCCACTATGACATGAGCGTTCTGCTTGTTGTAATCTCAGTCAACATCTCTAACCTTATTTACTGGACTGACCCTGGATTTCGAAACATGAAACATTCTTCTTCCTGAGAGTTTGAGTCTCTGGTCACAGCAAAGCAGAGAACATTATCTGTTCTTGAAGGCATGTGCTGTATCAAGAAACTTCTGAAAACAAAGTCTGTCCTCAAGAAAGTTGTAGTCCTTGGGAAAAAAATCTAAAATGTATACTTTATATACATCATATGTGAACAGTGAAAATACTTACAGCAAAGTACTTCCAACAGTAATATACAAAGGCGCAAACTCCCACTGCTATCAGAGATGTGTCATTGGTATTTTTTTAATTTTTCACTTACTGATGAATTTCCCAGTATATGGGAAAAATGTAAAGACTACTTGTGATAGTAGATCATATACTAGGTTATTGAAGAATAAAGAATGCATCATAGTAAAATATTTGCTTACTAAAGTGTATGTAAGCAATCTTAGATGAGCATCATGGATGTAAAGAATGGTTCTTTGTTATTTTGTTTAAATTTATTTTGGAAGAAACTATTCTTTTTTAATTTTTTTCAGTTGCCATTTTTTTTTAAATTCTTATTTCATGTCCTTAAGTTTTTGTCTCTCTGTGTTCTGAATTTTTAAATTTCCAGTCTGAAAACTTTTTTATATGGAAATGTTTGTTAACATTTATTTAATGTTACCATTTTTTCTTCTCTAGGGAGAATCAGTTTCGAAGTATCGTCACATTGAAAATAGACTCTTGTATTTTTTCATCTCATCCAACCTGGTTCAGATATTGCCTAAAGCAACTCGGTTCCTTTGAGACTCTTTTAGGATTTTCCTCACCAACACAAAAAGGATCTATCCCAAAAATCAAATCTGAACAATGTGGTTGTCATTGTCAAGAAGACCTTGACTTTGTTCTGATAAAGTGTAGAGGATTTTTGTTGTCGTTGTTGTTGTTTTGTTTTATTTTGCTTCTCTGTTTTAAAATTAGTAGCTGACATGGAGGGGTGGTCCAATCATGTGATTCTGTGGTTCATTTCTTTCTCTAATTTCCCAAGCTGCAATTTCCCCTTATTTCACCCCTGAAGACCCCCTCTGACCTCTTTTGCCAGCGGTATGATCTTCCAATGACTGACTATCTACCTCTGCTTCACTCCAAGAACCAGCTTACATATCTAGTATCTGACTATCCCGATCCCCTGCCTCTGCCCTCCCTGTTTGCTATGTCTGCACAAACTGCCAGAACAGCCACTGGCGCTGGATCGGCAAGTTTCCCACAGACAATTTTCCATTAGAAGTGCTCTGAGGTGCACAGTATTTTGTCTTCTGGTTCTTCTGTAGGCTTGATTATAAATATTTTTATTTGCTCTCCTTATTAATTTCTAGGCATCCATTGTCAGATAGTGTAGCATTTCAGAGCTAAGTAAGTGTATATACTAATTAGGTGCAGATTAAGTACATACTATGC
Source organism: Rattus rattus (assembly GCF_011064425.1). Taxonomy (NCBI): domain Eukaryota; kingdom Metazoa; phylum Chordata; class Mammalia; order Rodentia; family Muridae; genus Rattus; species Rattus rattus. The sequence continues at coordinate 147,347,543 of NC_046156.1, read as the reverse complement.
TCTATTGTTTATGTTTAATAAACATAATAATTATTAAGTGCATGTTATCTCCCATCATATTGGCATATTTCATCTGTTTATAAAGCTTGAAATAATTTTGTTTTCTGATTATTCTTTTGCAATTTTACCGTATATCTTGTACTATTTTTGCTATAGTAAAATTATGTCACTGCACTGACAGAATGGAAATACTGACTGGGAAAGTATTACTGAGGGCTAACAAAAGACCTTGGGTTGGCTCTGGGGAAATGGTTCTGATGGACCCTTCCTATGTCTCTCTTCTAGATCAAGCCCTGGAGTCCTGTGATTAGAAAAAAAAGTAGTAACCAAGTGAAGAAAAGGCTGCTACAATGTAGTAAAGGCTATTGTAATGAGAAGTTTCAACTCTTCCTTAATGCCACTGAAAGGCAATAAGCCAAACTAACAGAACCTTCTGGCCTGAGTGCTCTAGACAGGCCTGGAAATTTAGATTCTGAATAACTCTTCAGTCAGTGAAGAAACTCATCTTCACATAATTCCTGAATGAACCATCTATAGACTTTCAAAATGACCTGTGATACAGGAATGGTGACTCACAGCTATAGTTTAGCACTTGAAGGTCAACACAGAGATACAACCCAGCCACAAGTGTGGGGACAGCCTGGGCCACATAGTAGGTTTCAGGCCTGCCAGGGACTGATAGTAAACTATCTCCATCAAACTAATCCTAGTAATTTCTGTATAGGGTTTCTCTATCATACTGAAGCACTTTATATTTTGGGCAAATATAAAATATATTCAAAAATTGGTCACATATACCAATCACTAGTATCAACACCAGCTTTCTCATCTTTTCAAAACTCAAATTAGCTTCTTTATAAAATTGCACTTTGTATAATACACAACACACTGGATTATTAGGTTAACAAAATTGGGGTGGGAGAGAGGGCAAAGTGGTTAAGTGATGCTTTTCCATCTATGTTTGGGGCCCCAGGCTCCACACTAATGCCAGGTAATCTTGGCAGCTCACCTCTGATTTGAGGTCAAAACACAGAGGCAGAGCATCCGAAGAGGAATCTGACCATGGAGACTCTCTGTAGGCTCTGGGCTTAACTGAGAGATCTTGTTTCAAGATAGAACTTGACACAGCACTGGAGGGTGCTTCCTGCCACCAATATCAGGCCTCGGCCTGCCTATGCAGACACGTTCACACATACTAGGAAACACCATATAAACATGCAGCCACCTACCCACACACATAAGATAGAGTGCTGGATGTTCCCATAATTAAGCTGTCTATTATTATAATAAAGCAAACCAAAAGGTTAGTCTTCCTTAAAATGATTTGGTAGCCTCTATGAGATTGATCACACAACATTTGGCTCTTATGCCAATTGAATTTCATCCTCTCTGAATTGATAATGATTTAATAAATACACTTCTCATTATCAGATGCTGTGTTGGAATAAGCCCCATTGATCAAGTTTACTAATAAGACTGGAGCATTTACTTCTGCATTTCTCGTATGATTTATATAACTTTTATATCAAATCATGAAACACATTCTGAGATTATCTTCTGGACCTCATAGCTTTAAGCTGTCTTCAAATGATAGCATAAACACTTTAGCATACATTTTATTATAAATTTCACAGAATAAGCAACAGCTCAGAATGAAAGGCAACCGTCTGTCTGATGTCCTTCACCACAGGAGTCACAAGTGTCCGTTGTTGTGTAACAAGACAAAAGGGAAAAGTTCAAAGCTTTGTGCTTTCGGGAAGGGAAACGGAATAGACACAAACCAGGTCGCTTGGCTGCCTTCATCTGCGCTGTATATAACTGAATATTCTGTACTTTACAAATCCTTAAAAGGAAAAAGAAATGTCATCACACTCATCTCAAACTAACTTTTCCATTATACTTAAGCAAAATTTAATTGTAAGCAAACAAAAAGCCTTGACTCGGAATTTCATAAAATATTCACAATAAGAGAAAGGCAGAAAAGCTACCAAGATGAAAGTGTACCATGCTTCCTCTGAACTTGGGTATTATCTAATGTCCTTTTAAAAATTCAGCTGTGTGTCCTCCTAGAGAAGTGATGCTGTGGTGTTTCAAATAGAGACAGTGGACAGAAAGGACAGAATGTTCTAATGGCGGCAAATCGTTCAGAGGTAGAAATGCTCTTCAGAGATGATGCGGAAGCCTAAAACTCCTCTCTGATCCTGAGACCTGAGACTTGCTGTAGCCACTTCATGACCTGTTCTAGTATGGATTTCAGATGCTAGTAGATTTAACGGTAAAAACAGAAAAGGTAAGAGCCCTAACACAAAATCTGGGCAGGTGTGGTTGCAGAAGCCTAGAATCCCCAGAGTTAAGGAGGGCGTGTTAGGGTGGTTCCGGGACAGCCCGGATTGCACAGTGAGACTCTACTTCAGACACTGGCTCAGTAAGTAAATAACTGTTTAAATAGTAGCCAAAACTTCCAACCCCATCAAGCTGTGTCAGTTATAAAGGGTGATTTTAAACTAATTCCTGTACAATCATTAAAGATCAGAACTTTAGTTCCCATGCCATTTTATATACTGGCCTCGTGTGTTGAACACGAAGGCTCCTGGTTGAAGAGGCCTTGAAGCACGCTCTAGTGAAGACTGTGAATTATAACATCAGACGTATTAGATAAAGATCAGAGGAAAAAGGTTTTTAATCGAACTCTTAGAAAAGTAAGACTCCCGGTTTTTAGATGACTCAAAAGACAAATGAGCAAATGGGACAGGCTGCCAAAGCTAAGAAATGGCTGCGCTGAGAGGAGTAATTAGCAATGACCAGACTCTTGAGAGTGTACGAGCAATTTAGCTGTGGACTTTTTCCAAAAATCCCTAATGCACTGAAAATTAGGGAGTTATCTGGCTTTCTTTTATGATAGTTCCTTTTATAATTTCTTTTGTACAGTGGCACAAAATGATAAAGAGGTAAAAAGAGCTGTGAACAGAGAATAGGAAATAAAGGCAGGAGAGAAAATAATCAGCAGAAGTCATGCATGCCACGGGGTGGCTACAGCCCATGCGCAGAGGCAGCTAAAGCACCAAGAGAAACATAACTCAAAGTGGAAAGGACTCCCCAGAAAGTGACCAGGAAGAGGAGAAATAGCGCGTTATCCACTATTGTATCAGTGGCGTTAAATAGATAAAAAGAAAAAGAAAAAAAAAAAACAATACAGAAGGAAATGAAAACCTCCGTGAAATGATCACCACACTGTATGCAATTGCCATCCCCCATTAACAAGGAAGTTGCTCCATAAGCCCAAAGTCTTCAATGTTAGAAAAAAAGGGACTTCATAAGAGGCAAAAATGATTAAGACAAAGAAAGGCTCAGGGTGGGGGAAATGCAGGGAGTTTTCAGTAACAGCATAAGTGAAAGGATGATACGGTAACAACAAACACGCCTTCCTTTGTGTTGCTAGAAACCTCCAAGTGCATTCCTAGTTCTCACTGCGCGGCCCTCAAACCAAAGTGCTTCTTTTGAATTTAAACTTGGGCTCGCATACACGGACTGGACTGAGGTTGCAGGAAAACATGTTAGCAGATATATATCTCAGTCTTCATGTGCATCTCCCAACAACTAGAGCAGGGGTGGGTTTCCTAAAGCTGTGTGTCTATGGAATCCTTTCCCCTAGTCTTTTAGTCTCAGGTGGAGAGGATGCTTCTAATCCTGTAGAGACTTCATGTGGTCAGGGAAACCCAGGGGGGAGGGAACCCTCTCAGAGAAGAAGGGGAGGGAGATGGGGAGTGGGACTCTGTGAGGGGTGAACCAGGAATAGGGGCAGCAATTAGGATATAAGATGAATAAATAGTTTTTTAAAAAGGGCAGTAAGGATGTTGAAATATGGCGCTACCCAATTGATGACTTCTGGCAGTGGTGCAGGAAGGGAAGCACCCAGTTCTGTTTAAGGGACAGGCCCCTGAGTTTGACCAGGCTCCAGTGAGTAGATATATAACCATAACTAGACTTGGCTTTTGTTTGTCATTTTTGGAGGGGCCACAAAGTTGGGAAAGCAGACATAGAAGAACAAAGAAGTAACTGCAATGTGGTGTAGGTTGTGATCTTTTCAAAGACTCAATAAAAGTATTAGGTTGAAAAATATTAAAGTTGGGCTCTCCCTTTGGAGAAGGGACAGTGGGGAAGTCCATCAACACCCAGTGCCTGCCTGCCTCACAGTAAAACCTCTCTACCAAACACAGCTGTCTTTTCCCCACGAAAGTCTGATCTTTTTCTTGAATGTGAACATGCATTAGAAATAAATATTGAAATGAAGAAAAAATAACCCATACTTTACTAACATATTTGTGTGAAGGCATTTTCTTATGTTCACAAATATTATTACATCTTAATAGCCTAGTATAGTGTTCAACTGTAACAGCAGCTACTCATAATGCAGTAGTAATAAAACCATATATGCTTCTATTTCATAGTATGTAACTCCTTCCTTTACAATGGTATGTGAAGTTGTTTTGATTGTGTTGATCCTTTTGATACTATACAAAATGTCTTTGCTGAACAATATTTCATTAAATTGCATGATTATACATAAAGGTACATTCAATTATGTATATACTATATTTTAATACATATATCTCAGCCCTTTTTATACCTAAAACTAAACTACACTTATGAAGATTATGCTAATTTATGTGCATGTAATAGAATATTCTAATGCCCAGTTCAATCTTTCAGAGCAACACTGAATATTAACGTTTAAAATATAGTTTTGACCAGATAGAAAAATGACATCTCGTTATCATGTTATTTGCATTTTATAGGTCATGTAATATGAATATATTTGAATATTTTATTGGTCACATGAAATATTCATTTCTAACCTCATATGAAAACAATTTCCCCACTTTTCTTTAGTATTTCGTTATTTTCTTGGAAGAATATATTTCAATTTTAAGGTAGCACACTTATCCTTTCTGTCTTTGATGACTTTCAGTGTAAATCTTTCCAGGTTATAAGCCACCAGAATTTGTGTTGGTGATCATACCTTTTGTGGGATTACAATTACATCTTCTAACATTTAAATCTGACATCTGAACTAGAATAAGTCATGAAGCACTGAACTGGCTTATCATTTTCCCCAAATAATTAGCTGCTTTTGTTGAGGCCGATTTCTGAGTGATCTGCTTTTCTCTGAGTGAAATGCCACCTCTGTCAGCTTCAGAACCCTCTGTTTCCAGCGTTCTAAGAAGTTGCTTTCTGGTGCGTGTCTTTCCCAGTTTCTTGATATACACTGCAGTTTCTGAAATAGGCTGAGGAGCCAACCTGAACCGTGAGTTCTTGGAGCCTCTTGTCACTCATCAAAACTGCATTTGGAGAGTTTGATTATCTTAGGGACAAGTCACATCCACTGAGATATTTATAGATAGGGTTATGAACCCAATAAGGCATGTCAGATATAATCAGAATTTGGAGAACTTATTTAGGCCATTGCACAAATGCACAAAGTTTAGAAGAGAAAAGTTCCTTTAGAATCTCTGCTGCTCATTAACAAATGGGACCTCGTGAAGTTGGAAAGCTTCTGCAAGGAACAGGACAATGTGATGGCTATTTCTGGTTGTCAACTTGACTGCATCTGGAATCAACACAATCCAGTAATGGACAGCATACCTATGCTCCAGATCAAGAAGCTAGAAGACTGAGGCTTCTGACCTAGATCTTGACATACAGATCTTAAGGCACAGTGGCCATGAAAAGCTTAGGCCCAGGCAAGGTGATACATGCATTCAATTACAGGTGACTAGGGCAAGCAGATCTCTGAGTTCATGGCCAGTCTGGAACAAAGAAAGGTCCATATCAAGGCTTGGGACACACCTTTAATTTGGGCCATACTTTCTGTTGCAGTGCTATATAAGGACATTGCAAGAAGAAAGACTCAACTCTTCTTTGCCTGCTTACACTTACTTGCCAGTACATCTGTTAGAAGCTAGTTCTTCAGGATTCCAGTTTACAAAGAAGACCAACTGAAATAACTAGCCTAGTTCGTGGGACTGAACAACTAGATTCTTGGACTTGTGATTCATAGCTGCCGATTGTTGGGTTAGTTGGACTATAAACTGTAAGTCATTACAATAAATTTCCTTAATATATACAGTCCATATATTCTGTGACTATGGAGAACCCTGACTAATACAGACATTGTCAATGGGACAAAATGGCAGCCTATAGAATGGGAAAAGATTTTCACCACTCTGACAGAGGGAGAATTTCCAAAATATATAAAGAATTAAAGAAACTAGACATCAACAATCCAAATAGTCCAACAAAAATATGAAGTACAGATTTAAACACTGAATTCTCAACAGAGAAATCGCTAATAGCTGAGAAGCACTTAAGAAATCTACAAGATCCTTAGTCACCAGGGAAATGCAAATCAAAACATCTCCAAGATTCCAACTTACACCTATCAGAATGGCTAAGACCAAAAATTCAAGGGACAGCACATGCTGGAAAGGATGTAGAGCAAGGAAAATATTCCTCCATTGCTGGTGATGGTGCAAAGTTTTACAATTACTCTGGGAATCAACTTGGCAGTGACTTGGAATATTGGAAGTAGTGCTATGGGTATAGAAGAGGTGGAGGTGGAGAGAGGGAGAAGAAACTGCTGTTGGGATGTAATACATGAGAGAGCTAATTAGAAAATAAAGAACTATCCAGTAAAAGGTGTCATTTAATAATGAAAAACAACAAAAGCTTTTTGGCCTCCACCTTCAGCCATGGTCTCCGGTACCTTTCCATCCTTCTTTCTACTGTATGACATCTGTTCGTTGAACACTAAGACTTGTCTTTTAATACCATAAATGCACCAACAATTCCTTTGTAGCTATGCAAATGTTATGAATGTTTTGTCCTATGTGCTTTGACTAAAACGCGCATGCACTTGGTAACAGAATGCCTGACTTCTCCTCTAGCCACGCTTCTTGCAACAGTCGTACCACACTTACACTTCTCCCTGTTGTGTTAGGATTCTTTATCTTTACTCGGACTCAGACAACCATCTCTTATGTTACCAGACAGGTATATCCTTATATTCCTGCTCAGGCTTCCAAGAAGCCTTTTCCTGATGCCCATGGGTAGAATCAGTGCGACTTGTCTGATGCCCATGCCCCTACTTCAGTTGTTGATTGAATGCCGTCTTATCTAAAGAACGTTCCTGTATATCTTACTATCTGGGGCATCTTAGCAAATTCTAGGATTAAAAGGCTCAATAACTGTACAGTCAGAATGCTTCAGTGTGATGCAGACACTCGGGAGCACTGGCTTTGAAATCAGAGAGGCCTAAGGTGAAGTAAACCTCAACAATTTCATGGTTGCTTGGCTACACCCTGCTCTCCATAAGATTCTATTTCTTCCTCTCTATAATGACATTAAGTCCTCAGGAATATTATTAGAATAAAAAGTGATAAAGAAACCCACTGGAGTGGGCTTCACAGCCCACTGGAATGCCAAGCAGGTGCTTGGCAGTCGCAGGTGCTTGCAGTAAGCAAGGTGAATGCCCACAGCTCTCCTCACAGGAAGATGGAAGTTGACCAAGGAAGCATTATATCAACAGAATATTTAAGCTAACCAGAAAGTATGATAATGCCTCTAAGAAACCTGTAAATACATTTTAAACACTGAGAATTGCTTTTCATAGTATTCACAAAAACTGTTAGAATCCTTCACATATTAGATTTCTAGACATGGAAGTACTGACTTTTCCAGTTCCTTTGCTGTTATTGTCTTTATTCAAATCAAATGAGTATCTGGCTCCAAAATTTTTTCATAACATGTATTATAAAATGAATAACTTTATATTCACAGATTTCATAGAAAGTTTAATTAATTTATTCAACAAATACAAGTGTCCTTAATTAAATCAGATACCACAGAAGATTATGTAAAAATCAGGCTAGTGATATTGCTCGGTGGATAAATCTTGGCGACTTGAGCTTGCTCCCCAGAATCCACAACAAGTAAGAGGAGAGACCTGGCTCCCTGAAATTGTTTTTCCTCTTCCACCTACATACAAGGCTGTTCATGAGCTTTCACACACACACACACACACACACACACACACACACACACACACACACACACACTCTCTCTCTCTCTCTCTCTCTCTCTCTCTCTCAAACACACACACATAGACACACATACACAGATAGACACACACACCCAAACACACACACAAACATACACACTCAGACACACACACACAAACGCACGCACAAGCACACACACACAGACAGACACACACTGACACACACAGTTACACACACACTTAAAAATTATTCAGAAGAAGAAAAGTAGTGTAAATGATTCCGTTCGGCTATTTCGCTACCAGAAATTTGACTGAATTTCTGTTATTAGGCATCCTGTTCTCACTAGTAGTGCTTAAACGTAAGTCCTATGATCTGTGAACTCTACTGTTTCATACATAATTTCCTTTTTATTTACATCTAAGCCACTTAAACATAATTTTGCAAAATATTCCAAATAAAATTATGTGTACAGGTTGTCCAGTAACATTTTATTTCCCTGGCATTTTACTCAAGTTTTCAGGCTTTATTTGTGCAAATAGAATGATATAATCAGATTTTCATATATAGAAAGAGTGTCACTGCAAGCTAGGAGTCCCCAGCACTGTGCCATTGTCTCGAAGTGTGTTCAGCTTCTGATGCCATGTGGCTTCTCTGTAAGACTGCTCTGCTGAACAGTGTATAAGTTTCCCCTTCAGATTTACATATTGTGAGTTAAAGCTTAATGACAGGTGCTGATAGCCACCTGACAATAGATGGCTGAGGGCCACAGTTTACCAGTATGGGAAGGGTTGCAGGGTTGTTTTCCTTTTCTCTGCTGTTTATTCACTCCCCAGACTTAATCCTCTTTTAGTTCTTCTGACTTCCTTCCTGTGAAGGTTCAACGAAGTCTTCAGCAGACACTGTTGCTAGAGATTTGATTAGGGACTTCTTAGACTCCAAAGCTGATTTTTATGCGTAAAATTTAACCAGTCTCAGAAATTCTGTTATAACCTCAAAAACAGGAAGATAGTAGGAAATATTCCCAATTCATTTGCATAAAACTTCTCTCTTTTTCCCTCAGAGATCCATTTTTGTTCTTGACTCTAAAGTCCTTCATTATTCACCAACTTCTCAGAATTTAAACTTGAGTCACCTTAACATTTAGTAAGAGATATGAACAGGTACATAAATAATTCTGATAGGAATGTAAAAATGGGGCTGCAAGTTAATATAGACTGTTCTTACAGTTAATGACCCTCGAGACTCCAAATGGAATGTTAATATTCTGAAACAAATAGTTCCAAATTCTACCTTAGTTGAAGCATGAGAGCTAGTTACTATCCCTATTCTGTGTTTCTCTGTGACTGGAGATGTTGTTCAGCCTTTATTGTGCCTTTCCATGTTCAAATCCTGCTCATTCTATCTTTTATGCAGGTTTCCTTCCAAGGACCCAGAGCCCTTTATGTACACTTTTTTGTAACTTATAGATGTATTTTCTTTTCAAGAACAGAGATTATGTTTCAGATCTTAGTGTTCATCAAATAAATTGAAAATAATCTTTTTTTTCGGTATATTCTGCCCCTTGAATGGCTGTTAGTGAATGTTTGAAATAGCAAAAACAATGAATGAATTGGTAATATGAGATATTAGAAAGAACAGAGAACTATGATGATGGTGTAGACTTTTTTAGTTTTAGGATATGTGTGTGTGTGTGTGTGTGTGTGTGTGTGTGTGTGTGTGTGTGTGTACACTAGTGCAATAAGCAGATCTAACAAATGATCTCATTTAGCAAAGAATGTAAAACCCTGTACCTCATGAAACAAGCATGGGTAAGTTCCTCTACATAACAATCTAGATAATTTTCTTATAAAGATTGATAATCTTACTTGGGTTGAAATGGTAGGGGTTCTTCAGAGCTAGCTTTACTCTCTGGGTAAATTTAACTCTCAAGACTCTAGTATTGACTCATTCCCACATAATGGAGTCAAGATGCAGAGCCATCCGTAGCTCCTATGATGCTAATTTTGTATGTGAGCTCTCACACACTGGAAAGTCTACCTCCCCAGCTTAGGTTTTGTAAGGTGGCTCACTCTTGCCAATCCATTTCACAACCCCCACTACCACATACTAGACTACTTTCTCTGACTACAACATTATCTATTGTAATCATACATTTTGTTTAATAAATTATGCTCATCCTTTATGTCTCAGTTTGAATGACATCTTAGGACAAAGAGACTTAAATGAACATTCAATGATAGGGGAGTACAGCATCAGGTCCTCTCTGGTTGCTGAACATTTAACATCTCAAGGCCCTTGTCCTCTGCTCACCAAGGCTAACTGTTTATACATACTCACTTTCCCAGTGCATCATCCATGTACTGGGGCACATTTTAAAGTGTCCTGGAAGGCACAGAACAATATGTCACTAACATTTTTCTGGAACAAACCAGTGTACATGTAATAGCAGCAATGTAAAAATCAAAGAGGAAAGTGCTTCCTAAGCCATCATTACAAGGATGAACTGATTTTTAAAGGTTTGATTTATGGTACCTAGTGATCCATAACAATTGTAATTGTAGTTAATTGTTATAAACTTTATGTAAATGTATTACAGTAATAGTATACTCATGAGAATTAGTTGAGTAGGGAAATGCCATCACATAATGCTATTTAGATAGTACTAAATAACTAGCAGATCAAATGTCATGAAATAAAAATATTAAAAATTATTAGAGAAGAGGAACCCATAACTTCCGTTTGAAAATGTGGCTTGAACATAATATATTTTGGTAATACCTAAAAACAAATATCTATGAAATTGTACCGAATAAGTCAATTTATGTGATTGAGTTAGCAAGAATTATACAGAAAATTTTAATTTGTTCTTCATCCTAGGCTATTGTTAATCTCACTGTGTAGACAAGTATCCCCTTGACCATTTTCTATTGATTTGCTGAGTCTTACGATTCCAGATTTGTACCAATGTGATAAGTTTTATGCTGTGCTGGAGACATACTACAAGACTTAGCAGATGCTAAGAAATCCCTTCACTAACTGAGCTACATTCACGACCCCTACACAAGACATAGAGTGAAAATACCAATATTTAAATGAATCTTTTATGAAGTTCCACTTTTTGATAGCCGACACAAAAGAATAATATGACAGTGCATGAACATAGCGAGTCCAGATGCACATGCCTATGTTTGTGCATGTTACACAGCACAAATTTATGACCACAGTTGCTATGTAAATGTGAAATGTTCCTTATCTCCCAAACACAGTGACCTTTTGATCTAAATAATTCAGGAATACTTCCTGAATAGTTTTAATTTGAAGCAACATTATACTTCAGATGCAGCTGTTCATAGCAATCACTCATCCACTGCATTAGTTAGACTTCCTAAAACCCTGCTTTCTATTTCTTCTCAGGTAATGTTGTGGTTATGACATTGAATGTTCCCCAAAGGTCCATTAAAGTTTGGTTCTAAAATATGGGACCTGAGCAGAGGAGAGATCTAATGAAATGTGAGGGTAAATGGAGGAATATAGGTTACTGTGTCCAGGGATTGGAGAGGGAGGTGGATAACCATAGTTGACTCCTTTCTTTCTCTCATGCAGTTCTTTTGTCTATGCACAAATCATGATGTATTATTTCCTTCCTGTGGTCCTGAACTCAAAGGAACTACCGACCACAAACAGAAGCCTACAAGTTTTTGAGCCAAGATAGACATTTCACTTTGTCTTATGTACTATAGAAATGGAAAATTGATCACAACAGTCATTCATTTCGTCAAAATCATATTTGTATATGCTTGTGCGAGATACAGCACTGAATGGTAACAACACAGGGAAAACAGTAGGCATGGCTTTTGCCCTCATTGCCTTTCTATTCCACAGAAACAAATTGAGAGCAGGCAGGAAAACAAGTACTTCCATTCTGGATGGTTGTGTGATACCAAGAAAGCCAGAAATGGGAGAAGAGGAAGCTAGAGTTTAAGGTTTTATATATAATATAATATTGTAATATAATACAATGTTTTAATATAACACATAATATAATGTACGACTAAAGGAAAGAAAAAATAAGTAGTATCTAGAGTAAGGAATAAGTCTTACTTTCAGAAAGAGATAGACAAAGAGAGAGGGAAGGAGGAAGGGGCAGGTACTAATATTCTGCACCGGAATGAAGTGATTTTTATGCACCAGTCTGTTGGAGAGATAGAAACATCATGAGGCAGCATGTCAAGGCTGGAGCGATGGGCTGAAGTCAAACCAAGCTGGGCCTTTTAAGCCACTGAAAAGATTTGAATTTCATTCTATGTATAAGGAAAAGCTGCTAAAGGAATGAGCCAACTGGTGACATGATCTGATTTGCATTTTTGAAAGACTGTCACTAACTGCTATGTAGAAAAAGGATTAGACAGTGTAAATACAGAAGTCAGGCTAAAAGGATCTTGCAACAAATATTGTGGCAAAACTGGCCTAACTGCCTTAAACAGATTGCAAAGTGATGGGAAATTAATGGGAAAACTCATTTTATAATCTGTATGAGAGCTATTAATATATCTTACTGATGGGAAGTAAAGGAAGGATAACTTCTTTCTAGTTTCAGCTCTGTAGATGGTGCTGTCATTGGTAGGACCATGAGTCAGTGTTTCTCAACTTTCCGAATAGAGTTCTTAGGTTGTGGTGACCCAAAACCATAAAATTGTTTTGTTGCTACTTCATAGCTGTAATTTTGCTACTGTTACGAATTTTAATGAAATATCTGATATGTAGATGAAGTTAATTATAGAATTAATACAATGTTGATATAACAGAAAAATAAACATGTCATCAGGTGTTCACTAAATAGTTAATAATTCAATTAATTTATGTGGGTACCTTTACCTACATTTTAGTAGAATTTTATTGTATGTGTTGTAAGCATGATAATTTACCTCTGCAGCATTACACCTAAATTTCATAATTTTGGAAATTTATTTTCTTAATAAATTTTCTCTCTCTCTCTCTCTCTCTCTCTCTCTCTATATATATATATATATATATATATATATATATATTCCTTAAAAAGTAATGATGAGGTTAATGCTAATCTCATCATACAGATAGATAAGCAATGTTCACTTAATTACTTTTTATCACAGGCATACAATCCACTTGACTGAAAAACTTGAAAATAGTCATAATAGCATACACTGGATAACAAATTATGGATATTCAAAAATATACACTAAAGGTAATGTGTGGAACATAACAAACAACAGACTTTAAATTCAAGCTGCATCCAAGTGTAGTTACATTTCCCAGGAATCCTGCATTTCTGTGTGTAGATCTTAAATCACAATAGGTGTTTTTCCTTCAATTTTAGCCTTCTCTTTCTGTTATGACAAGATGGTAGAGAGAAACAGTTACATCCCTCAAACATCTGACACTAATAATTCAGATAAAGAAATTACTACTCCCAAGAACATTTTACACACAGCACCTTAATTCTTTAAAATTCTCTTTGGGGCATTTCTGTTTTCATTATATTTTATGTTGTCAAAATCCAGGTTTAGGGAAGAGAAGCAATTTGTGTAGGATCTCACAACTGGCAATCAATAATGGAGGTCTGGGCTCAAGATTTCCCAAGAGTCCACACAATTAAGAGGCACTCTATGCTGGTTTCATCTTCATCAAGGGCTGTTCCTATCACCTCCATTTCTTGGAAGAACTGAATTGCAGCTGCTTGTCTCATCTACGACCATGAGAATAATATTTATGTGTGGTGTTCATCCTCCTTGTGTGAACAATTTATATAGAGTACTTTCTATTTCCCTATAAGGTTAACTTATTTTTTTAATGTTGTTTATGTTGGTGCCAAAATCTCCCAGTGGAATTAATTAACTGATATTTTCTATTGCTTTGCAATATGCAAAGTAATAAATGCCTTCCCAGATTAATAGCTGAAGCAAAACTAAGGTAGTTAATGAGTCTCAAAGCCCATTTACCGTGAGGAAATAGTGATTATTGTTCTTTTACAGTCAACCATATAATTAGAGGAAATATAAGAAAAATTATATTTTGGCTCACCTGAAATTGTTGGAAATATTATTTCTTTGAAGTGTTCAGTAAAATATGTTTCAGTTTATGTAACATAAGTATAGCAACGCTTAATTGACCTACAACTTGGAAGTGTTTATTAATAAAGAATATTCTACAATAATAGAATGAATATGTTTGAAAAATAAAGAAAAAGGATCAAAATTTCATCATAATGATGACCTCTTTATCACTTGTGGAAAAATACTATTTAATATTTCTAAACTCTGGTTAGCAGACTATATAAAACTCACTGTAGAAGAAACTCAAATGAGAGGCTAGTCCTTCAACTGAGTGAAATATTTTGTCATATATGCAGACTATGATGGTTTTTCCATGTGCAGAACACCCTTGGTCTGATGTAAAAGTTAGGAAGATATTTGCAAATGAGATGATTTCTTCACCATTATCATTTAGCATCACTTAAAGAGAACCCAACAGAACAAAAAGCACCATGTCAGTGATTTTCAAGATTATCAATCTCTAGTTAGAGAAAATCCAGGAATTTCATGTCCTTCTAGTCATGTAAATAGAAATAGTCATAATCCCATCATGTATGTGTATACATATACAGGAATGATATGTATACATATATGTACATGCCTTTGATCTCCAGCAAAATCAAACATTTGTACATTATATCAAGCTAATTTGTTCAAAAATTATCATTGAATATGCAAATATGGCATAATGGATTTTTAAAAAAAGAATTACAAACTATATTTTGTTTAAGTATTAATATTCATATCAAAATAAGATAAACAGATCAATGGATGCATTGCCAAATATAATTCAATACAGTGTTGAAAAGCACACCTGCAAATTTGACCACTAAGTTGTGTAAATAAAGATTCACAAACCTTCCCAATATCATAGTCAAATCTTCACTGATATGATTAACTTAGGCACCTTGTTATTACTCTTTAGGCATGTTATTACTAAGTGAAGCATTGTTCTTCTTTTCATCATGGAGCCATAGGAAAATGTTTGCTCAATCCTACATAATTATTTCATTTTTCCTATTCTGCCTTCTGTCTTCATTGCTTTTGAGAAGAAGTAGAGATCTTCTGATTCCAATAACCTTTTTGAATTTATTATTTTCTACTTTTAATTATTATTCTCTACTAACTTTTCGACTATTGTATTCCTTTTTATTCAATTATAAATTGACAAGCCATGCATCCTCTTTTATTTCCCTTAAAACAAATGTGCCTCCCTTATGTTATGTTAACACACACACACACACACACACACACACACACACAGTCAGTTTAATTAAGATAAATCTACTATGTAGGATGAATGAAATTAAGCAAATACATTATTGTACAAATACAACCCAGAGAAATTATAAACATAATGACCTCAGCTTTTCTTGTCTGTACTTTATTTAAGATCACTATAATTTAATCCAGACTTGAATCTGTCTTTGCATCATCCAAAAACATGCACTAAATTTTCCAGGTTTCAGTGTAATTTTGAAATATTATTCTGATGTTGGTAAATCATCCCATTAGTCATTCTTTGGAGGGGTTTTAAAGGAAACCCGTCATTTGGTATTGTCGCTCCTATATCACCAGCTCCTTTGTTTATTGTTCATTCATCAGAGTCACTTAGCACCAACCGACTTACTGGGCACTATGCTACAAGCTTGCAAAAGGCTATCAGATGTCCTCAGAGCTCTGAAAATTATGCAGTGGTACAGAAGATCAATAAATCGACTGCTGAGATAAGCTTCAGTGGCTTTGCACACACATCCTGGGAGCTCGGAGGAGGGGTATTTGAATCAGACTCAGAGTTAGAAACATTCTCTAGAGGGAGTGAAATTCTGCTGGAATTCGTACCTCTAGGGCATGAATGTCTTGTCTGATCTCCATCTTTAGCATTTACAAAAAAGGGAGGGGCATTCCTCAAGGTGGGGATAGCGTAAATCAAAATATTTTAGATGGCTATTTATCATCCTTAACAAGATTAACTAGATCGAAAGGTCATAAGATGGTGTTGAAGGCATAATCATGCTGACTCAAGGGCACACTTCACCTTAAGAAAATACTGCTACATCTTATGCTCAATGACATTTTCAATGTGATATATTGAATCTTATTGTTCTTCAGAATATTGCCTGGCCAGTGCTGCATCTGGGAAAGCGAGCCCAGCCTTGGTCAGTTGTCTCCAACTACAAAGGCTCATACATCATTTATCCAGCCATCATATTAGATATGAGCTTGGACGCTGTCTTCAGATTTCTGACTCACTGTATGTTCCAAAGAATGTCTGAAACTTGCTGTTCATACATTTCACATGTGTAAGGTTAAATCTTCTAAAATCTCTTCTGAAGAGACTTCTTTCTTTCCCCAGAATTCTTGTTAAGAAAAAGCAAAAGACAAAACAACAACAATCAACTATATATTTGAAAACTGCTAAGAAAAATATTTTAAATATTGTCTCTTCATTTATAAAAAAAAGCAGTGAAATAGCAGGTACGATAAAAACATTGATCAAAAATTCCACAATGTATGTATACACACACACACACACACACACACACACACACACATATACATATATATGTATATATATATATAACAGAAAAAAATTAAATAAAAACAAAGATCAAAACAAGAACAAAAAAGAAAACCTTATCTTTTGGATGAGTGATGAGAACTAGTTAATAAATGGACTTTCTTATAAGGCCAAGATACTTTTGTCCAAAACTATCCATTTTTAGGCTAATAACCAAATGACACT
Organism: Rattus rattus; assembly: GCF_011064425.1. Classification (NCBI taxonomy): domain Eukaryota; kingdom Metazoa; phylum Chordata; class Mammalia; order Rodentia; family Muridae; genus Rattus; species Rattus rattus. The sequence goes on along the minus strand of NC_046156.1, from coordinate 147,330,669 downwards.
AAAAAGTAGGTGTCTTTATGAAAGGCTATATAATAAGATGAAGAAAGTTTTCCTAAGGAAAGTTTCTGCAAAATACTTTTATAATTTGCTTCTCAGCTGTATTTGAGGCTTCTCAATACATAGGGACCACAGCTGGGAAAATACTTACCAATAGAAATAAATTTGAATAAATATATAATATCTTAAGCTCCTAATTTTAACTCATTACCTTCCTTTCAGCTTAATACTAAAGTCCAACTGTGAGATGTTGAACTCAATTACAGTACAATTTGTTTTTGTCCTTTTTTAAAGTGTTTTGTTCAAGAGAGTTATATGTGCACAAAGACATGAACACTAGGTTATTTACAAAATATATTATTTAGTTTGAATAGTCTTGAGATTTGCTTAGTTTAGAGTTAAGAGTGCCCAGACAGTGAAGTCACTGTTTTTGGAGCAGAGGGTGACAGGTGGTAGCAGCATTGTAGGTGTGATACCTTAGTCCCAAGGAGTCAAGGAGACTTGTCTAGTGATGACTCAGAGAACTCGGTTGGATGTGACAGGTTAAATGTAGCGACCGTGTCATTTTCTCTAGGGTCTTGAGCATCCAAGGATTTTGGTTTTTGAAGGAAGGCATGGAGCCTCCGCCCAAGGTACTAAGGGGCAATCACAAAGTCTCACGCACACTCACATACACTCACACACACATATACAGTGACACAATCATATGCACACACTCTAACACACATACACTTGTATATTACTGCTGTTTAAAGATCTTATTAATCTTTGGTTTTTATGTGTGTATTTTGGGTACAAATTAATGTGAGTATGGCCCAGAAATCACTTCTTACCAAGCCGTCACCGAAATAGAAAAAAAAAAAAAAAAAAAAAGCTGGTTAATGAACTTAAAGTTAACAAGGAGACAAAAAAAAGTAGCAGAAAAAAAGAGCATGAGTTATAGACATTAAAAATGAGAATGTGAGTTGTCACACACAGGTAAAAAACAGTCAAATTTTAAATTGAATGATGCTGGCCGTACATTTTCCCCTTAGGGATACTTGTCACTTAAGATCCTTGGCATTGTTCAGTACAATACATTTTAAGGTACAAAGATTTTTTTATATAAACAAAAAGATTGTAGTTTAGTGCTGATAACTGTTCCAATAAATATTTATTATTCAAATGCTAATGCAAGTTTTTGCATTTTTTGTGTGTCAAAAATTAAAGACATGACATTTACTGAGGTATTACAGTTTTCTAGTCAGGTTGATAATACTAAAACACATTATATTTTCCTTGTGATTTGGAACTGTCTGAATTAGGATTCAGATGAAGCTGGATTCTCTGGCCGTAGACTGATAAAATAAAATCTGCTAGAATAATAAAATAAAGTACCACACAAAAAAGACAAACCAAAATATACACCAGACCTGGGCAGTAAAGAGTCCTCGGTGCTAAAGATATTCTTAAAAAGTCATTCTCATTTCCCTGCTCCCTGGGGACCGCACATAAACATTAATGGGATGACTATTTTAGTAGTTCCAGTACAAGAGGTGGGATATAAAATCTAATAAAAATGCCTAGAATAATTCTTATCACTCAGGTGCACCAGGCCAGTACTCCACCACTGGTCTCCATTCCCAGACACAATCCACGTATGCAAAGGCTGCAAAATCACCAGGGTAAAATAATATTCAATTACCTTTTCCTAATCCTCAAATTAGTGTCTGGTATTTTCCAAATATTTAAAAAATAAAGCTTTTGGGAGCAAACATCTGAGTAATCCATAATAAAGATACATGTAAACATGTTTTACTTATTTAATGTTTATAAATTTTATAGGATATTAAACATAACCCATCCATCTGTATAAGTCCATCCAAATATCACAAATCAAGTTAGATCATAAAGCAGAGCTGAATTTCTATTTTTCAATTTTACATATAAAATTGTAAATTCTCTATGCATTACTGATCAGTTTTCATTATTCAAACTGGATTTGCATGTGGCCTAATTATCTTATTTTATCTTTCCCACCCAAGAGTATCACTGTTCTATGACCTAATTTAACATATTCTGTAAGTAACTAGCCTGCAGTATTAGGCACAGGTTACGGCAATTGATAATAACTGAACAGAACTCCGGCAAAAGAAATTAGCTAATGATAAAACAAATCACAATATTAATGATGTAGAAATAGAACAGGGCACATCAGTAATGACTTTTTATTAAATCTTACTGAGCATTTTTACTTATTCGGCTGCCAATAATATTAACGTAAAATTCATATTTTATTCATCAAAGAATTATTTTTGTAATAAGATATAATATGAGCAGTCACATTGCAGAGAACTCTTTTATATAAGTCCCACATATGTCAGTTTTGAGCATTTGAATACATCCTGAGGACAAAATCCAATGACTGGAAAATACACAGAATTCATTTTGAAGCATTGTACTTTGTGTGTAGGAATGGTGGAGAGGGAGAGAGTCTATGCACAGATGTAGAAGTTTGGTCACTGAGACCAAAAGAGGCCATTAAATTCCCAAGAGTAAGAGTCACTGGTGATTGTGAATCAACTGATTATGGTGCTGGGAACTGAACTCTGGTCTTCTCTTCTGCAATAGTGGTGTGTGCTCTCAGTTCCTCTACCTTCTTTCCAGTTTTTTTGTTTGTTTGTTTGGGTTGTTTTGTTTTGTTTTATTAAATGACAATGTTGTTTCTGTGAAGGTGGGTTGGTACAGTGTCTGGTAGAGCATGCACTAGATCCTGACCTGAAAAGTAGCTCTAAATAAACAAAGTGAAACAAATGGTCTCTTTAAAATGACAAATGTAGGATCTTTAAAACTTTATTTTATAACACATTTTTCATTCATATGCACACACAAAAACACTCCTACATAATTTCATTTTGAGGGAAAAATAGTGTACTTACTTCAAATACAGAAAATGAATTTAAAATGAGGATATTTTACATGATGAATATTTTCAAAATAATTAAAAATTTCTGTAGGCATATTTTGTATGCTGTGTAATGTTAACCCGTGTGTTATTCAAATGCTGAATTCTCTGCCCTCCTATGTTGTTTCCATACAGACACGGCATTGTAATGCTTTTACCAAGAATCCCCTATCTCAAGTGCGTGTAAAAATAATTACCATTTATTCTCTGCCTTGTCAATAATGCTGATTACCCAATGGCTGGACAGAATAGAGAAAGAGGGAAAGTCTACTAGCTAGAGGAAGGTACTGAGGGAGCTTCTGATCAGCTAGGAGGACGGAAGATTTGAAGACACAAAGAATGGGTTTGGAGAGAGATCACGGAAACAGCTGATGCCCAAAGATCCAGATCAATAATAATACGTAAGTATCATGGGATGGGGAAAGGAGTTAGCCGGACTAGCAAAGAAGGTTAAGGTGCATCATTTAACTGCTCAGATATTGCAGCTTAAAATAAATCCAGGAACCGAGTGTGGCGGGTCATGAGGACGTCTGGCCAGCAACTGACCAAAACAGATGTGGATGCTTGTAGCATCCTACCTCTCCAGAGCTCAGAGAACCTGGTAGGGGAGCTGGCAGAAGGTCTGGAGGAGCAAAGGGATATTGTAACCCCATTCGAAGAACAACACAAGCTGGGCTGACCACCCAGTTCTCCCAGAGTCTAGACCACCAACCAAGAAGTGTACCTGGAGGGATCCTTGGCTCTAGATACATATGTAGCAGAGGATGGCCTTGCCTGAGAGCAACAGGATGGGAAGCCCTTGGTCCGAAGGAGGCTTGTTACCCCAGTGTAGAGAGACGCTGGAGTGGTGGGGCAGGAGAGTGTGGGTGGATGGGGGAGCACTCTCATACAGGCAAAGGGTAAGCAGGAAGGCAGAAGTGGGGTGGGGGACTGATGGAGAGATAACCAGGAACTGGTATACCATGGAATGGGGGGTTGGTGGAGGGGGTTACCCGGAAGTAGGATATCTTTGAGATGTAAATGATGGAATGATTAATAAAATAATCAAATAAATCTTGGTTTCTCTAAGTGGTTGTTGCAGACAAGCATAAGGTAAAGAATCAAAGCCTCTGGATTACTTCACTGCTTCAATTTATATTAAAGATAATTTATTAACAAAACGCCAGTTTATTATTTTCAAAATACTGTGTTTTCACCCAACAGATTAGATATTTCTCTAATGAGAATAACGTGGAAGAAGAAACTTGGTAATTCCTTTTTCTCAAAACACCTTTGAGTAGCTTTGAAATGTTTGTTTGTTTGTTGTAATTTGTTTGGTTTGAAATCTGTAAATAAGGAGCACTGGTTTATTACGTATCTGCAGCTTCTCAGAAAGTTTTTACATCAAAAAAAACAATTGTTTATGGCAATAAAGCACTTCAAATTATGTGAGGGTAACTGAGGAAAACTAAATTAAGCGTTACTGAGTTCCGAGGACCTTAGAGAAATACTGAGAGCCCGAGTCCTGGTGTTATGGGTGCTTCCCATCTGCACAATGATCAGAGTCACTTTATCTAGCCTGTGCCTCTGTGCCCTCAGTAACAGTCCCAGCAGTTATTATAAAATCCTCATTTCCTGAATGATGACTAAAGCTATTTACCAGAACTAGGATGATGTAACTAAATTTACAACCTCATAGATTATTTTTGCTCTTGGCTTGAGTTCCACATGTATTGTGTGGTGTTTGTTTTACTAATTATTACTTGTTTTGTTGTTGGTATTGTTGGTTGGTCGTTTTTGTTTTTTAAATCAGAAGTAGAAAAGTCACACTGATCTAGAAAACACAGTAGAGTTATGATTTTTCTCAACTATTGGGAACAGTTTTGAAAATAAAAAACACAAAAAGTAAATAATAACACTGTCATATTCAACAGGAAAAAATGGAGTATTTCATGTTAAAAATAATACATGAGATGCAATATAAAATAACATGTCAATTTATTTGTCAGAAGATACTCTGTGATTGATAGGAAACATGAGTTTTACTAAGAATACATCGAGAATTATTGACTGTCGTGCTGTAAACCCTTCGGTAGATAAATCTGCCCCTTTTTCTCACCACAGGATCTCCTTTCACACAGGCTATTTAAAGTGCAGCATTCCTAGGGGTAAAGTTAACACATAAAAGGAGACTGCCCAGGTTGGCACCCTGGATTTTCTATTGTATGAGTGCAATCTTAGTTCTTTATGTCTAGGTTTCCTCATTGGTTATTGAGAAACCAAGGGTCCCATAATACAAGCCGTGTGCTTAGTGTACTGCTGGGCAGTAGATAAATACTAATGCTTTGTTACATTATTAATATTATTACACAGCAAACAGATGCTCCCCTTGGGACAATTTCCTGCTCCACATCTTTCCTTTTCTACAATCCTTAATATATTTCCCTGCCGTGATGATTGAGTATGAACATTTATGCACAGTCATATCAAATCATAACATATCGTGGTGTCAGCCAACAAGCCACTTCCTGAATTTCATGGAGCTCATCGCCATTCATCAGTGTATAATTTTGAATCAAGGTACAGACAGTTAGTGGATTAACCCAGCAACCATCATCAAACATGGAACAGAGAGTTGCTTATTGCTTAGAGTGGGTAAACGATGCATGTTAATCATTGACATTGTAATCTAATCACCAAATGATAAAAAACACAAGGGAAGGAGGCAAAATGGAAGGGCAGGATGTAATTACATTACTATTCAGCAGCTTGAGGGAGAAGACAGGCAAGTTGCTGTAGTCATTTATACAACCAAACACTCAATAGAACATTCTAGGATCTTGTCCAAGTGGTGACTGGAAAGCTAGTAGCTTTGCGTTTCAAATCAAGGACAGTTGTTACAGAATTAACTCATTGGCTTTCAGAGCTCTAATTGGGATGCCAATGTCTATGAACTTAAGGTAACAGTCACTGTGAAGCATAAGTTATCATGGTGGTCATATGCAAGATGTAGGCCAGGAAGACAAAAACATTTTCAAATTTCTGCTCTGCTATCGGCTAAACGACCTGAGTGAATGACCTATTTTTTTCTGTTCCATTATATAAAGAAAACAGGAATCATAACACAATCAGCATTTAAAGATTTTCTATATATAGCAAGTGATGACATGAACATACCTGGTATTTGGTAATTAGGGCATTGTTTACATCGATAATCGCAAAATGCTTTAAAGTACAGAAGAAGCTAAGAATCAAACACTGTACAAAACTGCACCGTAACGCTGAAGACTTGGATAAATAATGTGAGGACTATATCGGTGGAGAGCAAACACTGGGTGCATAAACTAGCTATCGTGGTATGGATTCATGGCAACAGTGAAATGAACAATTAACACATATCTGCCTCTCACCCAAGAATGAATGCCAAATGTTATATGAAATACCAACTGCTAACTTCCAGTGGCTCGCGGCCTTATTGTATATTCTGTTACTGAATAAAGTAAAACAGAGTGTGTATGATCGTTCTGCAATTTTCTACACTGGTAAAGGGAATGATCCAGAAGAATGGGTGACACAGCCTTTATTTCTACTTGAGCTCCTGAGTAAGTGCTTGCAGAAATACCTTTTGCAGCAAGTAGCTTTCTTATTTTTTACTGGAGTCCAGGGAAACGTGATTTTGTAAATTAACCTCTAGTAGAAGATGAGAAGCAGAAGATGCTGGGTGAGTACCACTGGGCGCCACAGTGATGTGACAACAACTGCAGTTGAGAGGGCGTGGCTGAGACTAGGGGAAAGCACATCTGCTTAGCAGTCACGAGAGGTCCAGTGCTCGCAACATGGGAAAATTTAAAATTCAATATGGAGAAACCTAAATATATTTGTGTGAAAGTATAAAGTCCAAAGTAAAGCACATCAGTTTATACTCTAATGGTGACTCTAATATTTTAGAAGCTCACAGTTTTGTTCATGATTAACTTTGGTATGATGTGTTATAATTTTAATTTTATTATAATGAAGTCATATCTATTTTTAATTATTAAATATAGGGTCTCGAAATATGAAATATATTAATATGAAAAAATTATTAAAATTCTTGAATCACTTGAAATTAAGAAAACATAAAAATGCATATAAACAAGTGTAGAATTATTGTTTGTACACGTCAAGGGCTATAATAAATGAGATTTACTTGAAAAATCAGCAAATCTAGTTGGACATATATAGCACCAGTCCAGTGTTACTGATTTTAGAGATTATCACTTCAAGGTGATAATCACATATCATATTGAATAACTGGCTTTGCTTATGTGTGTTTCACATATGAGAAGAGCAGGTGCACTAATTTGTACAACGCTATATTTGTTGCCAACTAAGGAGGAGTAAGAGAAGATGAGAGATTCAAAGTGACAATAGTATTGTACAGAAAATGGCAGCTATTACTCATTCATATTCATTTTACTGGAATATATGCACAAATGGCCAATGTGGAGAAAAGGAATAGTACCAGAATGCTAACTCCACTACACAATGCTAACTCCACTACCACAATGCTAACTCCACTACACAATGCTAACTTCACTCTGTCATATTCCTACAGACTATTTCTCATCTGATAGTGACTTAAAACATCCCACAGGTAGATTTTAATCAACTAGTTAAGGACATGTTTAGTGAGAGTCTTTCAATATCTCCATTAAAAGTTCCCAAACATCTGCCAATTTACTATGTGTACCATATGAACAATACTATATATGTATCAATAAAGTTCCTCTTGGAATATACCTTACAAGATATAAAACCAATTATATTTTGGGGGAAAGGGCAATTCAAGATAACATTTCTAACATTTGACTCCCCCCCGCCAGCCCCACATTTGACTTTTTTAACTACAAAGAAAACCTGTACTTGAATTAGTGTTTAGTAAGCACAATGAAAAGTCATTTAACACTCTTTTTTTTTTTTTTTTTGGTTCTTTTTTCGAACCCAGGGCCTTGCGCTTCCTAGGTAAAGCGCTCTACCACTGAGCTAAATCCCCAGCCCCCATTTTAACACTCTTAAATTTGTTTTCTGGTGGTTATAACAATTTCTAAGGCAAAATTTTCTATCATTGGTTCCTCAATCAAATATTCTAAAGAAAGGAGCTACAAGCAAGGAGTCAATCATCAGCTCTGCTTAAAGAGTATCATGAGGTTCATGTGAACCACCGCACAAAGAAACATGAATTGTTACCCAGAGAACTGCAGCTTTGATCTGTACTTGACAGCTGTGAACATGAATTTGGAACATAAAATCTTCCCTCCTACTAACACTGTGATGAATTAGATGTTTTTATAAACTCTTCAAATGGCAAAATGGATTTTTATCTTCATAGGACTTTGCTTCCCACAGTCCCAGTGGTACTAGAGGATAGCTATCTCAAAGTAATTACATGCATTCATAAGTATGCAATATAATGTTTTGACACATAGTGTGAAACAGTTGCCATAATCAAGCTAATTAATACATGATAAACTTCAGAGTTATCATTTTAGGGGGCTAAGAGCGTCTACATTCTAGTGTCTTTGCAATGTCAGGATAACGGCACACTGTGTTAGCTCTATGTCCACCGTGCTGCACATTTGCTCTCCAGCTCCCATTACCCCTGCAGAATAGAAGTTTCTTCCCTTGATCCTAACTCTTCAGTACATGGAAGCCAACCATGCTTTTGACTAACAATAAATGAGACTATGGAGTATTTATTATACTTATTCTGCTTAATGTACTGTCCTCCGTCTGTGTGTGTGTGTGTGTGTGTGTGTGTGTATTCTTTTATCCACATCTCCTATACTGACTTTGTCCACTATTAGACACTTAGATTGCTTCCATGTCTTGTTATTCTTTGATAATGCTTTAATAGAAATGAAAGCATACATACCTATTCATCACATTGATTTCCTTATACCTAGAAGTGGAATTACTGGATGACATTATATACTTTCAAGAGAGATTGTTGGATATTATGATAGTGCTATTTTTATCATTTCAGTCTTCCACACTTTGCTTTCTATAGTGACTATACCAATTTATATTCCATTGGTGTGGGCAAGTATTCTTTCGTATTTATATTGTCACTAGCATTTGCCACCTCTGCAATTGAGATTATAATTTAATTAGAATATTTCTCCCTCCCTTTCCTCCTCCAACCCTCTCACATACCTCTCCCCGCTTGCCTTCAAATCCATAGTGTCTTTCTTTGTAATCAAAACCCTATGAAGTGTCATTGTGGTTTTAATTGACTATTACACAGTGATTAGTGTCATTAAATTTTTTTTATATATTTGTTAGATTTTCTAGCTCTTCCCAGAGATACCCCCCCACTGATTACAGTTCTCTCTCTTGCCTCCCTCAACATACTTGTCCCCTCCTATTCCCCTCCCCACCCTATCTCCCACCCAGTTCCCTCTCTCCATCCACACTAGGATCTACTTTATTTCTCTTTCTTAGTGAGATTTAAGCACTTTCTAATAAGAAAAGTGTTCTCTTTTTGAAAAAGATTTATTTATTATATATAAGAACACTGCAGCTGTCCTCAGACACACCAGAAGAGGGCATTAGATCTCATCACAGATGGTTGTGAGCCACCATGTGGTTGCTGGCATTTGAGATCAGGACCTCTGGAAGAGCAGTCAGTGTTCTTTTTTTTTTTTTTTTTTTTAACTTGAGTATTTCTTTTGTACATTTGGCAAACATCCCCTTCCCCCCCTTCCTTCTGGGTGTTCCCCTCCCCACCCTCCCCCCATTGCCGCCCTCCCCCCGACAGTCTAGTTCACTGGGGGGTTCAGTCTTAGCAGGACCCAGGGCTTCTCCTTCCACTGGTGCTCTTACTAGGATATTCATTGCTACCTATGAGGTCAGAGTCCAGGGTCAGCCCATGTATAGTCTTTAGGTAGTGGCTTAGTCCCTGGAAGCTCTGGTTGCTTGGCATTGTTGTACATATGGAGTCCAAGCCCCTTCAAGCTCTTCCAGTTCATTCTCTGATTCCTTCAACTTGGGCGTCCCTGTTCTCAGTTCAGTGGTTTGCTGCTGGCATTAGCCTCTGTATTTGCTGTATTCTGGCTGTGTCTCTCAGGTTCGATCATCCAGCTCCTGTCGGTCTGCACTTCTTTGCTTCATCCATCTTGTCTAATTGGGTGGCTCTATATGTATGGGCCACATGTGGGGCAGGCTCTGAATGGGTGTTCCTTCAGTCTCTGTTTTAATCTTTGCCTCTCTCTTCCCTGCCAAGGGTATTCTTGTTCCCCTTTTAAAGAAGGAGTGAAGCCTTCACATTTTGATCATCCGTCTTGAGTTTCATTTGTTCTAGGCCACTAGGGTAATTCAAGCATTTGGGCTAATAGCCACTTATCAGTGAGTGCATACCATGTATGTCTTTCTGTGATTGGGTTAGCTCACTCAGAATGATATTTTCCAGTTCCAACCATTTGCCTACGAATTTCATAAAGTCGTTGTTTTTGATAGCTGAGTAATATTCCATTGTGTAGATGTACCACATTTTCTGTATCCATTCCTCTGTTGAAGGGCATCTGGGTTCTTTCCAGCTTCTGGCTATTATAAATAAGGCTGCAATGAACATAGTGGAGCACGTGTCTTTTTTATATGTTGGGGCATCTTTTGGGTATATGCCCAAGAGAGGTATAGCTGGATCCTCAGGCAGTTCAATGTCCAATTTTCTGAGGAACCTCCAGACTGATTTCCAGAATGGTTGTACCAGTCTGCAACCCCACCAACAATGGAGGAGTGTTCCTCTTTCTCGTGATCCTCGCCAGCATTTGCTGTCACCTGAGTTTTGATCTTAGCCATTCTCACTGGTGTGAGGTGAAATCTCAGGGTTGTTTTGATTTGCATTTCCCTGATGACTAAAGATGTTGAACATTTCTTTAGGTGTTTCTCAGCCATTCGGCATTCCTCAGCTGTGAATTCTTTGTTTAGCTCTGGAACCCCATTTTTAATAGGGTTATTTGTCTCCCCTTGGTCTAACTTTTTGAGTTCTTTGTATATTTTGGATATAAGGCCTCTATCTGTTGTAGGATTGGTAAAGATCTTTTCCCAATCTGTTGGTTGCCGTTTGTCCTGACCACAGTGTCCTTTGCCTTACAGAAGCTTTGTAGTTTTATGAGATCCCATTTGTCGATTCTTGATCTTAGAGCATAAGCCATTGGTGTTTTGTTCAGGAAATTTTTCCAGTGCCCATGTGTTCCAGATGCTTCCCTAGTTTTTCTTCTATTAGTTTGAGTGTGTCTGGTTTTGATGTGGAGGTCCTTGATCCACTTGGACTTAAGCTTTGTACAGGGTGATAAGCATGGATCGATCTGCATTCTTCTACATGTTGACCTCCAGTTGAACCAGCACCATTTGCTGAAAATGCTATCTTTTTTCCATTGGATGGATTTGGCTCCTTTGTCAAAAATCAAGTGACCATAGGTGTGTGGGTTCATTTCTGGGTCTTCAATTCTATTCCATTGGTCTATCTGTCTGTCTCTGTACCAATACCATGCAGTTTTTATCACTATTGCTCTGTAATACTGCTTGAGTTCAGGTATAGCGATTCCCCCAGAAGTCCTTTTATTGTTGAGCATAGTTTTAGCTATCCTGGGTTTTTTGTTATTCCAGATGAATTTGCAAATTGTTCTGTCTAACTCTTTGAAGAATTGGATTGGTATTTTGATGGGGATTGCATTGAATCTGTAGATCGCTTTTTGGCAGAATGGCCATTTTACTATATTAATCCTGCCAATCCATGAGCATGGGGAGATCTTTCCATCTTCTGAGGTCTTCTTCAATTTCTTTCTTCAGAGTCTTGCGTTCTTAACCACTGAGCCATCTCTCCAGCCCCAAAAGACTTCTCTTAACCTGCACAGCTGAATGACTGAAACACTGAATGCCCAAGGAGTCACATGAGGTATCCCTCTTTAAGTACCATAAAGGAGAGCAGGACATCCTCACTGAAAATGTCTTTTCATACCAGGGAGGTTTCTTCATTATGATAGTCTCCCCCAGTGTTCCTGTAGTTAAATAACCCCCAGCTTCTATGATGGTCTTCCTTACTTTGAGTCACCAACCTCAGTATTACTCACGATTAAATGCAATGCCACAAGAACTTTCTTTCCTACAAGCCCTTATTTCCACATATTTCCATTTAACTACTGCTACTACAAATCTTCGCCAGATAATTCTGAAGATCGTATTCCTTCCCCAGAGCAAATGCATTTATTCTACTTCTTGACACCTTCAACTCCTCACCTACAAACCTGAATTCATATTATTCTTTATTCTCTAATTAAATTTACTTTTTCCATTAATTCAGTCCTTGATCATATGCTCTCACTGAGATGTTTTTTTTTTTTTTCAGGATCTCATGGACACAGACTTGATGAAATAATTACATTTTCTAAAAAGAAAAGTACTCTCTTAATGTGAACAGCTTCTGATCAAGTAAAGAATACTTGCTCACCTAGTCAGATGAGGTTGTCCTTATTTAAGTACTGTGAGGGAGATGGGAATAATATATCAGAGGGGACACACGCACACACACATACACACACACACACACACACACACACGCACACGCACGCACACACGCACGCACGCACGCACGCACGCACCTTCTCACAGTACCATGTAGAACTCAAATTACTTGAAAGCCTAAATCAATCTGTCCCCAGAGGATGTCCCACACCACTTAGAAAAGTTGCTGCTCATTACTGAATTGTATCCACCAAAAGTCCAAAAGTCTTGTGCTGAAGCTCTAATCACCAGGACTTCAAAATACGGTTGCATTTAGATATAAGCCGTCAAAGGAGTCTCACGCACAGGCTCCAATCCAACATGCCAACTCCCAAAAGAGATTGACACCCTAGAACTACAGGAGCCCAGAAGAAAGACGGACTTAAGACATGAGGAAGCTGCAGTCATCTGCAGACACTGGAGGAGCCTCAGAATACTGAAACCTGCCAGTGTCCCTTCTAATCAGCCCAGAAGGTCAGTCTGTGGTTTACATCTCTGTTGATGCTGTGATACCCAGGAAAGCTGACATTTCTGGGTATTTACTCAGTGAACTGATTAAAACTAATAATTTCCTGATTTTTAATGCTTCTCTGACCAGGTGTTAAAAGTCAGAATCCCAGAGACAAATGAACCTAAATTAGGGAATTCCCTTTGTTTTTCCTATTTCTCTAGAAAACCACTGTTTTTAGTGAATCTTTGCTCCACTCCCCAAGACGTGTTCCCTTCTTCATACTGTCAAGAAATTTATTCCTACAGATTAGCTACTTCATTGTAAGTGAAGAATCACTGAAACACATCCTGTAGTTACTCTGACCAGGAGTAAGAGTGGATCAGCCAATATTTGAAGGATATAATAGTTTCGGTATTACTTTCTAACTCAAACCAGATCTAATCAAAGATTTACCTGTAAACAGAAAATGGCTTCAAGTAATAGGTGCCCAGCCTCATCCTGACTGGTTTATTTTATACTATATCACTAAAGACAGAAACTTAAAGAGCGGCAGGCTGTGGAAACCAACATTTTATCACTTTAACCTGCTTGACTCAAGGCAGCAAATATTCTCAAATTGTATTTTGGAAACATTAGCTGCTGCTAATGAATTTGAAGGCACTTGGAAGTGTCCACATATGTTTTATTAGGCATGAAAAATAGTAGTAGGTGCAAACAGAAGAGCAGTTTTTGTAAGTAATCCAATCCTAGTTAACCTTGCATACAGGATGTGATAAGAGAGTCTAGAGTGTCGGAACTAAAGGCTGTTGGAGTCGTACTGACCTTAAGCTTACAGTCTCCTGCTTGAGAACCCTCTCCTGACACTTAGAGGCTCATAACCTCTGAGCCTCCAGTCTATCATCTCTAAAACATGAATAACAGCAATGAATTTTCCAGGACTAGTCTGAAAGAACATCAACAGACAAACACATTGTGTGGGCCTTGACCATAGTAAGAATTGAAATGTAAGCTATATGTCATTTCAGAACTACTTTTAGTATTATTAAACTCTCTGATTACTGAAATTATGTTTTAAAAGTGAATGTTTTAAATATGACTATATTAATATTCACATCAGCTTTATAAAGAAACTGGAAGCAGCAGGAAAACATAGCACACACAGAATATATAAATTTAGGAATTTGATGAACGTTGTAGAGAACATGCCACACTACTGCTTAGGGAGAAGTGGAATGCTGAGGGACTTTTTCAACTACAAAAAAAATGCAAGCAAGTTGTCCACACAGCAGAGCAGCATGATTTAGGGGAAACTGATGTTGATTGGGACTGAGCAATAGCATACTGGCAAACTCTGTAGTCAATGGAAATAACATGCCATAATCATGCATATTTCCATCCATTCATTCATTCATTCATCATAAAACAAAGTAAGTCACATTTGTGATTTCTATAAGTAATGGAAAGATGCATTTTCCTCTGTGTTTATCTTAAAATAATCTCAGGAGATGGTTTATCGATTTTAAATCACCAAACATCCCAGACACTTTAATGCTAAGAAAAAACAAAACGTTCACTGGAGTTTCCGTATGCATACCAAACTGACCAGGATGGCTTTGAACTCAGAGAAATTGGTGTGCCTCTGTCTCCTGAGTACTAGTATTGAAGGCATGTGACATCTCATGTAGCCTAATTGAATGTGTGTTTTAGGGACAAGCTCTGTGGTGGTTAGAAGGAGAATATCCCTCACAAGTTGTATATTTGGACAGTAGGTCCAATTTGCTGGAATTTCTTTTTTCTTTGCATGCTTCCTTTCACAGTTTGTGGCATACACAGAATATTATTCACTATATGATATTTTATGTTTCTTTGGGAATCATCAAGTTGTAAAAACAATGCAGTTCATCTGTGATTATTTAATTTTAATTTTAGGCAACACATCAAATGCTAATTAAAAACAACAGTTAAAAAATAAACAAACAAAAAAAACCTGTATGAGACTGGCTTGTGAGCCCAGTATCTGGAAGAATAAAGAGGATATCCAAGATCCAGGTCAGCCTGGTTTATGTCAGGAATACAGGACATTATCTTATCTCAGAATGCCCTCCCAAAAAGACACACACACACACACACACACACACACACAAATTATTTGCATAGGCATGTTAATACAGTTGACGTATAAATATATTTCCTGAATGCAAATATTGTAGTAATCACCTTAATGTAGTGTTTTCTGGGACATAACACATTCTTTCAAGATAGGGCAGTGAGTGAGGTCCTCTGCATCAGTGACTAAGGCTGCTTAGACTAGGGCCTTGTTGAATGAATGGAAAAAGAATTAGTGAGCAAGAGAATTCCATATACTTTAGAAAGGACAAATAACCAGAGCACAAGGCTGAGACTTGTAGTTCTCCAGTAGCCTATGCCAAGACTCTTTTTTTTTCAACTCCTCACAAACAATTTTTATAGAATACAATAAAATAAATTATGTTTTAAAATTGTGGAGGAAATGATACAAAGACATACAAGATGCAAAACTATTCCCTGAACATTGCAGAGTCTCAATTCCTTGAGCCAAAATAGCAAGCAGCTGTCCATCAACCAGTAGCCAAGAGTTTACTCTGAGCATTAATGGCATGGTGACGAAAAGTCTTCCTTAACCTACAAGGAGGACAGGACAGTGTAGTGTTTGGAAGGTTCCCTTAAGCTTAATGTAGAATTATCTCCTAGTACAATTACCACTTCTTAGGGTAATTTTTTTGAAATTTCATAATGATTTATTCTACAGATAGAAAAGAAAACCACACCAAAGAGTTGTCAAGGATTTAGAAAAGAAGGCACTGTATTTGAGGTAAGGAAGAAACTCAAGCCACTTGAGTGACAAATGGAAGATGCTATAAGCATACTTCTCACGTCCATCTGCTCTGTTTTGCAGATATCCCTTATTTGTTGTGGTGCTGAAAATGACTAATTTACAACTACTCAACCATTGAACCCCTACTCTCTTCTTAATCAACTTCCACTACATGCTTGAGGAAAACTCTGCCTGTGCATAAGACATTAATGAAAAAGCAGTATTTGTTCTAAAAAGGTATTATGAAGACATTGTGGTAGCAATTTAAACAGAAGTATAAAGAAAATTTAGCAATATTTTAGCTAAGTGTTTGTAGGCTATATAGAGTTTTCAACGCTAACTCAAGTTAGAATACAAAATGCCATCTCATGAAGTAGAAAAGGGGTTCAAATGTCAGGTCTGGAATTATCAGAGAAAATATGACTTAATAGCATAAATCACGGTTATTCGGTTCTGAAAGAATCCTGAATATATGGAAACTTGCTTCTGAAAATAGTTTGCTGTGTCACATATTTACACAGTGTTATGGCATATGACTTAAATTATGTCTAATATGAATGAACCAGACTTTTCTAACGGGGCCAAATAAGAAAGCAAAATCTTTCCTGAACACTGGCTGGGATCTAGGCCTATGTTTGAATAAACGAGCAAATGTGTGGGTTCTTATGAACTAAAAGTGCACATAAAGGGCTGGAGGGATTGTTCAGCAATTAAGAAAACTTAATTCTTTGGGGGAAAAGAGAAAAACAAGTTTCAGTTCCCGACATCCACATGCTAGCTTATAAGCCTCTATAACGACTTAGTTTCGGGAATCCAAGGCTACTGCACACACATAACACACTCACACACACTCAGGCACACATATGTACACATAAAATAAATAAAGCTTTCAAAACTGAGTATAAGCCCACAATGTTAGTGAATAGCACTCCAGAAAATAAGAACAACACTACACATTGTTTTTTCCCAAAATAACAAAGAGAAAATGATGCATGAACCAAATAGCGACAATGAGCCACAATGGTGTGCAGGTATTAAAATCCTCCTGTCCATGGCCTATCTTGTTAAAGTTACTACAATTTGTGTCAAAGATATTTCAAAGACAGAGAACAACAATGTTAAATAAATGGGCCCCAAAGATTGAGAACTACAAATGTAACTTGAAGCCATGTCATCTAGATATTAATGGGCTAATTTTTCAAAGGCAACTGATTCCCAAACGCGCCCTCACAGACACACTTACCCTCACAAGGAAACTTATCCCTCACCCCTTGATAGGTTTGGGCGGGGGATGCTCACTGAAGTTTAACTCAGAATAATGAAGCGATGGGGTCTGACTGACTGAAATCCAAAGCCCACGTGCTCTTATTAAATTCCTGTTCCATAGGGTTTTATTCACAGACACTAAGTCACTTTAATTCTAAAACACAGAATTTATTTAATAACTTACAGACTGAAGGCACTTCATTCTATGTATCACCTTTAAATTTAGTTTGGATATATTTGCTTCATGATGGGTCATATTTGTAGTTGAAACCACAAAGAAAAATTAATCCTCAGAATTAATAGAAAATTAAAAAAGAATTTTAGCTTTTAATATTATTTCTACTTAGATATTCAAGACTGCTTGACCTTTCTGCACTATGATATCCATTCTCCTATATTATACAGTATCACACAACCTAGAATGATGAAAAACTTCAATTAAAAATTATTGGATAAATGCACTATGGAGCCATGGAATGGTATGAGAGCAGCATATTTTACAACTCATGTAAAACCTGTACTCATTGTTTGGAATTTGACAAATCCTATAAGGCAATAATCAGTTAATGTCATCAAAATACCTGTTACCCTGTACCCTCTACTGGAACCCAAAATGGAATTTTAATCCTTTCATGCCATACTTACGAATTACAAAAACTTCTCAAAGACCTAACCAGTAGTATGGGGTGGCCTTAAGAACATACTATATCAACAATCTTTTGTTTGGACCTTAATCTTCTTAAATTGGACAAGTGTACAATTTTAAGTGAAAAATGTTGAAGCATTTGTACTTTTGTTAAGAAAGATGCAAAGTCAATCCTGTTTTGTATGAGCCTTAATTTATCTAAGCTGAAGATTATTGTATATTGTAAATGGCAAATGTAGAAACAGCTGTATTTCAATTCAGTAATAAAATTAAATCAGGATAAATTTGCAAATAGTTGAAACTCTCTTGGCAAAAACCTCTCACAGGTATTGATTTTCATATTAATGTATCCTCAGAACACTTTCACTTAAGGTAATTTACAGGCAGTACCAACAAAAAGATAAAGGTAAAATTCTCTTGGTAAAATTAATGTACCTTGCATTTAAAAAGCTGCCACATGAGCAAAGCTGCCGAAAATAAGGTTGGTCTTCCTGAAGGCAAAGCTTGGGTCTAGGTCTCTCCACACCCTGCCAGTCTCGGCACCCCACATTTATTCAATTTGCTGTTCTCTCATGCATATTCCTGTATTATAGTTACAAGTTCATGACTGTCTACCATACCCTTATAGATGCCTAGACAAGAAAATGTAGAAAACTTTGCCATGCCTATTGCTACAACTAAGAATTTTTGCCATTATATGAAAAAGACATAAAACTTGCAAGTATGAAGCTCTTCAAATTCTTCCAAGTAAATGATCAGATTATGTTAGGAGACCTTGTGACCTCTGTCTGCTCCCAGTCATCATCTAGGCCAGACTGAACTAAGCATGTTCACAGTGTTTACTACCTACTACCTGTGTCACTACAGTTGGGAACCCAAGCTTTATCGGTCACAAACGGGGGAGTGAGAAGAACATTAAAACTGGTTTAGATGTAAGTTCTGATTTTTACGCACACTAACCACACACTTAAAAAAGAAAGTAACGCTATTAAGGCAAATCATTAGGTAGGTAAGTTCACAGTTTGGAGCTTATGTGCTTCTTGCTGGAGAAGTGAAGCATACCTTGATGTAGAGATAGAAATACAGTGGCAAGCTGTGTAAATAATTGTTTAATTTAATTTTGTTTCATTGTTTTCAGGTGCCATGAGCAGAGACTTTATCAGAATACTGAAAATATCTGGAAAAGACTTCAAGTCCACCAAGGAGGCCAATCCCTGATGCACAATCAATATAGATCAATGCTCCCTATGTACATGAGTGTATCCATGTGCATTTGATATATTTGCATGTGCACATATGCTATTGAGTAAGTATGGAGGGCAGAGAACAACTTAGGTGTTGGTCGTTTCTTTCTACCTTGTTTGAGCCAGCTACGATTTATTGTGTTACAAAATATACACCAGTATAGCTGTCCACAAGAGCTACAAGGGGATTTTCTGCCTCTACCTCCCATCTTGTGAGAGTGAGGATCACAGATTTATGCTATTGTGCCTGGCTTTACAAAGATGCAGGAGATTTTCAGTCAAGCCATCATGTTTGTGTCAAAAGCCCTGTACTCCTGGATCCATCTTCCCAGCCTTTGGTACCATTTCAACTGAAATACAGCCTGTGCAAACATTATGTGCCCAGCCTCTTTATGTTCAAGTCTAGACCTCATCATGGAGAAAAGCCCTTTGATGCAAACTTAGGAAACGCATTTGAGCAAGACTAAAGACTATCTCATCTAATGAAAATATAAGATGGTGTAAATAAGGAGGAGGCAACAAAGGATGAGCAGAGAATGAAAGACTCTGGTTTATCTACATTAATGGATCTCAGAAACAGAAAACAGGTTATGATACACAGAATATACTGTTTATTTTCAAATATTTTCTGAAACTAAGGAGTCAATGGGGACTGAATCCATGAGTAAATTAAATTATTAAATGTATCATTCTGTTAATAATACAATGAATGAATGACAACAATAACCTGAACAATTCTCACTGAAACCATCAAATGGCAGGGGCATGTCCTAAGAGAGAAGTCTCTGTGAAGATGTCCATTCCTGGCAATAGCATCATCTCTTTATATGTAGAACCAAATTATGAGTGAATTGATTGAAAAAAGGCATATTTGGTAAAGTGGTTACCTTGCTTCTAAAGAATAAGAACTATCAAGGTAAATTTGATATTTCTTAGTCAACTGACCACATTTTGGGACTACTTCTTAGTACAAAATGAGTTGAAATGGATTTCAATTTATGTTCTTAATAAAAAGTGAAAGTTGAAATTGAAACAATCAGAGAGTATTTTAAAAATCTATCTTGGCTATGCTCTGAAAATGAATAAGATGTAGAAAAGAGTTTAAAACCATGACATAGTCCTGAGATTTTTCTAAGACCCGAGCCCTGGGCTTCGTGAGAGCCACACAGGTGCGAGTGCACTTGTAACCCACGTGTATTTCTGCACGTTAAATATAATATAAAACTGGATTTCAGAGACAGGATAGAAAGGACAGGGCATGTTTGAAGTGATTTCGTAATGATGATATACTGATACATTGGGTTAGTTGGGTCAGAGAGTACATAGAAATTAGCTCTATCTGTTTCCCTTGATTTATTTATCATGTGTGGAACATGTCAGCTCTGTTAAGATCTCTGTACTGTTGGACTCTAGAACTCATATCCTGATGGTGTGCTCACTTCAGCTCCTTGTCTACTCTTCTCTTCTTTTCTTTCTCATCCTAGAATTGCACCAGTTTCAATTGTTGGAACTGGAGCATGTAAGAAATATCAAGAAATTCTAAATAAAAGGATCACAAATTTGATAGACAGGGTTCTAAATTGAAATAAAACAGAATAGATATTCGTGCCAGGCTTCATTAATCCAATTTAAATAATTGTATAGCAAAAAAAAAGCATAGTTATTTTGTCAACCTGAGTAAAAGATGATGTATTTCCTACATAAACTACTTTCATTTATTTTATGCCATCTGTATGTTTAGATTCAGAACTTTAAATTTTGAGTATTATAAATATGCTACAAAAATTTCTTTATAAACCTCAGACTATGTATTAAAGTATAAAATGTGTATGAAATAAAGAACAAAATGATAAATATTGTAACTCTGAACGTTTTATTTTCATCATAATTCTACTGTTGCCTTTGCTTCTCTATTTATTCTCAAGTTAGTTACTCAAAATATTTTAATGTTGATCGCCCTCTTCTTCAGCCCCTTAATGTTCCTTTTGCTCATCACTGTACGGTTCCTGTGTTACAGACTGATTACCTCATAAAGGAAAAGGAGCCAGGGCAAAACAAGCAGCAAAACTTGGGGTTGGGAAAGCCTGGTAACTGGAGTTTGATGCCTGGAAATGGTGGACAAGAAAACTGACTCTATGAAATTGTCCTGTGACCTCTATAGGCACTCTATATAATGCCCACACATACCTACCTATCCGCAAGAAACACAGTAAGCTTCCGTAGCAGAAAAGCATTACACTCCAAATATGTCGTGTTCTTAATGATCTGAAGAACTATGTGTGTCTCTGTTTAATTATCAGCTTCATGAACCTTCTCATTACTGCCCAAGTCACTTCTGAACTCAGAAAGTGGACTAGACTTTGTTCTGTTACATTTTGCAACTTTTAAAAACAGACTCCCCCTAATTACACTGCCTTACTATAAAAACAAAATAAGACACCCCCCATCAAATCAAACTAAAACAAAAACCTTCCTGAGTAAATACTACATGAGAAATGCTGTGACCACATAGAAAAATTATACTCGACTCACAAAAACAGGTCCATTATTAGTCCTAGTGACAGTAATGTTCATTCTTAACTCTCTTCTTCAAGTAGAAAGTTGATGTGAGACAACTAATTATGGAAGCATGCAAACTGTGTTAGAAACATATCATTAATTCACACCCAAATCTAAGTGTCTTTTCTATTCTGGCTCCTAGGGGAAACCACTGTAGCACCTACTTGTGCTTTAGAATTAACACATTTTTGGGTTCAGATATTATGAAGCAACTTTGTAGTTCTGAGATATTTTGCAAGTTACCCATTTGTTCCCCAGTCCTCTCCTAGATCTGGATTAGGATAAAACATTCAGGAACAAGATATCTAAGTATCTTCTCTCAGTGTGGTCCAGACTGTCAGTCAATACATCGACAAGAAGGAGAAGGAGCAACAAAAGGACAGATACTACCCATTTCTTTTGGAACCAAGACTTGAGACTAAGACTAACACGTGGACCACATTATTAAATATGTTACCAAATGTGCTGTGCATTTTCATCTAAATTGTTGTTGTTGTTGTTGTTGTTTTATATTGAGTTATTTCATTGCAGTACACGTATTAGTGTTTCTGGTTCCAATAAATGACCTCTTTATAAGTGACTGACTACATTTCCACATCCTGTGATACATTTATTTCTGGATTACTGGAACACTATACAGACATAAGTAAAATGAACACACATATTTCATGGCTCTGTTCTCTTTATAATGTAAAGGAAAAATAAAACCCCAGAAGTCACAAATGGAAAAAAGCGTAAGTGTTACAGATTATAAACTTGAATAATTTCCGTTGGTGCTTTTTTATACACTTCTAGCTTTCCTTTACATTTTTTTTGTCCTGTCATGGTATTTTTTAAAAATAGCTTTTACACTGAGGTTCGCAGTAATTCAATATATCATCTATTGTCTCCTCCTTAGCTGCATGTAAGCCTTACCACTCTCTAAAGAGCGCTCATTTTTATCTATATTTCATTACAAACCTAGATGCACAAAATTCTCTGAAGCTGCAGTTATTTCATTGTGATCCTCCAATTCTCAAATCTTAGCCTTCCTGCTCTATTCACCTCAGAGGTGTCCTTGTCTCCTTGTCTAACCCAGTTTTATTATTGTCATTCCAACAGGACTTTGGACACCTGAATTATATTGTCTTTGTTTCACACAGTTCCACTTTGCAGATCTCACATGCTTACCTGACACCTTTAGTTACTGGCATTTTTGTTGACTGCATGTGACACAAATGTGTATTTGGCTAAGTTCTCAGAGAACTTCGGGTTAATCTTGACTTAACACTGTGTTTTCAAATATCTGAGAAGACAGATTAACTAACACTGGGATAGAAACACAGCAACTAGAAACATGAGGTTATCATGGACCCCAAATAAGAATGAAGACTTTCTCTGGCAACACTAAGCCAGCACGCTAATTTCCTCAAGAAATGCTTCTGAGAGCTATGCAGTGAAACACAATGTGGGCTTTATGTGGCTAGTCAGCGTGTGTAACTCATCAAGGAACTCTGTCTCTCACAAAGTAGGATGGGTTCATTCAAAAGGTAAGCCATTTAACGGCTTAGTAACTGTTAGAATTTTGCCTTTTAATATAATCTTATTAATAACACTGTGAATTTATATATTTTGCTTTATTTACTGTTTTATAATTCATTATATTCGTGCTTAATATGGAAATAAACCCCAATTTGTCAATTAGAACATCCTTCAATACCTCATGTTTCCACTGAAGTAACTAATTTACTTTTGAGTATTTCTCTTGCTTTCCACCATGAAACATCCGAGATTTGGTATCAAGAGATTTCTCTCCCAGACCTGGGTTCCTTAGCTGGGGATAGTTTCCCACAAGCCATGATATATTAGGAGATTTACATCTCCTAATATCAAACACACGGCCTTGAATTTTTTCACTATCCATTGATAATTGAAGTGTTGAATGTGTCTTTAAATGCTTCATAGTGCATTGTAATACTTAGAGATTATTCTTTTCTTTGTTTATTTCTTTCTTAGAATAGCAGTACTTGTTTTTGTTTTTTTTATTTTGTTTTGTTTTTCTACATGTAAAAATTACTTTTATATTTCCACAAAATATCTCATGTCCCTGGGAAGATCATTTTACATATATAAAACATACATACATACATACACACCAATA
Organism: Rattus rattus; assembly: GCF_011064425.1. Taxonomy (NCBI): domain Eukaryota; kingdom Metazoa; phylum Chordata; class Mammalia; order Rodentia; family Muridae; genus Rattus; species Rattus rattus. The sequence continues at coordinate 147,307,046 of NC_046156.1, read as the reverse complement.
AAATTTTAGGAATATACCTTTTTAAGGTGTTACCACAGCATATCCAATATGATCATTATCTCATTGACTTGTCTAATTCTATTCTCTCTCATTTATTTACATTTTAAAATTAAGTGATTTAAACCACAGATGCAAGAAAATCTACTTCTTCAGTCCTTGCATTTCTTTGTGCCTATAATTTACTTCTATTGAGTACTCCCAACCACATGTGTATGCATGCATGCACACACACACACATGCACACACACACACACGTCTGCATCCACACACAGTACACACATACTCTTTTCAACAGCACTTATTTTTCTACACTGTACCATTCCCTTGTGCATCATAGTAGAAAACTGCAGGTATTAATCAAATATATGGCCCAGTCTGTCTTATCTCCTCCTAAATGTTTTAATAGGAGTTTTATAATATGTCCTTCTGGCCTTGAATCTTCTAACTTTCAGTCGCAGAATGGTTATTTCTTCCTTAATTATTGCTGGAACTTAAAATCAGTATTATGTACAAATCTACAAGCAGTTTCTGATCCTCAAGTGTACAAGGGCTTTACAAACCATTTCAGCTATTGTTTTCGTTTCTTTTCTTTCTTTTTTTTTTTTCCGGGCTGAGAACCGAACCCAGGGTCTTGCGTTTACTAGGCAAGCACTCTATCACTGAGCTAAATCCCCAACCCCTCAGCTATTGTTTTCTAACACCAATTTCCAAGATACCCAACCCAGACTCTAACATCAGGTGGAAGATTTTAACCCTTGCTTCACCTTGGCTTTTAAACTACCGACTGTGCACATGTACGCTGTATTGAAAAAGCACCCAGGTTCATTTCTTCTTCATTCACTCTGCCCTTATTCTGCTTAAGGTTTCTCATTCCTGAGAATACCCACTTTTCTAAGCCCCAAGGAAACTCTTTTATAATAGAAGTTTTTCACACATCTGAAATAGCAATTAAACACAGCATCTTAAAATAACTTTTTGCAGTTGTATGTGTTTTACAATATTAACAAACAGATAAAAATGAGCTAAAATTGTCACATTCAAATAGGTGTAACAGTGAAAATCAAAGATAAAGATGAGGTGAGATGTTGGCAGACAGAGGCAACACCAGTATTTATAGCCTTGCCTTGGGACGGCAGGAATAGCTTGTTTGGTTACCTATCCAAAAGACTCATTTTTCCATTTCATACATCAGAGTTTGGAGGAAAGTGATTCACACTGCTGGAGACTTGAACTCAGCAGCTGTGATTACATGCCCAAGTTCTCCACATTCGCACATGCCTAGTAAACAAATACTCAACGTTTCTCACAGGGCTCTACAAAGCAACTGCAGACAAAGAACAGTCTATTTCATCACAGTATCAGATGGCGAGCTACCATAGATTACCAACCTCTCTGTATTTGCCTGTGCTTAAAGAGTCTTGCATAAATGTGTGCTAGCACAGTCATTCAGTGAGATTCTTTAGTAATTCTCCATGTGATTCTACTTAGTGTTATTTCCAGCTTAAGTTCTCCCTAATGACAGATACAAAGTAATAAAAACTTACCAAACTACAGTCTCTGTAATGTATCAAGAGGAAACACATAGAGCTTATTTTATACTAGGAAAAGCAATGGAACTCAAAATCTAGTCTACACACAATGCTCATGTGTGCAAGAGGTAAGCCAGGAGATGTCGTTCAGAGTTCCCAAGTATTCCTTCATCCTTTACCAGCCCTGTAAATGTTAGCTTTCTTCAACATGTGCAACAGGGATATATGTACTTCCTACTCAGTAGGGGAACAAGTAGATGGGTAGTCGTGTTGCACAATGTCATGCTGGAAAATAGAAGTTTGTCCTCCTCACAGTGCCTGAAGGTGCTATAGGAGCTGCTGAAGACAATTGTCATGAATTGTCAATTCTGAACACTAAACACAGCAAAAGGAAACAACCAGCCCAAAGGAAACCAGCAGTATTATACTGCCAAGTCTGTTATGGAGATAGTCACATTCTGACTGCAGTTACTGTCAATACAACAAACATTTCCTGCCTACTGGAATCACAGGCCCCAATGGGAAAGCCTCTTCTGTTGTTTGTTAAATGGACATGATATGCTTGTCAAATTCCCTTATGGATAAATATATTTTTACTCATGATAGCAATGCTTTCATATTTAGTCAGAGAAGATCTTTGGTAGTGGTGGTGGCGGCAGTGGTTTTTGTTTGTTTGTTTGCTCCAGTGGTCAGTAGTGACTGCAGAGCCTCACAATTGGTCAAAGTACAAAGAATAAATGACTGTTGGATGTCAGTCCATAAGTGACACATTCCTAACATCTCCATAAGCCCTTCCCAGTGTACGGAACACCACAGAAGGGCAGTTTGAAGTAAGAGCCGAGGGAAGGGAGACCTGAAATAACACTGACTTCCGGCTATGACAAGACTGTAGACGCTGACTCAGCAGTGATCATATACCTAAGCTCCGCATGTGACTGGGACTATCTGCATGCTGTCTTCGAAGGGCTCCTCCTGTGTATATGCATAGATAATGGTCACTGGGATGGATAGAAACTTCCTTTATTGATAAGTCAGTGGTAAGGTGTCTACATTTCTGTAAAAAAACTATCACTGTGTTCCTGTCAAAAAACTGATGAGCTTCACTGGGACATACACACACAGACACACACATACACACACATACATGCACACATGCACACAAACACACAGATCGACACACACAGAGACAAACACACAGACACAGACACACACAAACACACACACAGACACACACACACAAAGACATACACACAGACGCACAGAAACAGACAGCAGAGGGAGGAGATTAATAAAAGGAGAGGACAGGAGAATTGGGATGAATATCATTGAAATATATTGTGTACATGCATGAAAATGTCATAATGCATATTACTAATATGTCTCTTTTTAATATAAGCTAATAACATGTTTTAAATGAAATGTTAGTTCTGTTCGATTTTGTTTGTCTTTAACATCAAATAAGAAACTAATAGCCTTTCTCTATCCCTATTTCTGGACTACCCAGGAATATGTTGCATATATATCAAATATAGGTTAATATCTTATCTACCCTCTTACACTATATATAAATACAATTAATTTCCAGTGTGAAAATGAGGAAAAAAACCAACTAGTTTACTCCAAACAAAAATAATATTAATTGGTGAGTTTAATTATATTTTACCACAAATATATTGTGCGTATAAACTCTATTTTTTCATTATTGCCCATTTCAGGAAATGAGAAACCAGGACAGTGTTCCCATGCCCTTCATAATTTCCCTCGCACTTAGATTTAAACATGGTAAGAGAAGTCTGGCAGTGTTGACTGCAAGTGAGGAGTCTCCAAGGACATGCCAGAGGACATATATCCTAGACAATGTTCTGGCACGTTTGTCTCTGTTCTAGCAATAGAGAACAAAAAAGGAAATTAACCTGAATAAGTATCAGAAAAACATGAAGATAATCCAGTGTAAATAAAGATTTTTAAGTTTCTGAATTAACTAGGAAGCACAACATCAATTTTCTTAAATACAAATTTAGTGCTTAGCATAAGTCTGAGAAAACAAAAACAAAAAAAAATCATAGGTACCTCATATCTAACAAAAGTTGACCATAACCAAATCAAGTCTATGTCTTATGCAAATAAAATTTTGTAATAAGTGGAAGTCCGTGGCTGAGGTGTTCAGACCTACCCAGGTGCTGAGTCTGTACTAAGTACAGAAGCAGTACTGCATCACCAACAGAATCACAAGGTTCTGCTCTGTGATTATTTCTTTGTGATTGTGATACAATAAAACGAATTATTTCACTGTCTCTACTGGGAAAGATTATATAATTGATGTCAAGCACTAAAAATATATTAAGTAAAAAACATGATAAATTATGAAAGTCTAAAAACATTTTGTATAGTTAACTTGAAAAAATGATTAAAAAATAATAAGATGTTAATAACAATTTTGGCAATCGGTGAAGGCATTTTGTAAACTCAACTTTCTCTTACTTTATGGAACCCTATAATCAATAGGAAGAAAACTAATCAGTGTTCCCCCAGTATGTCATAAGCTAGTTTATGTTTCTTTATGGTCATGCAGTAAGAGTCATGACCAACCATGCTGTTAAATAACTCATTTTGAGATACAGTTAATCCTTCTTCTACAATAAACTCTAGAATTCCTTATTATTGTGTAAAGAATCCTAAATATCCATTTCACTTGCATTTTCCCTCCAAAACAGAGCTTTAGAGGACTTCAAGTCTCGTTTGATCTGATGCACTACCTAATGACTTACAATATCAGTTACCAAAGCATGGCCACACCTCACTCAGTGGAAACCTCTCAAATACAAGCACATTACATACCTTTTACTCTCTTATCTGAAGCATAATGTTTTACTTGAGAAATTCACATTCAAAGGCTAGAGAAATGGCCCAGACGTTGAAAGCATTATCTGTTCTTCCACAGGACCAAGGTTCAATTCTCAGCACCTACATGATCATTTATAAAAGTATTTAACTCTAGTTCTAAGGGACCTGGCACCTGCTGCTGGCCTCTGTGGGCACCAGACATTCGCACAATGAACAGACACACATGCATGTAATGTGTCTGTAAAATACAACAAAGTACTTTTTAAAAACAGAAGTATGTTTTATTGGTCTGAGAAAATACACATTTATGATAGTTCAAATTATTCTTGTATTTATTTTACATTATTTTCAATTAAAATATGAAAATTCATATTTACATATTCTCTTCAAATAACTAGTCTTTCATAAAAATTAAGACATCACTTTACTTCTGTAGTTAAATACATTACTGAATATATCTACAGTGATTAAAACTTTTTTGACTTACATATAACACCAATATAATGTAGGTAAATTGGCACAATCTCAGAGGAGGAAAAAAAACAAATTACCAACCTGATTCTAAACATAAGAAGAAATTTTATTGAAAATTATGTTAACAGCAAAAAGTTATTTTAAATATATTTGGACAAAACACACATACAGGACTGAACACCAAATAAGATTTTGTTTTTCTGCAATGTTTGCAGTCAAAAGAAACTATAAATAAATTAATCCATTGTTTTTAGGAATGCTAAGAATATATATTGTAGAGAAACATTCTGGGAAATTTAACAAGTAGTTTTAGGTTTGTGAAAATTTCATCACAAAGTTTTAAAATAGTAGAGGTTCAGTAAACAGTTATTCCCTGTCCTTTTAACTGGTAAATGCATTCTCTGTTTTTTTTTTTAAATAGTACCAGATAACCAGTGAGAAAAATGAAATGGATGACTAAGTTGATGAGAAGTCTTTTGGAAGCTGGGTCAATGAATAAAGCATGTATTTTCCCATCAGAAACCAGTAGGCGGTGCCAACTCTAGTACATTACCCTTCACAGCTTTAAACCCCAAAACTGCACAAGAGGAGATCAGTGACAGAGCTGCACTGTTGCTGGCTGGCTTAGGGGAGGTAGGGGTTAGAATGATTTGGAAGTCACAGATAAAAATGTAAAATAAATATTTTATACAATGAAAAGTAAACATTAAATAAATGAAGCACAAGAACACAAAAGGCACGGTCTCTATGTAGAAGGTTCCCACTGGAAACTTCCCTCTCTGCAGATGACATCTCTGATTTCAGTCTCGTGTGGGAAACACTCGCTGTAAATTAGCTGGCAAACCTCAGAGGAGAGAATATAGTGAGGCTGGGACAAAACCAGCCGGCTAATGGGTAGCCAGGGTTACGTACTCACACAGGTTATGTCTTTCTCCCTCACTCTGACTCTTTTTGTTTTGTTTTGATTTTTCAGAGAATAAAAGTTTTGTCAGTACATGACCTATGAAAAGTAACCACACACATCATTTTAAATGAGCTTTTCTACATATGTAAAACAAAATGATTGAAATTTAAAAAAATCATAGTATACTGTAAATGTACATTGTATACAGTATTGTATAGCATATGGTAATACTCATACTTTGGTAAGTATTTTGTTTGCTGTCTGATCCACATGAAAGTGTGTGTTTAAGCTATGATCTCACAGTACAAAATAGGAAATTTCATATTTTTGTTTAGAGTTATAATACAAGCTTCAATTTTACAACTATGCACTTCAAGCAATTGACTGGTGTTTACAGGGAGTAAAATGATCGTTTTCTCACTCAAAAATACAATGAGACTTCTTAATGAGAAGTTGCCTGGCCTTAGACGGAGGAATGAATGAACCACCTCATATGTATGCAACTTGCAAGGATCTTAGAGTTATACAAGTGTGGTACAGGTAAAATGCATAACTTCCTCGCTATTGCATTAAAATACTTCCCTTGGACTCTTTATCATTTCACTGCAAAGCATAAAACACAAGCATCAAACTTTTCATCTCACAAGCTGCACATATAGAAATTCAATAAAATATTCTGCTAGAAAATATATAGAATAAGTTATTAATCATTTTGCTATAGGTCCTTGTTTTCTGAAGTTTAGGTTTTAAGTTTTTTAGATAACCTGGAATAAAACTTAATAAGGCAAAACAATACCATTTCAGTTTATTTTATCATAAGCCAACCAGAGTACGTGAGTAAATTTAACAGTGAACTCATTTAAGGTTGGAAAAGAAAACCAAGGGTTCAGAATCAACGTACCCAGTTACTCCTAGTTCCTCTTCAGAATTTAAGATTCATCCTATGCCTTTCCTATACTTATTTGGGAACTAAATTTCCCCCCAGATTCTGTTAATGTGAAAAGTAGAGAAAAGATTTTCTTTTTTTAATTGCCAGCCAGCACATCTCTGAAAAGTATTGCTGGGTTTATGGATACATGCAACAGGGTACTCAAACATTATAGTCAACATTCAACACTCAGTACTTCAGCATGACCAACAGTGGCCACCTTCAGTGGCCCTTTGCCCAACACAGTTGTTGACCTGGGGGAGGGGGTACCTACACAACCAGTATCTGGTGATTAAGAAGAAGGACACACTATTTTTAAAGAAAGGATAATTTTGTACCTTGTAGGCGTCGTCTCATTAAACCCAAGTATGCACCGGTACAAGTGACCATTCCCTCTCAGAAGACACCAGCAAGGGCTTAAAACCAACGCGACGCCGCCGGGAAAGCATGAGGGAAACCACAAGGAAGATGTGAAACCGCCAGAGCTAGCGGAGGCGGTTGGGAAGAACCCACTGCACTGCTCCCGCGGGGCGCAGAGGCAAGAGAGCGGCGCTCAGGGACCGCTGCCATCCTAGCCACCTCGAGCTCTGGCCGCCTGACCAGCCGCCAGCCCCGGGGCGGCCGCGGTCCCCGCCCCTTCACCTCTCCACCTCCCGCGCCCAAAGGGCGGGATCACCCCAAGGCCAGCGCCCCGCGGGGCCCTCGGATTCCTGTGCTGCGGGTGGTTCAGGCTAACTTGCCCGACCGCCCGCCGAGCTTCGGTTCCCCAGCAGTCACCCTAGCCTAGGCGCCACCGGAGGAGGGGGGTGTGTGCATCTTCATAACCAACGCGGCCCCGAGAGCACTTTGGTTCTGGCTCCCGGCGCAGCTTTCCCCATTGCGGGCTCGGACACAGCCAGGAACCGGCGCGCACACGCGCACACACCCTCGCACACGCACACACGCGCGCACACAGACTTCTTGGCCAGCGTTGCCATCACACACCCGGGGAACGCCACCGAGGGGGCCAAGTACCTGCTCTCTGCGAGCTGTTGTGCTGTTCACTTCATCCTCCGTTGACAAGGAAACCAAACCGCACTTCATTTTTTTTCCAGAAAAACCTTCCACTGCCATCATTTGAAAATTGATTTACGGGGAGGGGAGAAGGAGGAAGAAGGGATAATATAGATATAGATATCAGGATATCTATCATAAAATTATCTCGGGTTTTTTAAATAAAAAAGTCAAATGTGCAAAAGTCATAGTTAATGTAAAGGAGGAAAAAAGCAATTGCTTAAAAATAATCCCTTTAACTAGCTGCAAGAAAAGTTTCATGTTATCAACTGATATCAAAAACAGGAGGGGAAAAACGAAATATTTCTCACAGGCTTCCAAAAAGGTCATAAAAATGCAAAATTAATGTCTTTGCTCAGTGGTGCGAATCGAATTGCAAGACGACAAACTTGTGAACACTGCTGGAAAATCCCACCTACACAAAAATGTAATCGGAAAAAGAGTACGTAAAAAAGAGTTAGAAACATGCTTTCTTATCTTTACAAAGGGAAAAAAAATAGGCACCATACTTCACAACGCTTTTTCCATAAAACCAGTTGCACATTTTGCTGGACTTGGGAGCCGCTCGCAGCCAGCACCGCTGCCGCGGACTCCCAGACACAGCGCCTTGTCTAGAGAACCATCGCATGCTAGGAAAACTTGATTTAGGAAAAGGCTTAAGACCATGCTCGTCAGCTTTCCCAAATACAAACAATAATCAAAGAAGTGGGAAGAAGAAAAAAAAAGAAAAAAAAAAAAAAAACAAAAAAAAAAAGGAAAAAAAGAATAGGACAAGAATGCCACTGAGAAGGTACTCACCGAGCGGGAGTAAAATGTTGGAATAAAAATGAGATTTAGGAAAATACAGTATGGCGGTGGAAGAAGGAATGAAGCGCGTTTTTTTCTCAGTCTCTGCCTCGGGCACTGACACGTGACTCGGAGCCAGGCGGACTTGCAGGCGGCGGGGGACCGCGGCTGCTGGGCGACCTCGGAGCCCTCGAAGCCCTCTGAGCGGCTTGGGCGGGCGCGGCGGTGGGAGCCGGGCGAGGCGGCCTCCTCGGCGAGCCGGGACTAGCAGGTGCCGCTCACGCTGGGCTGAGCGCACGCACACGCACACGCAGACGGGCAGGGCGCGGGCTGGCGGGGACCGCGGGGGCGGGCCAGGCGCGCAGCTGCCGCCGCCGCCGCCGCCGCTGCTGGTACTGCCGCTGGTGCTGATGCTGCGGGCGCTCCGCCAAAGAAGAGCAGCTCAGGGATGTTCGGCAGAGGCATCAGAGGGCACACAACTTGCTGCCCACTGCAAAGTTGCCGCTTGCCACTTCCTTATTATTCGGCTTTCGTCTCCAGGTAGTTTCCTGCAGAGAGCTCTTGTCCCTCTCCCCAAGTTTCACTCTTCAAGCCCGGTTTAACTCGATCGTTTTATTCATTTGATCTCGGGGCTCCTATTTCTTCTAGACTGCTTTGGCTATGTCACTTCCTCCCCCTAGGTCCGTTTCCCACCTTGTGGTTCTCAGAGAACCTGGATTCCTGCCGTGCGTTGGGGGGTGGGGGGCGTTGTCACTGCAAAGCCAACATAAATCCCTTTGGCTGTCTTGGGGTGTTTCCCATATAAAAGATTAAAAATATATATATATATTTGGAAAAATCCCATCCCAGGTTTTCGTTTGCTTGTTGCATGATGCTGGGCGGGGTTGTGAACGTGGATAATTTATTCTTTCCTGGGCCAGGCATTGTTTGTTTTGTCTGCTTGAGCAACAGCTTCGACCTGTCTGGAAGGCTCTGTGGTCCAAGCTGCAGGCAGGGTCCTTCTGACTCCTGCAAGTTGTTTTCTCAGGCTGCAAGTCCAAGGAGAGGAGCAAGGGAGACAAGTGAGTCTATTGTGTGAGTGCTTGCCCGGCAGCAGGCACCTGGCGACGGTCGAGAGGGGGAGATGTGCGCCACTCACGAGAAGGCTGCCAAAGATCAGCCAGAGCCAGGCGGCTGAGCAGTGCTTTGGAAGGTGGAAACGAGAAACAGAGAGTTCACCAAGCATCAGCTGAAGGACGCCTGTCGAAACAAAGATCCCATCAGCCAATCACCGAGTGCTTTGGGATTCTTCCTCTGCTGCCTGTTGCAGAATCAGCTTTCTGGGCTCTGCAATGGATTAATTTTCCTTCATCTTTCATGCAATATTCTATCAAAACCATTTCTTTGTGTTGCTTTGAATCTGGAATGCACAAAATTAATTGCCAGGTGTGTATCATAAAATGAAAATAAATACAGTTTCTTGACTCGCATGTTTCCACTCTGATCTTTATGCCTCTCTTTCCACCTTTGATGTGGAAGATAAAATATCTGCTTTGGATGGAGTCTAACCTGGATAGTTTCAACAGTTAAGTATGTTCATCACAGAGAGCTCCAGCAGCAAATGTTCCTCCAACATTCTTGGGAAAATTCATTGATCAAATAAAGTCTTAAGCCACAATTTAAATAAAAGTTATTTAACATAGTCCAGAAAAACATTAAATATTTCTCTTGGTAAATTTCCAACTGAACTCATTTATTCTACACACTTCCCAGATATGATGTGAGATGCTCACAGAGACAGATGGTTGAATCTAAGTGGAGTCCAGAACTTCAGGAGCCTAAGTTCTGTTGAAAAGCTACTGGATTTTCCTCTGGATAACACAGCAAATGTGGATTGTGCTGAGGTCTTGTTGAGCTTCCTTTTTGTTTTGTTTTGTTTTGTTTTTAATAGATCCCTTCAAATACAGCTCTTTGCTTCCATGTCTCATGAATTATGCTATTTAAACATGAGTTTGTTACATTTTTTTCAAATTTTCTACCCCATAAGAATATCCAGATCCAAATATAATAAAGAGAAGTTAGTTCCAATGAACATATTTCCCATAATTCGTAGAGGTATTGTACTGTGAGCAACTTCACGTTAAGAATGGGTTTTGGAGCCTCCTATCCGTCCAGGCAGTGTCTGAGTTTAGAGAGTTATTCAAGAAGAACTTTGAAAAACAAGCTGTTTAGAATTGCACTGCAGTAATGGCCGCCAGCCAATCACAGTGATTGTCAGGCTTTTATTATTCAATAAAATGACTCCCCTTTATGTTTAATGCAGCTCTGCTGAGGAAAAGCAAGCCATCACTATCCTCCTTGCACTTCTTCCATTACTTACATAATTGCAGCCCAGTGCTTAAAATATTCCACTTCTTGCTTCCAAGATGACATTCTCCTCCTTTTAGGTTTCACCACCACATTAAAAACAGGAGTAAACAAAGTCAGGTCGGAGGAGCAGCATTTAAAAAGTGAGTCTGTCATTTAATTCTTCGTGACAAAGGCATTATTATCCTCATTCTAAATACTTAGTGAGACAAAGTTAGAGTTGAAATTATCTGTGGAAGACTCTATTGCTATTGCACATGAGAGATGTGGTTGGACCAGACTTAAATCTAGTTTTACAACTAGAACAAAGTACTACAAATACTGCATGAAAGAAGTTAATTCTCAAGAGCTGTTGTTGATGTCACTTAACAGAAACCTGCTTTTCTTAAATTTAGTATACACAAAGAGCATTGTGAGGTCAACTGAGCTGTACTGTTCACACCCAATAACAATTATAGCACATATAATTTTATTGACATTTTGATTATGTAAAACATAAGAGAAAGAACATAAGCATTTACATGTAGAAAAAAACACAAGTAAAATACATTTTAAATGGGGAAAATAGTGTTTAAAGGTTTCCTAAGCAAAAGACAAATAGACAAACAGAACTCTTCAGAAGATGTGGCTGTGCCATTCTGCTCTGTGCTTGTCTTCAACAGTTAAGCACAGAACCTTCTGGAGGTTTGAAGAGACAAATGACTTTTCTGATTCTGCTCTGAAGTCATTCATGCAGTACATGCAAATAGGAAGTATACTAAATTTAAGATGAGACCACTAAACGATGATGCTAGAGGAAAAGTCTATTTTGAAATCAGTGCTGTGCAATTTCAACTTTTTGTCAGGAGATATTCAAGACCTATGAAATATTTATGTGCACAAACATATGAATATAGACAGTTGGAAATTATGTACTATATAATATTATGGCTTGAAATAGACATGCTTATAACCAGTGCCCTTAAATCCCTTTTTTAAAAAAAGTTGACAGGAATTACCAAATTCTTACAAATTTATTCTCAACGTTTCATTATTTTTTCCTCATTATGGGTTCTGTTCCTACTAATTAACATTTGTTAGAAGTTTTGATTGCCCTGAGTATACTTCTCCATATTCCTAACTGAAGGAATTACAATATAGATAGCAAGACATTTCATCATGAAATGTATACCAGTTGCCTTGGATGACCAGGCGATATGAAAACATACACAATACAGCATGAGGAAGCAGCACAGGAAAAAATGTCAGGAATTAGGTGTGATTTGGTTATAAATATCTTCCTCTCAACATAAAAGGGTTTATAGAATTCAAAGACATTCAGAAATATGTATTGGAAAATAAACCAAGACGAAGACAGTGAGACTCATTGGGGAAACAAAAAGGCCTCACGATGGAGCTCAAACTCACTTCAACAAGGCAGTGTAATCTGATGGCTAGCATAATACACTTGACCTGATCCTTAGTATCTGACAAATTCACACTAATCTCTCTGTGCTTCAATTTTGTCATCGAGTAAACAGAGAGATAATAAACCCCACGGAGTGCTGTGGAGTTAGGAACTTTCAATAGTTCCAGGCATAGACTAGGCTTCCTTATTCTTATAGGAGCCATGTTGTCCTATGCTGTTACATCATAAAGAGCCTTAAGCAGGAGCTGCTCGGGGCTGTGCAAGGCTTTCTGGGAAGCTTCCCTTCTTCTGAAAACACATGAGCAAACAAGTCATCTAGCGAAGAACCTGTGCCTTGGGACTGAAGAGCACAGCGAATGCTGGAGTGTGCCAATGATAAGGAAAGGGAGGAAGGGGAGAGAATGAGGGAAGCAGAATGATAAAAGGGAGAACTTAAGACCAAGAGCCTGCAAATCTTCCCCAGGACACCTAAGAAATGTAAGACAAGTGGAAACACTGGACAGATTTGGGTCACACAGATGAGTCCTAAACAGACATGTGACAAAAATATCTTAGAAAAACATTCAGACTTTACACTGTGCTGCTTTTGTGAGTTTGAACATTGCCTAAAATCTCCACAGAACATATCTAGCTCAAGTTAACAAAAGGTAGAGACCTTAAGATTGAAAATTTATTTTGAGAATAAAGCCAGAAAGGGTTATCTTAATTTGTGTCTAAAATTCAATAGATTTACTGTTGTAAACAACCTGGTCTAATATCATTGCACAATTAGTTTATTCTAAAAGAGAAATCTTAAAATCTCATCTTTTTCCTGATCTTTTCCAAGATCTTAGAAAAATCACATTAATATCTTATAAGGCACAATATATTTTAGGAATTACTCACATGTCTTGTTTTTCATGTTCACTTGTTTTAACTTAATTATTTAGATTTAGATTTTGTCTAAATCTAATTTGAACATGTGAGCTTAGAGATGACTTGGTATGAGCATTGACTTAGTAGAATTATAGAATGCTTATCTGTGAGTGAAGGGTTTGTCTGTAAACTCTAGCATCCAAGAGGTGCATCCCAGAATCAGGTCATTATTCTCATGTTTGCATACCCATCAAGCAGAGGCCCTATTACTTTCATAAAATTTAATGTATGAGTGATTTTAATTAATTTGAACCTTATAACTTAAAAGTTAATTTTCCTTTTCATGGAATGAACTTAAGGGATTTCCAAAAGTTACATATGACACCATGCAGCAATCTGTTCTGCAACTGTTTGTCAATATGATTGGTTACTTACATAATCCATACTTGCTCATTCACAGCTTTTGTATGAATACAAGAAAAGGCATTTAACTCTGCATTGTGGTATGTGCACATATGTAATCTACCCTTCCTTTGCTGATCTCATTGAAACCTTATGTGATTTGTTTATAGGCTTTTGGATTTCATATCCTTAATTTCCTCTAATACTCTCTACTCAGTTTATTCTCTCTGAGAATTCAAATCATTTCAGTTTTTGCCATACAACTTAGAATATATTTGTGTTTGAGGCAATGACATTTTGACATATTTACTCCTGGACTTTTACTTCCATTTGAACAGTGGTAATGTATTTTTAACAGTATACTTGAATATATCATCAGTAAAAAATAATAAAATGTACAGTTGTTGATATATATGGATATATGTACACACATATAAATATACCTTTATTCTAATTTGTAAAGATCTAAGAAGCTCACAGACCTTGGTATTTGGCTTCAAGACAGTAAATTATTTGTTGTTTTATTAATGTAATACTCCAGAGAAAGTCAGAGCAGAGATCAAACACAGGCTTTCCAAATGAAATATAATGAACTACTTGCAGGGCAATTGGCAGAAAGAAAGAAAGAAAGAAAGAAAGAAAGAAAGAAAGAAAGAAAGAAAGAAAGAAAGAAAGAAGGAAAGAAAGAAAGAAAGAAAGAAAGAGAGAGAGAAAGAAAGAAAGTTTCAGACATTAAACATATAAGCATATAAGTGGGTACTCCTGCCCAATTTCAAATTCTACTAAAACACTCTCCATTTGTTATAAGTATTCATTCATGTATGGGTATTATTGTTTGAGATGTACCTATTTTAAAAACTGATATACTTCAATAATTTTGCTTTTCAAAAGCTTTAAATTTACATATGTATATATAAAAATCCTACATACATATATATTTATATATGCACATGCAGTAGTGTTGAGGTCCCAAAATTTAACATTAGCACATATATTATGAAATGGTTAATTTTTTAACTTGAAACACTTTTCTTACAAGTTCTATCATCTGTAATTATTGTCATTTGAAATGCAATGAAAAATTCACAATTTAAGGCCAAAAAAAAGTTAAAAGCCTTTGATCAAATCATTATAGCACATTAAATTTAAGATAATGAACTGAAAACAAAGGGATTTGATTGAAAGTAATGCTCTCAATTGAAAAATAAGACTGGTTTCTTTATATGGGTAGAGATGCTGTTTTTTAGAGAAAGAATTAAAAACTGGTTTTACTCTCTAATTTCCTGGAAATAGATGAAGGATCTTCAACTTGACAAAAATTTTATGGGAGTTAAGTATATTTACTTAATTAACCATAATTTTTAAGTTAGACTATAGACTTTTTTTAGTTTGTGAGATATGATCTATTGTAACACACCATGATTTAAATGTGACTTAAAATGTACTTTTATAGACAATAAAAGCCAGTTCATATGACAGTTAACTCTCAAATATAATACTCAAATCAGCTATTAAGATCAATGACTTCATGAAATTCATAGGCAAATGGATGGAACTAGAAAATATCATCCTGAATGAAGTAACCCAATCACAAAAAAAACATACACAGTATGCACTCACTGTTAAGTGGATATTAGCACAAAAGCTCAGATTACCCAAGATACAATCCACAGACCAAATGAAGCTCAAGAAGGAAGACTACAGTGTGGATTTTTCGCTCCTTCTTGAAAGGGGAAACAAAAATATGCATAGGAGGAGATTTGGAGACAAAGTTTGGAGCAGAGACTGAAGGAATGGCCATTCAGATCCTGCCCCACCTGGGGATCCAGCCCATATACATACAGTCACCAAACCCTGACAATATTGCAGATGCCAAGAAGTGCATGCTGACAGGAGCCTGATATAGCTGTTTCCTCAGAGGCTTTGCCAGAACAAGACAAATACAGAGGTGGATGCTCACAGCCAATCATTGAACTAAGAACGGAGTCCCCATTAGAGGAGTTAGAGAAAGGACTGAAGGAGCTGAAAGGATTTGTAACCCCATAAGAACAACAATACCAAACAACCAGAGCTCCCAGGGACTAAACCATCATCCAAAGATTACATATGGACAGACCTATGGCTTCAGCTGCACATGTAGCAAAAGATAGCCAAGTCAGGCCCGAATGGGAGGAGAAGCCCTTGGTCCTGCCGAGGCTAAATCCCCCAGTGTAGGAGAATGTCAGGGCCGGGAGGTGGGTGGTTGGGTGAGGTAAGGGAATAACATCTGAAATGTAAATAAAAACATATCCAATAAAAAAGATTATACTACGAAAAAATTAGATTGTCTGAACAGACCTTCAACAGACAGACAGTAGACTAAACATATGCAATTTGTTTATCCAAAAACTTGCCTATAACTTCAAAAGTTAGTAAAACAAAATAAAACAGAGACCACATCATTTTGAAAAAAAATATTTTGTGCTAGAGAATTGCTACTTAGAGCATTTTAACATGTTTAATGGGGGATGTATGTATGTATGTATGCATGTTTGTATGTGTGTATGTAAGTATCCCTATTTGACCCTAGTTTAAAGGCAAGTTACAATATATAACTGTTTAAATGTTGATGTCACTAAAGTTTTCATCCTGTGACTGAAAAAATGAAAAATCAATGTGCTCAAAGGAGGCCGGCAGTTCCAGTTGTCAGTATCAGCTAATCGTATTCACGTTTGTGTTTTGTTTAAATCTTAAAATTTTAAACTGAAGTGGAGTACAAATACCACATGCTAACAGTCTCAAAAGTTTAAATTACAATGCAAATATCAGTTCATTACTTATACATTCCCTTTTCCTAATTTTTAAAACGTAAGTTCTTATTTCTTTTTTAGTAAAACAAAAATGTTCTGTGTGATTTGCAGTGCATAAATGTGCCAGGCATATGAGTCATATTAGTCTCCTCACAAAGGTTAAATTTATTCCTGATCTTTTGTTCATAAAGCAATGTTAACTTTATTATATTGCAGAGATCTCATAGAAGTTTATCTTAAATTCTTAAAATTCCTGTTCTTGTGATTTATAATGCATTTTAGATGTTTTATGTCATTATTCCATAAAAGTTGAGGAGCTAGTATTAAATATCCAGTTAGTTAAGGCATTTCTAAAAGTGTTGCTTTTTTAAATTCTGTATTACAACTCCTGGGTGTTTAGTTTTTGTGAGCCTGGGATACTGACATGTACTTACACATTTGTAAATATCAGATATTCAGGAAGCGCTTCCAATGTACTGGATCACAGTCAACCGTGGTTGAAGTTGTTGAGAGGTACTTGCAGTTCTGATAGAAATTCTCATAGAAACTGCAAACCTGAGAGATGTTGCTCTGCAGATCCTTCTGCTTTAGGTATCATGTATTCAGGCTTCAATCTATATGCACCTCTCTAAGGCAGAGCTAGCTCACGTTTCCATAGGAGGGAGTTCATGGTAAGTAGCATTAGATCTTTTTTTTCTTTTCATACAAAATCCACTGGGTAATCTGGCTAAGTAATTTATAAATGGAATCTCCCTAAGATAAAACAGAAAAGAGTATCAATTTCATAGCAGAGAATGGCCTTGTGAGGCATCAAATGGAGGAGAGGCCCTTGGCCCTGTCAAAGCTTGAAGTCCCAGTGTAGGGGAATGTCAAGGCAGGGAGGTGGGAGAGAGTAGGTGGGTGGGTGAGGGAACCCCCTAATAGAAGCAGGGGGATGGGATAGCAGGTTTCTGGAGGGTAACCAGGAAATGGGATAATATTTAAAATGTAAATTAAAATGCAATTAAAAATACAGATATTTCAATAATCTGTCCCCTCACAAAAAATTGTGCATTTTTATTTTTAATTGATAATTTATAATCATTTATATGCATGAGATACACTGTGATATTCCTTTTTTCTTTTCTTTTCTTTTCTTTTTTCTTTCTTTTTTTTTTTTTTTTTTTTTTTTTTTTTTTGAACTGGGGACGAACCTAGGGCCTTAAGCTTGCAAACAAGCGCTCTACCACTAAAAGCTAAATCCCCCAACCCCGATATTCCTTTTTTAACTTTGTATTGGTTCTTTGTGAATTTTCCATGATGCACTCCAATCCCATTTATTTTCTTGTCCCTCCATATCTACCCTCCATCCTTGCAACCACCCCCCTCAAAAGAAAATAAACAAATACATGAACAAATAAAAAACATCTTTCCTTGGAAACTGTTGTGTGTCAGTTTGTCACACAGTTTATACTTTCACCTAAACATCTTTACTTGTGAATGTTCATTGCCTGGAGTCATTGGTCCATCTGGAAGCCTCTGGTTTCTGCTACACAACCAATACTAGCTTCTCATAAGGACTCCCTTCAGATACCCTGTTGTTGCCCTGTGTCATGGAGACCGTGCCACTTTGGATCTACAGGACTGGGCCCTTCACAGTCTCCAGGAGCTCATGGATGGGGTATATGTTGGAATGAGCCAACTCAAAGCCCGGCATCTGTGTTTTGGCGGTAGCTGAGTTGGCCAGCCTGTGAAGTATCCTGCATTCACACTACCAGGGCCAGTTCTCTAGCACTGTCCTGGTGAGGTTCAGAGCCAGCTTACCCAATGACACAGTCAACAAGGGGCAGGGCCAGCTGTACCTCCCTGAGAAATCCACATGGCTACTGGTGGAAGTCTGGACCAGGGATATCTGCTTGGCTTTCGGTGGTAACATGGGCCACAGACATCAACAGTCTTGCTACTGCAGACCCAGATGCCTTGCCAGCAGCAGGGGCCAGAACCTCACAATGGCCTCAGGAAAGAAACAGTGCAAAGCATTCATAAAAGGCTCTTCCTAATCACCCTTGTGTCTCCAGTTCTACCTCTTCATTGTGCACACACGGTTGGATCCCTTTTATCTCCCATCTCTCTACCACTTGCTTGCTCATTTTAGTGGTGCCCAGGACTCAGAGTGTCTTGTACTCTGTCTGCACCTCAACGAGGCAGGTCAGGGGTTGGGGGCTACACTGTGGTATTTCAATGTGTACATTATAGAATTACCATATCAATGAAAACAGTACTGATTTTAAACAGAATCACAATTTTAAGGTTTTGCCCAAGTATTGAGCTCAATCCACCCCTTAACTTATCCAAAATCCATAGTACTATCAAATGGCATCAATTAGTGTCTTTTGGGGAACAGGTAGCTGCCATGCTGAGGTTCAGATTTGCCCTCACCTATGCTATAAAAATTAGTCTTGGGCCTTTGAGACTGGTTCATTCTCTCCCTTAGCTATATTACTACTTCTTCTATTTGTAAAGGAATCCTGCCCAATATCATATGATACTGTGAAGCTTTTAAAAACATATTTTATTTCTACTTTGAGAATGTCATATATGCACATAACATATTTTGCTTAAATTAATTTCCCAATCCCCTTTCTCCAATCCTCCTAAACCATCTCCATGTACACATTCTAAGCCCTTGTCCTTTTATTTTTCATGGCCCACTCAGCCCAATTAGCTTTGCCTGGGTGAGTTTGTGGGGCCATCCATTGAAATATGGACAACCTACGAAGGGCCTCGATCCTGAGGATCACTGGTTTTCCCCACAGTAGTTAAAACTGATAAGGGCTAAGAACTGCACTAACATAACCCTTTCACAGGGGTCACTTAGGACACAGACATTTACACTACAACCAAATCCAAAATTACATGTAGAAACAAAGATAACTTTATGGTTGGGGTAACCATAGCATGAGGAACTGTTTTAAAGGGCCACAGAAGCAGGAAGGTTGAAAACTGCTGATTTGGATGGAGGAGAGGGAGGGGATGGGGAAACAATGCAGTAATAATCCCAAGAAAATAAAAGTATATAAAAATGAGTTTTCTTCTTCCAGAAGCTATCAGCTACTAACGACTCTTCAGTCAGTGGTGGGACCGCGAGAGCTTGAGTTTCTGAGTAAACCATACTTTAATGTTAACTAGCTCAGTCTTGTGCCAACTAAGATGATGTGAGTTCATGTGCACACAAGCTGTGTCACCTTCGGTTGACACTGTTTCATAGAGGTTGTCTCCAAACTCTGGTTCTAATAATCCAATGTTTTCTGAGCCATGTTGGGGAATAAACAGATGCCCTATTTAACTCTACTGACTACCTTTTTCTTTCCTCCTCTTTGCACTTAGACTAAAACCTTTCACTGAAAAAAAGAAGCCCCTCAGATAAAAGCCGAGAACTGCACTAATCTATAGGCATGAAGATAAGTATTTAGAGGAACGTTTGAATCATGCCTGCCTAGCAAAGTAATAGAAGCAGATTCTCCTAGAGAGACTATAATATCATTAGCCATGGCTGTTTGGCCAGGAGTTTCCTCTTGTAAAGCAGGTCTTAAATTCAATCAGTACATTGTTGGCTATTCCACAACTTTCATACTCTTATTGCATGAATAGGTCCATCTCCCAAAGCTGGTTATCACAGCTTTCAAGTTCACAGCTGGGTTATGCTGTTGATGACTTTTCTCCCAATCAGCTTGCACAGCTCTTTCTCCTACTGTGAAAGCTATTCAGGAAGGAAGAAGCATCCAGGTCAGTTGCAATTTTGATTGTTCTACATCCTGTGACTAAAGTATCTTCAGTGATATGATCTTACAATCAGATAACTAATAAAAATTAAATGGTTTTAAAATTATTCTTAATTCTAGTTATTTATTCACATATATATTTATTTCTTTCCTGATGTGTGAACGGTCCAAGAATTGAGCCTTGCTGCTGACATGAAATGTTTTATAGACTATTCAGTGCTACAAATATAAGGAGGAAGCAATTACTCTGACCAGTGCCTGCCTCTAGAGAAAGGGAGCTTTTTCTTAGCAGTGTGCCTGTTGGGAGGTCCTAAGTATGCTTCATGCTTTAGTATGCATCATGCTTTATTTTTTGTTTTCTACACAAGGAAGCGCTTTATTTCATTCCTCTCTGCCTTCATTTCTCTATTTTCTCTCAGCATAGGATATTGTCTCCTACAGTAAAGCTAGAATTTGTCAGATAAAATCTAAAATTTAGAAAGGGAAGATGAAATATGGCAAAAGAATGTACATAGAGAGTGGACAGGTAAAGAACGATCCCAGTGTTTGACAAACTCAAATAAAAACATCTATTATGTAATTGGATATACCTGACATTCCAAGAGTGGATCCAAAAAAGGGCTACTAAACCCTTTATAACCATATGGCATACTTACTATTAATATCCTCATTCCATTGGAGAGTGCTACATTCTCCCATGCGTCATTCCGCAGTTTAGCTCCATCTGTAGTGTGGTATCAAGCTCTTTGTTCCCTCCCCAAGATAACAGTACAGAAAAAGAATGCAAGGGAGTCTCTAGAAGATAATGGGCTTGTTCAGGAGAGACCCACGTTGCTGTGTGTTCAAGGGAGAGAAAATATTTTATCATAAGGCAGATGATACAGGGAAAAAACACCAGGATGATCCTAAAAATATCTGATGGGTGGGAAGTACATCTAAGGACATTTTTAACTATGGAAAAATATATTACCTCTAGCATCCTCACTAAAATGCATCACAACTTAGGAGATACCTGATTATGACCTCTAGCCTGCTCACTAGAGTACATCACAAGTGTGGCTAAGAGGACAGCTGAAATGACTTGGGGACTGATTTCGGGAGTTTGGGGAGAAGATAATTTGATGTCACCTGCATCCTAGAAAAAGAGAAGAATTATTACTTCAAAATCAAGAAGTTTTGGTCATGATTTGATGTTGTAGCATGCCTGGAAAAGTTATTAAGCTGGTTTGGGGACACATTGTGTTAGCAGTGACAGGAAGATATACAAACAGAATTGCTTGGTTGGTAATAAGAACTTAACTAATTTCCCAGTTGTCCTTTTAGAGTCTTGAGAGCAATTGGCATAGATTTTGTGAGTTGAAAGTGTTTTGGATGGATGAGCTCTGTAGAAGAGTTACCTGGAGGGAGCACAGGGCCGAATGTATCCTCAGTCCAGAATTAAGGATAAAAGGGGGCCAAATGTAATGAGTTCTCAGAGAGTTGAAGTCTGGGTCATACATATGAAAGGGGACTTTCATTTAGAACATGATCGATGATCACACTCACTAGAAAAATTCTATTATCATGTTTTCCTGATTATATCAAGTACAGTTTCACACGAATATATTTGACTATGTCATATATATGTATTCTTGAAAAGGTTTTGCTAAATAAATATAAAATATATCATTTTTGACTCTATCTTAAAAATTTAAATTGTTATCTTACTGATACTTAAAGACTTTCATTTGTAATTTGTAAGTATTTTGTCATCCTAAAGAAAAGTGTCTTTGATGTTATCCTTCATGTAAATCCAATTTATGTAAAGAAAAAGGAAGCTGCAGGATTTGGGAACTTAGGTTATATTAATAAATTATTCAGGGCATCAATAGTAGGAAATGAACGTCAATACTAAGGTCAGAGGCCTGAGTTGCACTGTTTATTTTCTCCATTTACTGTTGTGCAAATATCTAGGAAAAATATAGGGATAAACACAGATAGCTGCTACATGAATAGTTAATACTGTCTACATTTCTAATGTAGGCAGGGATAAGGAATTGTAATTATCGTGAAGCATTTTAAAACAGGTTCAGGAAGAATTAGCCATAAGGAAGACACTACAGAGATGCTTATGAAAGCTATGGAGTTGTCCCTTGTGATGGGCTTTGTCAGGCAGAACTAATTATCTGTGGATGATAAGAGAAAATATGGTGAAAAACAGCAGTCATTTCCCATGGCGGGAGTATCCATTTAAAACCCAACAACTCCCTGAACCATGAGATAATTGAAACAGTACCAAAGCCAGCGTGAATAACAAGGCATGCACTGTCTTTCTTAGGAAGTAATAGGGGCAGCTTGTGAAATTAACTTCAAATGCATTCCAAAATACAACATTTGCCTAGTTTGGTGGTACACAGTTGTAATGCCAGCACCTGGAACGAGGGCGGGGAACGTTCCAGGCTTACCTGTGCTACTGAAAAAGAGAGCTGGTTTCAAAGGGTAAGCAAAACAAACAAATTAAATAAAACAAAACAATAAAGGGCCAAGAAAGAGTAAATACATTTGTAATTGATCCAGTTCATTCAATTGGAATAAAAAGGGACTGCTAAGTAATCCAAAGTAGAAATGACTTATCCATATTTGCACATGGTAAAATCATGTCCCTAAACTTTCTAGTGTTAACGTAGAATAAGCATTAAGGCATTTAATAGAGCTTTGTGTATACAATCAGCAGTTGAAACTAAGATTCGTTTGACTCAGTGAATATTTATTTTGAATTAAAAGAGATCGTATGTAGGAGCATTTAATACTCTAACAAAACTTTAGAGCCCTATCAAAATCAGATGATTTTTTTTGCTCCCCAGCTTCAGTTAAAAGCAACAGTGATGACTCCTGAGGCTACAATGCCCTCTAACACAGTTGTGCCCCACCCTCTCCTCTTCCCAAATAGGCACATCTCAACATGTCAGACGTGTCTTGTATGCATCCTTTATGATATTTACATCGTGCCTCCTTCTATGTTAGCACCAAAATCATTGCTTCCAGGCAGGAAAAATTTCAGTATGTAAGAGAACCGATGGAATAATGACCGCGTTTACTATCATTTGTAAAGAGAGGGAACAAGACTTGTAATGGCACCATTCGATATTTACCTATTCAGTTAAGGGCTGATGATCTAAGCGGTGCATGAAATACAAGAAAAGAAAGGCAAAAAATATTCAGAAAAATACAATAAGCATTTTTCAAAATCAAATGAAATAGGAATGAGTATATAAGATATTAAGTGGACATTTGAATATTTTCCTATTAATTTTCTGGTTTTTTTAACTTTGCATTATAGGAAATAATAAAGGTATTACTAATGAAAATTATGTGGCAAACTATACTGTTTACAAAACTGCATGATATTATAAAATTTACATTCTGATTAATTTTTAGAAAAAAGTTATTTTAATATAAATTTGAGATAGAAATGACCAAGACTCTGTGGTCTTTCTTTGTAATGCTCGCTGCTTTATTCTTGCTGAATTCTGAATGAGAAATGGAAGTCATGGTAAACCACATTGATATTCATGTATTCCTTTCTTTCCTGGTGCCTATCTCTTATCTCAACAGAAAGGCAGCATATTCTTCAAGTTTATAAGATACTCATAGTCAGTTTAAATTCAACCTGCAGGAAACAATATAAAATCAACGCAAAATGAGTAGGTTCCTCAGATCACTTCTTGAAAGGAAGATTCAAAAACAGAATATTCGTGTTATGCAATTACACCTGGAATATTTGCAAACACTAATGCTATTCACATGTTAAGACGCTGTCATAGACACAGTGTAAAATTGGTGATGGGGAATAACATAATTAAAATATAAATGCTTACATAATTTTCTTGAACAAGTAAATCTCCTCTTAAATATGATGTTTATTCATCATGAGACAAACACGTCCTGTCAAGAGAAACTAATTGGCAACGTATTTAGGTGAAATTTGACTATGACTGCAAAACTGTAATTACAAATTTTGCCATCTTATGAAGAAATAACAAAACTAACGTCTAAAAAAATTACTTATCTTTCCCTCAAGTAAAAATTTCAGACCTATTGAAAAGTACCATTTAGGTTGATGTGTCATTCAAATATTTCATATTATGACATCCATGTATTAACTTAAATAAAATATCTACATTTATTATACTAGGTTAATGTTTATGACTTATTGTATTTTTCATATAGCTTGTATTAAGATGCTAAAGAATAGTTATGTAAGAGTGCAGAAAAAATGTATAGTGTAAATTATATTGGTGCATTTTTAAAAGATCATATGCTCACGATGGAGTAAGAAACTCATCTCAGAATGTCAATGACAAGAAATTTTTGTGTTTTTTCCTAAAATTGTAACCATAATTTGTTTGAGGTTACACTAATGTGTAAGAGGCAACCTTAGTTTGTATGTATAAACACATAACTATAAAATGGATTGAAGATTGGGATCTCGTGAAACTAAAACAAAACAAAACAAAAAACATTATCATTTAGATAAAGCAACAACCTACAGAAAGGAAGAATTTTTCTCCAACTACACATACAATAAAGGGTTAATACACAAAATATATAAAGTGCTAAAAATACTAGATAGCAAAAAAACAAACAATCCAACTTTAAAAAGATGATACAGACAGAACCAGAGAATTCACAAGAGGAAACTCAGTGTGCAAAGGAACACTTAAAGAAATGTTCACCATCCTTAGTCATCAGATAAATGCAAATCAGAACTACATTGATTGTTTCCAAGTTCTAGCTATTAAGAATAAATCAGCAATAGATATGGTTGAACAAGAATGCCTGTGGTAAGATGAAGTCTTCTTCGGGTAAAACCCTAAGAGCGATACACAGTAGATTAGCTAAATTCTGAGGTAGATCAATTTCCACTTTTAGGAGCGGCCACACTGATTTTTCCATAGTGGCTATCCAAGTCTGCAGCCATATCAGCAACGGATGAGTGTTTCCCTTACCCCACATTTTCTTTAACAGTAGCTGTCACTTGTTTTATTGATTTTAGCCATTCTTACAGGTGTAAGCTGAAAGCAGCAGATGATGATCCTAATGATATTAGTGATATTAGTGATTACTGATGATCCTAATGATATTAGTGCTTCCTGAGTCATCACTAAAAACCATTCTTCACACAACAGATAGGAACAAATACAGAGGCCTATATCCAGGAAATATGCAGAGTGACAGGCTTTGGAACACTCAGTCATAAGGTGTCCCCATCAAATCCTTTCCTTCAGAGCTCAGGGAACACTAGGAAAAAAAGAAGTAGGAAAGGGTGTAGGAGTGAGAGGAGATGGAGGACAAGGGCCTTGAAATCAAGTGGTTCAATACATATGTGAACTCAGAGACACTGGGGCAGAGTATCCAAAGTCCAGAAGAATCCACACCAGCAAGGAGAAGCAAACACCTAATGTTAGGCTACATGCCCACCAGTGGACAGGAGATGTCCAACACAATATGAACTCAATGGCATTTTAGAAGTTACTTGTCTCATTATGTCCTGTAAGGGCTTTTTCTTTTATTGTTAACACGTGTTTCTCTCCTTTTTATAAAAAAAAAACAAAAGCAAAAAACAAAACAAAAAAAACCAAAAAAACAAACAAAAAAAACCCCAAATAAACAAAAAACAAACCAAAAACTATACATTGAATATTCTGACATCCTATTGTTGTAGTTTGTTCGGTGTGTTTATGTGTGTGTGTGTGTGTGTGTGTGTGTGTGTGTTTGTGTGTGTGTATGTGTGTGTGTTGTGTGTGTGTGTGTGTGTGTGTGTGTGTGTTGTGTGTGTGTGTGTGTGTGTGTGTGTGTGTGTGTGTGTGTGTGTGTGTGTGTGTGTTTGTGTGTGTTGTGTGTGTGTGTTTGTGTGTTTGTGTGTGTGTGTGTTTGTGTGTTTGTGTGTGTGTGTGTTATGGGATTTCTGAAAGTGGGTTTGAGTTGGTCTCTGCATCTATACTGCTTTTTGATGCCTTTTCATGGGGGTCTTTTTATTCTGTTTGTTTGTTTCATTCTGGTCCTGTGTTTGCTTTTGTATAATCTTGTTTAATTATTATCCCTTAGAGGTATGTTTTCTTTCTAATGAGATACAGAAAGGGTGCATCTGTGTGAGAGAGGAGGTGGGAGAAACTAGGATAAGTAGGGAAAGTGAAAACTGTACCAGGATATATTAGATGCAAAATAAATCTATTTTTAATAAAAGACTATTTTTAAACTTTGAAAAATTTCTATGTACTCTGGGCAGAAGAGTACATTATATTTATTCCCCTCACATACATATGAAAACTCTCTAAGGGGCATGAAAATGGAAAGTGGTGGAGGTTAGCCTCAGGAAGTAGGTAGAGAAGAAAGCACCAACTTGTTGTGTTATGAGTCTACACTTTACAAAGAGAATTTCTGCCTGAAAAACAACTACTAAAGCAAGTTGACTCTGCTTTTTTTAAATTATATGATTAAATAATCAAATGTAGAGATTGATTCCCATAGTTTTTAAAAAATTCTTGAGTAATTTTATCTCCCTTTTGATGTCAATATTTTGATGTATATTCATTGTTCATAGTAATGGATTTCATCAGAATATTTTCATTTACATATATTCTGATCTTTGATCAAACTCCCTCCTTCTAACTCTACCACACATGACCTTCATTTTTGTTTTTTCTTTTTGTTTTTTTTTTAAAGATTTTATTTATATATGTGAGTACACTGCTGCTGTCTTCAGGCACATCAGAAGAAGGCATCAGATCCCATTACAGATGATTGTGAGACACCCTATGGTTGCTGGGAATTAAACTCAGGACCTTTGGAAGAATAACTGCTAAGCTATCTCTCCAGCCCCTGACTGCTTTTTCTAAAAAGAATACTTTTATTTATGTATATGTATTTCTGTGATTGTATGGAATGTGTGGGCAGGTTCTGGAGGAACACATGACCTTTAAATGAAATAGTTTGGTGAAGTTTTGTACATAGAAATCATATTGTATTAAAAAATGTTTTAAAAGTGGTTGAATTCCTGGAGAAGAAAATGTGAAAAGAGGTGGGGAGAACATGATTCTGTGGGAAGGCTGGAGCACCACATGATAGAGAACGCAGTACAGTGGCCAAACCTTGAAACCCACAGTCAGGATGCATAGTTTCCCACTGCTCATATTCTCGTGTCTTAAGAAGCCTTGCATACTGCTTCTACTATAAAATACAGTAACTGGTAAATAGCCAAACCCATTCTCAAAGGTTCCTCTGATAGGTAACAAACCTCAGTCTCTGATACAGTGAATCCATTACCTGTACATTGCAAGTGATTTCCACATTGCTCTGGACATTCCCAAATCATAGGTAAGCAAGCCCGCACTGCACTTTACTCTGAAGAATATGTCTTAGAGTTTTCCGTGCTTGGTGCAGCTTGATTATAAGTCAGTACTCATGAAATGAAGCACTGCTCTTCATCATCTCACATTCGATACTCGAATTTGAAAGCAGTGCACCCCTCAGAGTACATGAAGCATTGTGTTTTAATGGGCGACTTCTCCAGAGTTGCTGTTAGATTATGATCAATGTTTTCTCATTGTAGATATTATATTAATGGTAACTTTTAGAATTTACTTTTCTGCATTTTCAGTAGACTTTAATAAATTTCTTCCAAAGAATTTACATGTACCAGAAACAGCAGGGTTAAGAAAATATTAGAATATTTGTGTGATTCCAACTGTTTTATTTATACATGTTTATACATGTTTATTCTTTCAGGTTTGTTTCTGATGTTTGAGCAGTACTAATAAATAAAAGGCTTTTTTTCTTTTCCAAATTTTAATATATAATATCATACATAGAATGCATGCTATAGCGACTAATGGTATAATCTGGAGAGCTTTCATAACAAATATTTGTTATTAAAATATAGGGCAGAGGAAAACACTCAAGTCAAGAAGTTGGACAATGTGACATCGAATTGTTCAATTTAGGACTAGTAGAGCTTAGGACAGGGCTGGAGAAATTGAGGACACAGAAATCAAATGGAGGGGGTTGATGATGTGCCCATAAATTTAGAAAGAAAATTGAGAGCATATGGGTTTCTGGTAAGGGAAAAAAGCACTGGCAGGAAGGGTATGTGCTGTGCTGGTGGTGAAAATGGTAGCCTTAGTTGAGACTAGGGGCACAGCAGCAATGGAGGCAGAAAATTCAGCTTTGACTGTTATGATTGAGGCATCTTTGAAGTCAGTGACTTGTTTCATCCAAGTATGTTATTCTCATCATTTCCTTATCCTCAGTGGGCAGATTGAGACTTCTCTTCCAACAGGGGGAAGGTCTATGCTAGCAGCAACCAAATACCAACATAAGGCAGGAAACTTAATGAAGTCCTTCAAATGGCACAGACGTTGAAAATGGATTAAAACTCAAAATACCAATATCTGAAGTGTGGCATAACCTTAAAACGTGAAGAGAACCTGAGGCTTCTGCTGTGTGACAGAGGAATCATGACAACACTTTCACAAGACAATCATCCAAACAGCATTCTGAACTCAGTTTCCAGTAATGTCCTCTTCTTTGTTCTATTTGGCCTGGTTTCTACTAGGAGTTTGCTCTGTAACATGACTGACCTCAAGGATTTTCCAGTTTTCCTGCCTTTGTTTCTTGAGTGTTGGATTATTGGTTTGTACTATCACACATGACTAAAGAAAACTAATATAGATTAACTATCCCCATCGAGTGGAAAGGAGATTCATTACTGAAATACAGCTTCACAGTGTCTTCCATTTAAAGTGTCTACTCTAGAAATGTGGGGAAAATGTGATTTTGTGGTAGAGAAACCTTACAAACACTACTGTGGCAGGTGATCAAGGCTTACACTAAATGTGACGTTTTATTTCTAGCATGTATCCTGCCTGTGATAAGATAATAACAACATATTTTGTTCATCAAAGGTAAGAATTCAGTAATAACAACAACAAAAAATTTTCAATGGTAATATTGCATTTAGTACAAACTGAGTAATGCATGAAACATATAAGTTGTCAATAAATGTTAGCTTCCCATTCTATTTTGCCCAATTCTTCTACTCCCTTTTCTAGTATAATGTAACAAATAGAAGTCCTTTTCTGAAACTCTCATGTGTTCACTTCTACCCCGAAAGATTTAACTTTAGCTTTCCAAGGGATCCCCCTTACTTTCATCTCTATGTCAACAGTGACTAACACATCCTAATCTAATCTATTCACATCTCAACTATAGATTAATTCAGTAAAACAGACAAATGAGAACTTTTAATAACCAATAAAACAGGATCTATACTACAACACGTTTTTTATAAGTTCCATGCAACAGCAAAAGTCAAAATGATTGATAATGTTTATAGTATTTTGTAAATGAAAATTCTGCTTTTATTTTCTTAAGAAGGAATGAGAGGAGAGCTGTAGCCATGCTTTATGAATACATAGCTTGCACAAAGCATTTCTATCTAATTAACCCTAGGCCTAGACCTGGAAGCTTCTAGCCTCCATACAATCCAATCTTTTCCAAGTCCTGACCTTGAAGACTTCGGCTTCCAACTTCTTACCACTAACATAGGCCTAAAATATTTCAGCCTCTGTGAGTTACTGTTGAATAAACTCATTCTTTCTAGCTCTTTCTGAACTCTGGATGGCTGGTTCAGTTTAGCTGTTCGAGCTTAAACTCCTTTCCAAACTGACTAATTCAACTTGCTTTCTCTTGGCTGCTGACTGAATTGTGTTAATTGAGAAGACAACCTCTGAACTCCATGAACTGAAACATGCTGAACTCAATTGAACTGAACACAACTGAATTATTCTTTCTCCCTCACAGCTCCTTAAGTAGCCTCTCTTTCCTGTCTATTCTTGTGAAAGTTGGGCATATCCTGTCTCTAACTTTTCCTGTCAAATCATTCTCTAATTGGATGCTTTGACCTTCAGCTGGATGTCATTGTTTGGGATTAAAGGTGTGTATTAAGTACATGTCTATATTCCAGCCAGAAGGATTAATTTCTAGTCAGATATGTGATTCCTTGCCGGAGCATCAACGTTGTTGGATTAAAATTCCTCGATAGCTTTTGAGTTCTCTCACCCAGAAAGTTTAGTATGTAGCAAAAATGAGCTTCTTACATTATAACAAAGTGATTTCTCATGGACATGTTGTAAAATAATCTTTTTATCTATAATCTAATCTTCAAAAACACCTTCTTCTTTAAAAAAGATTATTCCTCCTTTTCCACATCCTCACCAGCATCTGTTGTCACCTGAGATTTTTATCTTAGCCACTCTGACTGGTATGAGGTAGAATCTCAGAGTTGTTTTGATTTGCATTTCCCTAATGACTAAAGATGTTGAACATTTCTTTAGGTGCTTCTCAGCCATTCGATATTAGTCAGTTGAGAATTCTTTGTGTAGCTTTGTACCCCATTTTTAATAGGGTTATTTGATTCTCTGGAGTCTAACTTCTTGAGTTCTTTGTATATATTGGATACTAGGGCTCTATCAGATACAGGATTGATAAAGATCTTTTGCCAATCTGTTGGTTGCTGCTTTGTCCTAAAGACAGAGTCCTTTGCCTTAGAGAAGCTTTGCAATTTTGTGAAGTCCCGTGTGTCGATTCTTGACCTTAAAGCATAAGCCAATGGTGTCCTTTTTAGGACATTTCCCCCGGTGCACATGTGTTTGAGGCTCTTCCACACTTTTTTTTCCTATTAGTTTAAGTGTATCTGGTTTTATGTGGAGGTACTTGGTCAACTTGAGCTTTGCACAGGGCAATAAGAATAGGTTGGTTTGCATTCTTCTACATGCTGACTTCTAGTTGAACCAGCACCATTTGTTAATAATGCTCTATTTTCCATTGGATGGTTTTAGCTCCTTTGTCAAAGATCAAGTGACTATAGGTGTGTGGGTACATTTCTGGGTCTTCAATTCTATTCTACTGCTCCACCTGCCTGTCCCTGTACCAATACCATACAGTTTTTTTTTTTTGTTTTTATCACTATTGCTCTGTAATACAGCTTGAAGTCTGGGATGGTGATTCACCCAGAAGTTCTTTCATTGTTGAGAATGGTTTTCACTATACTGGTTTTTTGCTTTTCCAAATGAATTTGCAGATTGCTTTTCCTAACTCTATGAAGAATTGAGTTGGAGTTTTGATAGGGATTGCATTAAATCTGTATATTGCTTTCAGCAAGACGACCATTTTTACAATATTTATTCTGCCGATCTGTGAGCATGGGAGATATTTCCATCTTCTGAGATCATTCTTTTTTTCAGAGACCTGAAATTCTTGTCATACAGATCTTTCATTTGCTTGGTTAGATTCACAGCAAGGTATTTTATATGATTTGCGACCATTGTGAAGGGTATTGTTTCACTAATTTCTTTTTCAGCCTCTTTATCCTTTGAGTAAAAGAAGACTACTGATTCATTTGAGTTAATTTATATCCCACCACTTTGCTGAAGTTGTTTGTCAGGTTTAGGAGTTCTCTGTTAGATTTTTTGGGGTCATTTATGTATACTATCATATCATCTGCAAATAATGATATTTTGACTCCTTTCTTTGCAATTTGTATCCCTTTGACCTCCGTTTGTTGTCTGATTGCTCTGGCTGGGACTTCATGTAGGTAGCAAGAGAGAGAGGAAAGTGTTGTCTAGTCCCTGATTTTAGTGGGATTGTTTCAATTTTCTCTCCATTTAGTTTGATGTTGGCTATTGGTTTACTGTACATTGCTTTTACTATGTTTAGATATGGGCCTTGAATTCCTGATCTTTCCAAGACTTTTAACATAAAAGGGTGTTGAATTTTATCAAATGCTTTCTTAGCATCTAATGATATGATCATGTGTTTTTTCTTTGAGTTTGTTTATATAGTGGATTACGTTGAAGGATTTCCATATATTGAATCATGCCTGCATCCCTAGGGTGAGGCCTACTTGATCATGATGGATGATTCTTTTGATGTGTTCTTGGTTTTGGTTTGTGGGATTGCAAGCTGGTACAACCACTCTGAAAGTCAGTCTGGAGGGTCTTCAGAAAATTGGACATTGTACTACCTGAGGACACAGTTATACCACTCCTGGGTCCAAAAGGTGCTCCACCATATAACAAGGGTAAATGCTCCACTATGTGTATAGCAGCCTTATTTATAATAGCCAGAAGCTGGAAAGAACCCAGATGCCCTTCAACGGAGGAATGGATACAGAAAATGTGTTACATTTACACAATGGAGCACTACTTAGCTAATAAAAACAATGACTTCATGAAATTCATAGGCAAATGGATATGTGAAATATCATCCTGTGTGAGGTAACCCAAACACAAAAAAACACACATGGTACACACTCACTGATAAGTTGATATTAGCTCAAAAGCTTGGATTGCCCGAGATGTAATTCATAGATCACATGAAGCTCAAGAAGTTGGAAGACCAAAGAATGGTTGATTCAGTCCTTCTTAAAAGTGAAAACAAAAACATTCACAGGAGGAAATATGGAGGCAAACTTTTGAGCAGAGACTGAAAGGCCTTCCACAAACCACTCCATGTGGGAATCCAGTCCTTATACATACAGCCACCAAACTGATGCCACGAATTTCAAGCTTAAAGGAGCCTGGTATTGCTCTCTCCTGAGAAACTCTGCCAGAGCATGACAAATACAGAGGCAGATGCTCACAACCAACCATTGAATTGAGAATGGGGACCCCAATGGAGGAGTTAGAGAAGGGATTAAAGGATCTAAAGGGGTTTCCAACCTCATAAGAACAACAATACCAACCAACCAGAGCTTCCAGGGGACTAAACTACTATTCAGAGTGTACAAATGGACAGATTCAAGACTCCAGATGCATTTTTAGTAGAGAAAAGCTTTTTTGGGCATCACCTGGCTGAGAAGCCCTTGTTCCTGCCAAGGCTTGATGCCCCAGTGTAGGGGATTGCCAGGGTAGGACGACAGGAAGGGCTGGGTGTGTGGGGGAGCACCGTCATAGAAGCTTGGGGAGTAGGGATGGGATAGGGGCTTATGGATGGGAAACTGGGAAAGGGGATAACGTTTGAATTGTAAATACAAAAAAATCTAATAAAAAATAATTCTAGAAAAATGTAAATCTAAGTTGCTGAGGAGGGTTATAGTGCCTCTACAGTTTTGGTGTAGT
This sequence comes from Rattus rattus, assembly GCF_011064425.1. Taxonomy (NCBI): domain Eukaryota; kingdom Metazoa; phylum Chordata; class Mammalia; order Rodentia; family Muridae; genus Rattus; species Rattus rattus. Next base: position 147,273,810 of record NC_046156.1, on the reverse strand, counting down.
ATGATTTGGAAGCCTGGAGAAGCAGCCACAAGTTATGATGAATATTTCTTGACTGATTTTAATTCTCCATCTCGTGTTTTGTTGTTGTTTGTTTTGTTTTGTTTTTTATCTTTCTTTAAACATAAGCAAATTCTCTCCTACCTTCTTTAGATGAAAATACACTTTTCTTCTTCTTACATATACTCTACTCCCTTTCCTTTTCATCAGAAGTAGCATCTTTTCCATCTTTGTCCAAGTCAGGGGGACTATTTGTGTGTAAAATTGTGCGTTTCTTCTTCCTGCTATTTTTCAATATTAAAACTCTAGTTCTGTTGACAGAAAACTTTTTTGATAAAGAAATAAATTATGTAGGGGGTGGGAACATCCTTGGGGATATGAGGATAAAGGTATGGAATTTGGAACAGTCAGAGGGTAGACCAGGTGGGAATGGAGTCTGGACTGTAAAAAAATAATTGAACAAAAAATAAATAAATTATATAAATAGTATCACAAAATCTGATAATTTTATTATTTTTTTTATTCTTTAATTCATTTTGGACCTATTCATTACTCCCACACAGACTTTTTCCAGATCCTCTATCTCCTTCCTATTCTATGTTTATGCTCTCTCCCTTCCCTTTTAGAAAAATAATTTAAGTTCATTTTGTGTTGTCTGACTACTTCTGAGAATGACTCCTACTTTGGGGTGTGGTTGATGTAACAGATGTCACTGCATTGGGGAAAAAATCTAATTGACCTTCTCCCAACAACTATTCATTACCAAGAGCTACTGAGGTAATGGTAGGACTTATTCCTTACTTTGCATTCTCCATCGTGCAATTTTGTCTGACTTGAACTTGCACAGGCCTTTTGTGCATCATCAGAGTCTCCAAGTTTATAGTACATCTACTGTTTTCCTAGGTCAACCACCTCCTGTGGATCTTACAATCGTTCACTCTCCCCTTTCACATAGATCCTGAGCCTTGAAGAAAGAGTCTTAATAAAGGAATCCCAGTTGGGATAGAACACGAACAGTCTCTTATTCTGTGTTTCTGTGTTGATTACCATCTACTGCTAGAAGAATCCTCTCTGATGAGGGTTGAATAATGCATTGATCTATTGCCACAGTAATATGCCATTAGGAGTCATTTTACTTCTATTAATTTTGGCAGAATAAGCTTAGTGGAGTCTTCCCTGTAAGACATACAACTATTTAGTCTCAGGTTCAGAACAGGTTCTTGGCCTCATTGGCAGTGTCAGTTTTCAACTCTTGTATTGGGCTTTAAATCCAATTAAAAAAAATAACAAGTTGGTTGGCTATGCCTGCAATATACAACCCTATCAGAAGGTATATCAGTCAGGGAGTTTACTATTGTAGCTCCCAGATTTCAAATGTGGGTGACACTGATGAATAGTTTTTCCCCTGGTAGTATTTACATTTTCTAACACTATGAGTGCTAGTCAATGAGTGAAACTTCCAGGTGGATAATAGCTATATTTCTACATTTTCTAAGACATAAGCATGATGTCTCCAACAATAAGGCCATACTGTTGAGTGTTGGAGGGGAATAGTCTGCAATATTTGGGGAAGAGGAGTCGATGGGAGCCAATTAGTCAACAACTCAATGATAGGTAACTCGTTACTGATTTTGCCCTATAATAAAATATGGTAGGATGGTTTTAAACAACAACAAAAAAGTTGGAGATCAGGCATAAGATCCTTCTATGTATGTATATTATCTTAGTTTGGATTTCTATTACTGTGATACAAATGGCCTAACTCAAACCAATCTGTGCCTTAAATCCAATCAAAAATGTTTCGTCTACTCCCATAACACATGTACTGCTGTCATACCAGTGAATATATCTTCTAAGGCTGGTTTTTGTTTTTGTTTTTTTGTTTTTTTTGTTTTTTTTTTTTCTGCTCATAGAATTCACAGAGGCGTGAGACAGTTGATTAATTTCCTTCATATCATACACAGTACCTTCCAGTAGTATGAATAGTAGACAGTAGGAAGGACATTTTAAGGTGGCACCAGTTTGATCTCTCAGTGTCTTATAACCCTAGTATGTGGTGTCTTCAGCAACAGAGTTCACCATCAAGTTCTGTGGGATAACAACGAACAATGGATGGGAAGCAACTGATCATCAAATGGAAAATAGTTAACCCATACTTGGCTCTTGTAACCTCTGGTGTCTGAAAAAGGCATTGTTTCCCTATTGCTAGGTAACTAACAATTTTTCAAAGTTATTTGAATGAATTTAGAACAATTGTTAAAGCTGAGAGTAATGAATTCAAAATCTCAATACTTTTATAATCACTGAGAAGTAGATTGGGTGTTTTGTAACATTTTCTGAAAAAAGAAAAGATCATTGAGTATTTTGTTGTGATAACTTCTTCTACCTGCAAGGTTTGTTCACGTTATGAGATACATATCATGCTTCAAATCTAATATATTATCATTGCTATCAATTTAGTGAATAAGTGCAAACTGTTAGCATAATGTATATATCCTATAGCACTTCCAAGTTCGAAGCCAATTTGAGACAAGTAAGTTATCCAGGGTGAGAAGTACTTATGAATGAGGAGCATAATTCCCCCTGACCTACATCACAGACATCATTTATGTTTTCATTCCAGTAGCTATAGCCAGATCAAAAGTCCTCAGTGTAAGGAAATTTTTATAAACATTGCTTGATATGATGAAAGGCTAAGTTGTAGCTGTTAGACTAAGGACATTATGGTGTCTATTGCAGTGTAGTTTTTGAAAAATTAAATAATATCACCTCTTTTCCCCTGTTTTAAAAATTAGTTCCAGATGTATTTATTGCCATTCAACCACTTCACAGTTTCTTCTCAGCTTGGTCTCTCTTCTCTTTCCACTTGATATTGTGTCTTTTCCTTCCCAAAATCAAGGGCAATTTATGCTGTCTATATATTCCTGGATCTTTGTCTGTCTACAAGAGCATGGTTAAACTTTTAGAAAAAAATGGATTCTTCCTCTCCATGTAGATAATAATTGTCAATAGCTCCTCAGCCAGGGGTGGAAGTCTGTGTTTATCTCCCTTTCTGAGCAAAGATTCAGTCTGATTTAGGCTTGCATGGGCCTTGTATATGATGTAACAGAATTATTGAGTTTATATGTGCATTTGCCCCACTGTAACCTGAAGACAGACTTTCCTTTTAGTAGTCTATCACCACTAGCTTTTACACTCTGCTCTATCCTCTGCAATGATTTTGAGCCTTTGCAAGAGGGCTAGTACATAAACACAGGATAAAATTCTGCCATCCCTTACATTATCCATGTTGGGCAGTGGTTGGTTTCTGTTTTGATAATCATCTTCTAATAACAGAAGCTTCTCTGATGAAGTTTGATAGCCCTATTATTAAATCTGTAAGAAATAATAAGTGTTAACAGGTTGTTTAAATATTATGTCATTTAGAAGACAATACTAGTAGGTTCTCTCTTACTGTGGCAATTTGAATATGCTTGGCCAAAGAAGTGTCACTTATAGGAAGTGTGGCTTTCTTGGTCCTGACAAGGTTGGAACCCCAGTGTAGGGAAATGTCAAAGGGGGCAGAAAGATTAGTGCATGGGGAGGAGGAACATGCTTATAGAAGAAGAGGAGGGGGATGGGATAGGGGGCTTATGTCCGGGAAACTGAGAAAGGTAATAACATTTGAAATGTAAATAAAAAATATTCAATAAAAGAAAAAATAGAAAAAAAAAAGGAATTATGGCTTTGTTGGGTTAGGTATAGCCTTGTTGTGGGAAGTGGGTCAATGTAGAGTTGGACTTTAAGACCCTTCTAGTCATGTGGTAGCCAGCCAGCTACTGTTTGCCTTCAGAACTAGATACAGACCTCCCAGCTCCTCCAGTGCCATGTCTGCCTGGATTCTACCATGGTTCCTGCCTTGATTAGAATTGGACAGAACTTCTGAAACTATAAACCAGCTCCAATTTAACGCTGCACTTTATAAGAGTTGCCTTGGTCATGGTGTCTCTCACAGCAGTCAAAACCCTAAAGCAGCACCTCACTCAACAATCCATTACTAGGAATGGGATTTTTATTTGGTATACTGTGGTGTCTAGTAGGGGCATTGACAGACTTCTTTGATTCTTTGTTTGTATGTATATATACAGATATATTTTAGAAAGTTCCTACAAGGAAAAATTTCCATACTAATTCAAGGTAGATTCACAAGGCTACATGGAATAATGCAATCATTTCATGAATTCTTTTTCATTGTTGTTTATTTATTTTGTTATGTTTTTTTTCAAGAAACCGACAAATTCCTTGCACAAATGCTGTACCTGGTTATTCAGTTGAAAACAAAATATATTTTGTAATTGAAGATCATGGAATGTGACAGATTCTTGATGCATGCTGTGGTTGAGAAGACATAATTCTAGTACTCAGAAAATGAATTCAAACAGAATTTGCAGGAATAATATAGACTGTATGAAGAAGCCTTTCAACCTAGGAAAAATTAAAGTGATTTATTTTTAGTGTCTTTTTAGCACATTAGCTTACATTTTGACAAACTTTTTTCCCCCATTCTTTTATATTGAGGTGATAACTATCCTTAATGTTAAGGTGTGTTTCTTGAGCCAGAAAAATGGTACATTCCATTCTTCCATTTGGTTCATCTCTGTCATTTTATTGGGGAATTGAGACCATTGACCTTGAGAGATATCAATGAGAATTGATAGTTGATTCCTGTTACTTTGTTGTTGTGGGGCAAACTTATGACTTCTAATATTTGTTGAATAAATAAGTAATTCATTTCCTGCATTTATTTTTTCCTCCTGTATTCTAATTTGTTACCTTAAAAATCATTAAGAGAATATTTGAAATTTAGCTACATAAGTTCAAAAAACAACAATACAAAAATATGTTAGCAGTGTTTTATATACATGGCATATGTAAGGCCCAGTTAAAATATTAAGTGATATTTATTTCCTCTCATAATACTATAGTATTCTTTTTTATAGTCTACAAATTATTTGATACAGTTTCCAGTATCGCTCCTGTGTAGTTTATTTAATCCATCTTGTTCCTACAGTGTTTGTCCATATATCTGTCTCTTTTGTAATTGATGAGGAAGCTGCCAAATGGCTATAGCACATGCACCTTTTTTATATCATATTTTAGAGTTTTGTAGCTGTGTGTGTGTAATGATCCCAATAAAAGTTTTCAAATATGTTTGTCTTAATCCTTACTTTAGTTCTCAATTTTATGCCTTTCCCACATACACTCAATACACACATGTATGTGCATGTCTATGATTATGTTTATGGGAATAAATAAAACATTGAATATATACATATATATTCTAGCAATTTATTTAATATTTCAGATATATCTGTTTTATTTAGATTGATAGTATAGAAATCGATAAAGATAAATTCTACATCTATTCATAATGAGAAAGACTAGTGTAATACTTTCTCTGCAAAAGTTGATTCCATGAAATATTACCAAAGAATAAATGAAGAATATTCCTATTGTAAAAATAGTAAAATTTAAAGCACAAAAAAATTATATCATTTCTTCAAGGACATAGTTAAGATTTCAACTGGCCACATGGTTCCAAAACATTATTATTAGTTATATCCTAGATTAAATGAAGATTTATAGACTGTTGCATTCACAGTACTAATGCTGCTATTACTCTCTAGGTACAGGAATAAGATGTTATTATTGGAGCACACTTGGCTTTACAATTATCAATATTTAATTTGTCACTTTTTAACTCTCAGGCCTTTAAATCTTTTGATTTTGTTGAACAATAATGTTTGTCAACAAAGGTAAAATACTATGTGAAGGAGAGTGTGATTAAGTAAAGAAGTCACTAACAGCAGAACAGCAAAAATAGAGGCAGAAAGGAAAGAGAAAGAGTGGGTGAGAGAACAGTCAGGGCTGCACAGAAAAACCCTGTCTCAAAAAAATTAAAAATAAATAAATACATAAATAAATAAGATCAAAATATGCTGTATGTATTGTGGTTAACACTTGTCAGTAACATCAGATAATCATGCAAAACCTACAACCATTTTTTTTTGTCCTAAATTTTCTAGTTAAGGCTTGTTTATGGGGACTTCAATCCCAACCTTGGAGAGAGACAATTGGAAGCCATGATATCAAGAAATTAAGATGGATACCCATAACCTTGAGTAAAGACCTCAGAACCATAAAACAATATTACTTCAGTATGACCACACTCCAGTGAGTGATTTTATTGTGAATGCTGAGTTGCAGGAATCACCCCACAAAGCACACAAATATTGATCTCAGTCAGACAAGGATAGTTTATTGAACATTTGCCCTAAAACTATTCAATCAGGCCCTCAAACTATACTCAGGAGCTGAGCGCCACTGAGTAAGAATTCTATATAACCTCTGAGAAACCAAATATTTTAAGCTCAGACTCCATTGTAGAGAACTTAAACTCAGGTAAACTAACAGGTGGATACCTAGCATTATTTTCAAAGTTAACCCCAACACAACCAGAGCCTGACTACAGTTCCTAGGCTAACTCCCAACAAACCCAGTTTCTCCAGGTTAATCTCCCTCAACAATCCAGAGTTTCCTGGTTAATCCCCAACAAGTCCACCTCCGCCTAATGACCACTAATGTAGAGGGAATCAGAAATTAAGTTTATGGTTTGACTCCCAACATCAGCCAATTATGCTAAAGGCTATATTAGTTCTCCAAATAGATGCTTGGGAGGGTCGAAATGCTCACTCCTTTCTTTCTGCTTTCTCTAAAGCTTTACCCCAATAGATGTTGGGGACTCCTCTTCATGAAAACCTTCCTGCATATTGGTAGTAGGCCGAGGGGCTCAAGCCAGCTCAAATAAAGGCCCTGGTGTGATTGCATCTGATGAGCTCCTGTCTTGTCTTTTGTGGTTCACTAATACTTCTCTGGCATTGCATGTTGGTGCGTTGGCCAGGAATTTTGCCATGACTCATAGGACTGATACTCTGAAAGGTCTTGATGCCAGCAAATGTAGTCTAGGTTCATCTGTATGTGTATGTTTGTATCACTATGATAAACGTCCTGCTTCCTGTTTGTACACTAAGTCTGTCTGGTCTGAGTAACTTGAGTATCTGAGGTGATGTAGATGCCCACCAATCTGGCTAGTTTCTCGTGTGTGAGCACCACTGTTTTTTTCTTGTTTCTGCCTGATAGAGAGGAAAGGTAGGACTTGTATTTTGTGTGTCACAGGTCTTTTTTATGAATGTCACTTTCTGGGTGTTTCTTTTTTCTACCAATGGAGAGGAAGGGTTACACTTGTATTTTTGTGTGTTATATTTGTGTTTCTTATACAAGGTGACTTTAACAAGATGACTTTGATGGACACATTAACATGGGACAGGCTACCCCTACCAAATTTCACAGATCAGAATGGCCCACTCTCAACACCAACAGGCCCCCGGAAGGATCCTTTCACCTGAGATTGGTCCAAGGAATGGAAAAAGCCATTTTAAAACCCACATTTGGCCACCCAGACCTTATATGGTGGTTTGGTGAGTCTTCCTAGAGGACCCACCCTCTTGACTCCAACCATTTATTGTCAACAACTTTAGCAGGTTCCTTTTACCACAGAATAGGCCAGGAATCTGGTTTTTGGCCCCACAGGAGAACACCCCACCCCGCAATAACAAAAAAGCTATTGATGCCTGCTTTCCCCTGACTTGCCCAGACTGGGACTTTAACTCCACTGAAGGTAAGAAGAGACTCTTGGTTTACCAACAGGCTTTGCTGAAAAGTCTCAAAGTGGCTGAAAGAGAGCTTACTAATGTGACATATGAGAGAGAGAGAGAGAGAGAGAGAGAGAGAGAGAGAGAGAGAGAGATAAAAGAAGATAAAAGAAAAGAGTCTGAGGGAATTACCTGTAGTGGTGGTGTTATGGTTTGTATATGCTCAGCCCAAGGAGTAGCAATATTAGAAGGTGTGGCCCTGTTGGAGTAGGAGTAGCCTTGCTGGAGTAGGTGTGTCACTGTGAGTGTGGGCTTTAAGACTCTCATCCTAGTTGCCTAGAAGTCAATATTCTGATAGCAGCCTTCAGAAGAAGATGTAGAACTCTCAACTCCTCCAGCCCCAAGTCTGCCTTGATGCTGCCATGCTCCCACTTTGATGATAATGGACTGAACCTCTGAACATGAAAGCCAGCCCCAATTAAATGTTGCCCTTTATAAGACTTGCCTTGGTCATGGTGTCTGCTCAGGGCAGTAAAACCCTAACTAAGACAGATAGTGACAAGAGAGAAACAGATGAAAGGACAGAGGCAACAGTCTCATGCCCTGGCAATTATCCTGTTGGCAGCCACAGCCAAAACAAAGGACAATAGGAGAGCTCTGAAACAACTGGCTCCTAGAAACCAACGTGCTTCCCCAGGCCTTGGTGCTAGGCCAATGGTGTAGATACTTGAACAAATAGCTTCTAGAGAAAAAGATAAATCAAAAGTGCCCCCACTTCAAAAAAAGAAAAAAAAAAGATATTCAGGGGTTCAGTTCCCCTCCCCAAGCCCAGGATAAGCATAAAAATAAAGAGAAACCCATCAGCTTCTTTGTTGTTATTATTAAAGTTAAAACATTCTGTTTTGCTGAAACTTAAAGATAGTGCCTTCATCAATTTATAAATGACTTTCTCGTGGCAGCAAAACCAAAACAAAGACCCTCTTGCAGGTCTGAAAAATTTGGACAATGAAGTCTCTACTAAGAATGAATAGGGAGGCAAAGATTAAAACAGAGGCAGAAGGAACACCCATTCAGAGTCTGCCCCACATGTGGCCCATACATATACAGCCACCCAATTAGACAAGATGGATGAAGCAAAGAAGTGCAGGCCAATAGAAACCGGATGTAGATCTCTCCTGAGAGACACAGCCAGAATACAGCAAATACAGAGGCGAATGCCAGCAGCAAACCACTGAACTGGACCCCCATTGAAGGAATCAGAGAAAGGACTGGAAGAACTTGAAGGGGCTCGAGACCCCATATGAACAACAATGTCAAGCAACCAGAGCTTCCAGGGACTAAGCCACTACCCAAAGACTATACATGGACTGACCCTGGGCTCCAACCTCATAGGTAGCAATGAATATCCGAGTAAGAGCACCAGTGGAAGGGGAAGCCCTTGGTCCTGCCAAGACTGAACCCCCAGTGAACCTGATTGTTGGGGGTAGGGCGGTAATGGGGGGAGGATTGGGTGGGCAACACCAAAATGGAAGGGGAATGGGAGGGGCTAGGGGGATGTTGGCCCGGAAACCGGGAAAGGGAATAACAATCGAAATGTAAATAAGAAATACTCAAGTTAATAAAGAAAAAAAGAATGTCCTACTCTGCCAGACCCTAGTTATGGGGGGGTGGAGGGGTGCATACTCACTCAGAGTCTGGGCCCTGGCTTCAGCAAGTAGTAGCCAACCTGTGAAATAAACTGGCCCCTGTTTACATGTTATTACAGTTCTGACCTCCTGGTTAAAGATGATGCCAAAATGACTAATTATTAGTCTTTCCTCTTGAATGCCCTCAGGATAACTTTTCCATTACTCAGCTCTCCTGCTCCCTGTCCGAGACTTTGATGGGTCTCTACATGATGATCTCAAATGGTTCATAAAAATATTTGGCTTAAACTTCATGCTCTCTATAAAGCAGGCTCACCTCTGGGGCCCAACCAACTTCAGCCCAGAGGTTGGGTCCTAGTCAAGAGACACTGCCAGAGGTCACTAGAACCTCGCTAAAAAGATCTGTATGCTACAGAGTTACAATTTAAGTCCATCACACATTTCTTTGTAGCTGAAGAGGACCCTGGCCAGCAGAAGGAGAATTTGGCCTCAAGACTCCCTCTGTCTCCCACTGATGGGCCCATACCCATGCCCGAGGGACATCCCAAAGACATAGTCTTGTTACTAACTTTTCCTGAAGTTTCAGGAAGTTCCATGATTGGGTCTTCTAATTCACCAGAGAAATAATGGAATGAGAGACCAAATCTTTTGAGTTTAGACTTCACTTTAGAGAATTTAAATTCAGGTAATATAACAGGGCAATATGTAGCATTAGTTTCCAAGTTACCCCCTATCAAAACCCTGGCCAGGCTTCAGTTTCTCCAGGTTAACCTTCCCCAACAATCTAGTGTTTCTAGGTTAATTCTCAGAGAGTCCACCCCTGCCTAATGACCAATAATGAAGAGGGAAGCAGAAGTTAAGTCTATGTTTTAACTCCAACAACCAATTATGTTGAAGGTCACCCAAATAGATGTTTGCCAGGCTAGAAATGCTCACTCCTTGCTTGCTGCTTTCTCTAAAGCCTTAATCCAATAGATTTTGGGGCCTCCTCTCCACAAAAACCTTCCTGCATGTTGGCTGTGGGCAGAGGGCTCCAAGCTAGCTCAAATAAAGGCCCTGGTGTGATTTCATCTGATGAGCTCCTGTCAGGCCTTTTGTAGTTCATTAACACTTCCTTTGCAGTACATTTTTAAGCCTGAAATCCACAAATATTTGTGCCAACTTATTTTACAAATTGGGATTTAGGAATAGGAGGCTTCCTTAGGAACATGTCTTTGTTTTACATTTATTCTGTCCCCATTGGTTGGGAGTATTCAACCGTGGCAGGGGACTTGCCTTGCCTAACATTCATGTCTTTTTTTTTTTTTAAACTGGATATTTTTTTTACTTACATTTCAAATGTTCTCCTCTTTCCTGATTTCCTGTCCATAAACTCTTTCCCCCATCTTCTATGAGGAAGCTCAACCACTCACACCTTCCAGCCTCCCTGCCCTGACATTTCCCTACACTGGGGCATCGAGCCTTGGCAGGATCAAGGGCTTCTCCTCTATCTGGTGCCCAACAAGGCCATCCTCTGCTACATATGCAGTTAGAGCCATGGGTCTGTCCATGTGTACTCTTTAGATGGTGGTTTAGTCCCTTGGAGCTCTGGTTGGTTGGTATTGTTGTTCTTATGGGATTGCAAACCTCTTCAGTTCCTTCAATCCTTTCTCTAACTCCTCCATTGAGGTCCCCATTCTCAGTTCAATGTTTGGCTATGAGCGTCTGCCTCTGTATTTGTCATGCTCTGGCAGAACCTCTCAAGAGATAGCTATATCTTAACTTGCAAACCAGGATACCAGATACCCAGGTACAGGTCTCTGTCTGCCGAGTGGGATGTCATTTCCCAGTGAGGTCTTGAAACTTGATCCCTACTCAAAATGGAGGCCATATTTCAAGTGGTTCCTTATTGGTGCAGGTAGGTGTATCTTTTATGTTGGGATCCTTGCCAGGGGCAGGTTTTAAAGGGAAAACTAATAAAAGCTCATACATAGGTACAGAGTGTGCTGCTGGGTGACTGTTTAAGTTTCAAGCTTACTGTGGCTAACTATACAGTGCAGTTCTATTGTAATTGGTTCTGTATTGTGATTGGTTTCCAAGAACACTGAAGCACAGAGAACATAAGAGAATACGCAACCAGGTATGTGAAAATTTCCTAGTAACACCGTATTAGAGAGTTTACTTCTAACAGTCATTACAGCATATGAGGAAGTTTCTTTGTAACATTAGTAACAGCTTAAAATGGGTGGCTAGACAGGCAACAATTTCTCAGGTCTTAAAAGTGAATACTTCCACAGGGACTAGCAAACATTTGAGAAAATTGCCCTTTGAAATACTGGGATAAATTAAGTTCTAAGATCTTTTCTTTTATATTATGAAGACTTCCCTCATATCACTTTTTTTAACAAATCTTTGCTCTCCTTGATTATGAGTTGTTTTTTTTTTAAAAAAAAAAACCAAAACAAAAAACCCTGAATGTTCAATTCACCAAATGAAGCCTCAGGAGCCAGATATTGTGGTAACAGCCTGCTAGCTCAGAGAGGCAGAGAAGCACCCAGCTGATCTTCCTGCTCCACCAATGTCCCTGAAAGTAAAAGTTCCTTTACCTTCTCTGTCTTAAATACCCTTGGACAGCTAATCGTTGTTTACTTCCTATTGCTGTGACTGGGCTATTCTTCTCTGGGGACAAAGCATAGCCTTTCAATGAAATAACCACACTTCTCTGGGAACTTAGTAGAAATTAGACTACAAGAAAAAAAAAAGGTTTTGTTAGGTTGCACTGGTCATCCTGAATGAGTATGTAGGAACTGAGATTTCCATCAGACATTAGTAGATATTACATATCTATATTCACTTTATCAGCTTACTATAACAGGCAAAATTGGTAAGAATCTCACTCATATCTGATTCAAAAATACGTGTTGCCTGAATGAATCAAATTAGTTATATTGATAATTTTCAGTCAATATTCTGATTTCTTAAAAGTTTATGCAGCAATTTCAAATCATTTAGAACTCATTTGATAGTGTTGCTTAATATTTAAATACATATTTTAAGATTGATATTCTAAAGGAATATTAAAGATTGCATAGAAAGTAAATTTATAAATATATTATTATGGTAATACATTTATCAAAATGTCACTCATAGGAAAAGCATATATTATGGATATAAGGATATATATTTTGTATATATGAACAAAATCTTTTAAGATACAAGTAATCACAGTACTCCCATATGGCAATACCACTGATGAAAGATAATACATAAACTAGAGAAAGGGTTTACTTAAAAAAATTTGTATTCTTTCTAAATTTCATTAAATACTTATTATTTACACATCGTTTCTTCCCCAATTCTCAAAAGAGAAAACAAAAATCTTCTCATTTGACCTTTTAAAACCCAAATATATATTATTGCAGTCTAATATCAACTATGTTTAAATAATAATAGACATTTTGAAAAAAATCACTTCACTAATCCAGTGAAATTACACACACATACATGTGTACACACATATTATGTTATTTGTTTCTTCTAATTACATGTTGAGTCAGTGTTCTTAGGCCCTTTGGAAGTACTTTATTCTAACACAGTACATCCATATAGAATTCAGAATTGCTATTATTTATCTTTGGCCACTCAAAACTGTGGGATGACTGAATTAGTTAAAAGATGGATGAAACATTCACAACTGGCTCCTCAATAGTCATTGTATTCATTTCTTTGTGCCATGAAATCTTTAAAATATTAATTATATATAATGCTTCAGTACATACTTAACTGACACAATGGGGATGTTTTATCTTGCTTGGTAAACTTCTCCATGTTTATAAAGAACAAATATATAATCAAAAGACGGAGAACAATTCCTGGTTGATAGCAACAATCCTCCTCCAATAACAAATACTGTCAGAAAATGGATTATTTACCATTCATGTTTTAGGGCCATTATGATAACTGATAGCTGCTTTCTCAATTAACTGGTGTGGTGGAAATAATTAAAGCAAAAATATTTTCTCAACTGAGAAAATTCTTTCAGAAAAGTTGTTCAGAAAGAAGGTGTCTTAAATACACAGTAAATCTGAGTGTGATGTGCATCATGGATGTAGTGTGATGTTCCAATGGCAGTGGTAGAATCTTAGGATACATAGGTGACCCCATTATGCACAGGTTCTTGTGATACATGTGTCCTCAAGAAAAATAGAAAGACCATTTACAGCTAGATCAGCCTACAACAGGGTCACCAATTATTCTAATTAGTTTTAACTTGAATAAAAAGAAATCTGTCTCAATCTTTACACTATGGTAGTTTTATAACTTGAAGGAAGGTTCTGACTGGGTTTAAGCAGGATCTCATTCTGGTCCTTCTTTCAAAACGAAGATACAGGTGATATTTCTTTTTGATACATGTCTTTCTAATATATGGCTCTCAGGATCTTGTAAAACCCACACCTGGTTGTAAAGCTGACAAGGGCTCTATGTGTTTCAAAGGCATGTTTATACATTCCAAAGGGAGGAGAGAGTACTTAAGCTTTCTAAAGTAAAGTCCCAAGTATAAGGAGAAAAAAACTCTTCTTTTCCTTCAATAGAGGAAAGAAAGCTTCTAATTTATCATTAAAGTAATATCTTGGAGGTATAATTTACATGCAATCAAATATATTCTTTTTAATTAAACAGTATGAGTTTGGCAATGAATGTCACCCTTTGACCTGCAGACAAGATGTAAATCATTTCAGCCAGTGGAAGTTGGTTAGTCCCTACTTTCTAATGAATCCACCCACCCCAGTCTTTATAGCTGCTTTAGAATTTTTGCTTATGCTTCATTGAGTTAAAACTGACAAAAATTTAATATACATTTGATGTAACTAAGCATTATAAAATGAACATCATATTCTTTTTTACTGGATCTAAGGTCCACACTAATATGAAAACACTGAAGACAGAATTTTTTGAAAATAATTAGGTTTGTTCAAATTCATCCTATCTGAAAAAACAAATAGGAGACTGTCAGCTCTTAACATTGTATCTCTAGGGCTTGGAGAACTCTAATGGTGGTAAACATGAAGGAAACAAATCCAGTAGCACCTAAATGGGCCTGGGTCGTGTCTTGGTCATCTTAAGGGCATTATTGTGTTTTTTACTGGTAAAAATTTCGCAGTTTATTTTGCTCTCCATTTGCTCCTAACCAGAGCTCTAAAGGACTGGCTGGGGATTGAAGCAGAAAGAAGAGAAAACAAAGGACAGCTCCAAAGGAACCCCTGCTGTGCCTGCATTAAAGTGTGTGTGTGTGTGTGTGTGTGTGTGTGTGTGTGTGTGTTTGTGTGTTGATTTTTTCATCTTACTCACATTTGCTCCTACACATTTTACTTGTACTTGCACTAGTCATATGCAGTTTTCTTTCAGAATGATCATGCTGATAGGAGTAAGGTCAGACCATATTGAAAACATCATTCTGCACGAGAATTTCTCATTCTCTGTCTATTGCCTTCTCATCATCACACCAGCATAGAATTAGAGTGCTTGGTAGCTCAAACCTAAAAGTGTGTGGAGTGTAGGCAATTTTTTCCCTATCATACAACTGAAAATTAGAATACATTCACTTAAAGTAAGAACATGTATGTGTAGAAACACATACCTTTAGGAAATAATGGTTGAAAGCTTTCACAACACAAAGGTCTCTGGTTTGTTTGCTTGTTTGTTGGATTGTTGTTGCTACTTTGTTTTCAAGAGAGCTATTGGTGTCCACAAACAAGGAGTTGGTTACTCTGTCTGCAGTACCTACATAAAAGGAAATTAGAATGTGTTAACATGAAGCAGAGTTAAAAATCAGTAAATAAAAGTTTAAATCATAGGTTTAAGCTCAGGTGATGGGAAGAAGAAAAATACTTGAAGCATCACAGAAAATAAGGTGGGAAAAGCATGATACATACACCAAGTACATAATATTGACTTCTAAATGGACAGGCATATCTTTAAGCAATTATGTATATCTATATACATAATTTTGATGGTTTCTGACCTAATCACAAAATGAGACTAAGGAATGTATTTCTTTTCTTATTTAAAAAACATTTTAAAAATTTTCCTTCAAAAATTTTTTATATGCTTTGATCATGTTAACTTACTACCTGGGAACTCTTACTTCAGCTCTATCTCTTCCAACTTAGTGTTCTTTTTCTTTAAAGTTTTTAAGTGGTATTACTTAAATATTCATGGATATGTGGACTTTCACTGGTCAAAATGTTAGGAGCTGTATTCTTAAGAGAAAACTGTCTCTCCTTCTCCCAGTACCAGTAGCATTGTGGATAGGCTTGGGACATCATGTCTGATTTTTCTCTATTTAAAGGATTCCTGGTTACATAGTCAGAGATAAATGATATGGTGAAGCTATGGGTCAAGAGAGTTAAGACATGTGTTAATTGTATTAAAAATATAGTAGAATTTGTACAATCACAAAAAATATGGTTTTACACTTGAGAAAACTGTGTTTAACACCACCCTCAATTGCCCACCCCCACATAAATCACACAAGTCAAAAGGAAAAAGAAATAGTTTATTCTGGAGCCCAGCATGAGTAACCAAGGCCAAGGTCCTGTGTTCCATGTTGAAACATGAAAACAGTTTCCTAGAGTTTTCTTGATTGTTTTTTATTTTTCTTTGTTTTTTTTTGTTTGTTTGCATGTTTTGCTTTTTGTCACAGAACAGACAAACTTATATGTATGGAAACTTTAATCCAACAACATGACTACCCTGGAAAAGGATCACATCCAAATATCTAGGTCTGTGTGATTCATCTTTGATACAGACATGTTCTTAGTATGCATCGTTAATCCCAAATAATGTATGTAAAGTTTTTAGAAGAAAGAAGTGATACTTGAAAGTGACTTCTAATTGAAAGACTGACAAAGTAATGAATCAGAGAAAGATTTGACAGAATGAGTCAGAAATAGTATATTCCCAACTCTCATGAGAAGAGACAGGAAAAAGAGGAACTTAAGAGAGCAGTACAGAGGAAAAGAGTGTGTGACTTTAATTTTTTTCAAATCATTTGTTTGTTTGTTTGTTTGTTTTTACACTCCAGATTTTAATCCACTCCATCCCCAAGTGTTCCATGTCTCATTCCTCTTCACTGCCCCCTGTACTCATGACACCCCGCTGCCCTGTCTCCACAATGATGTCCACACACCACCAGACTTCTAAACTTCCTGGGACCTTCAATCTCTTGAGGATTAGGTGCATCTTCTCTGACTGAAACTGAGACCTGGGGATCCTCTGCTGTATATGTGTTGGAGGCCTCATCTCAGCTCGTGTATGCTGCCTGGTTGGATATCCAGTGTTTAAGAGATCTCAGGTGTCCAGGTTAATTGAGAATGCTGGTCCTCCTACAGGGTTTCTCTCCTCCTTAACTTCCTCCAGCTTTTTTCTAATTCAATTAGAGGGGTCAGCAGCTTCTGTTCATTGGTTGGTGTATATATCTGCATCTGATTCTTTCAGCTGCTTGTTGAGTCTTTTGGAGAGCAGTCATGGTAGGTCCCTTTTTGTGAACACCCTGTATCTTCAGTAATGGTGTCAGGTCTTGGGACCTCCCTTTGAACTGGATCCTACTTTGGGCCTGTCACTGGACCTTCTTTTCCTCAGGCTCTTCTCCATTTCCATCCCTGCATTTCTTTCAGACAGGAAGAATATTGGGTCAGAGCTTTGGCTGTGGAAGAGCAACCCCATCCTGCACTTGATGCCCTGTCTTTCTGCTGGATGTGGATTCAATAAGTTCCCTCTGATAGGTCCCCCCTTTGAGTCTGAGAGTCTCTCATTTCTGAGGTATCTAATAGAAACAGAAAGAACATTATGTAATTTATTCTACCAAGACACAACTACTCTGCTACCTAAATCACACAAGGACCCTACCAAATGAGAACAAAATGAGAACAATCTCGCTTATGAATATCAATGTAAAAATACTCAATAAAAGTCTCACAAACTGAATCCAAGAACACATCAAAACCATCATTCACCACAATCAAGTAGGCTTCATCCCATGGATGTAAAGTTGGTTCAATATATGAAAATCCATTAACACAATCCACCATATAATCAAACTCAAAGAAAAAAATCACATGATCATCTCCTTAGATGCAGAAAAAGCACTTGACAAAATACAGCACTCCTTCATGTTAAAAGTGTTGGAGAAATCAGGAATGCAAGGCCCATACCTAAACATAATAAAAACAATTTACTGCAAACCAACAGTCAATATCAAATTAAATGGAAAGATACTTGAAGCAATCCCACTAAAATCTGGGACAAGACAAGGATGCTCACTCTCACGATATCTATTCAATATAGTACTCAAAGTGCTAGCTAGAAAGATAAGACAACAATAGAGATCAAGGGGTTACAAATTGGCAAAAGAATAATTAAAAGAATCACTATTTGCAGATGATATGATAAGTGACCCCAAAAATCTACCAGACAACTTCTCCAGAAAATAAACAACTTCAACAAAATGGTGGATATAAAATTAACTCAAATAAATCAGTAGCCTTCCTTTATACAAATGATAAGCTGGCTGAGAAAGAAATTAGGAAAACAATTCCCTTCACAATTGTCACAGATAATATAATATATCTTGGGGTAACTCTAACCAAACAAGTGAAAGACCTTTATGATAAGAACTTCAAGAAATAAATCGAAGAAGATCTCAGAAAATGGAGAGATCTCCCATGCTCATGGATTGGCAGAATTAACAGTAAAAATGTCCATCTTACCAAAGGCAATCTACATATTCAATGTTATCCCCATCAAAATTCCAACATAATTCTTCAAAGACATGGGAAGAACAATTCTCAAATTCATCTGGAAAGTCCAACAAACAAAAAACAAACAAACAAAACCCAAAAACAACAACAAAAAAACCAGAAGAGTGAAAACAATTCTTAACAATAAAAGAACGGCTGAGAGAGTCATCTTCCCTGACCTCAAGCTCTACTACAGAGCAATAATGATGAGAACTGTACAGTATTCGTACAGAGACAGAAAGGTTGATCAATGGAATAGAATTGAGGACCAAGAAATAAAATCACACACTTACACACATTTGATCTTTGACAAATAAGCCCAAAATATCCAGTGGAACAAAAGAAAGCTTCTTCAATAAATGGTGCTGGTCTAACTGGCTATTTTTATGTGGAAAAATGAAAATGAACTCATTTGTCACCAGGCACAAAATCAAGTCTAAGTGGATCAAGGACCTCAACATAAAACCAGATACACTGAATCTAATAGAAGAAAAAGTGGAAAAGAGCCTTGAATTCATTGGCACAGGCAGAAATTTCCTAAACAGAATTCCAAAGGCTCACACTTGAAGATGAAACATTAATAAATGGGACCTCATGAAACTGGAAAGCTTCTGTAAGGCAAAGGACATAGTCAATAAGACAAATCAGCAACCTACAGATTGGCGGAAAAAACGCCTTCAAATCCTACTTTAATGATGGTCCTTAAGTGCTTTAACCTTTCTTTTAACCCACCACGTATCAGAGATAGTGGAAAAGGAAAGAAGGGTGAGGGAGTGGACCTGTTTAGAAAGTTTTTTTTTTGTTTTTCTTTTTTTTGTTTGTTTGTTTTTTTTGTTTTTTTTTGTTTTTTTTTTTTTTGAGAAAAATCCTGTCTCTTTTATCTGGGAATTGGCAGTTCCATTCACAGTTTAGCAGGTAGCAGCAGCTTGATCTACTAGCAAACATTTCACAGATACACAGTCCAGTTTGGTAGAGTCAGGTTAGCAACAGTGATGACATAACCTAGCGGAGAGGGCCAGGTCTCAGCTTCAGCTAGAGTCAGCAGGCGGAACAGCAGACGTTCTCACGTGTGCCTCCCTCCGGGGAGCAAGTATCAGCCAAGATGAAAGACCCATAAGTGTTGCACAGCGAGCTGCACCAGCAACCAAAGCTACATCGCTGCCACTCCGTGTAGTCCTGTTTATACACTCCAAACTTTACCTTTCCTCCACGTGGCTTGCCCATCAGCATGAGTCTGAGGAAGTGGTAACAAACCACAGTACATCATCAGAAGTTTTATGGTGGGTTTCTCTCTATGGTATCCTAAAAAATTCAGCTCAAGGACACAAGGTAAGGTGGACCAATACATGTGTGTCCTTAGCAAAGAATCTTCCATCATGTGTGCTTTCATATGCTTGCTTTAGCAGAATACCCTCTCTCCTGTGTCTGCTTCAGTGAAACATTCCTTCATGTGTTTGTCCCAGTAAAACACCATCCAAACCCTTAAGAACCCTTAAGTTTCCACTTCAAGAGAGAGAAAGAGGGGGGGGAGAGAGAGAGAGAGAGAGAGAGAGAGAGAGAGAGAGAGAGAGAGAGAGAGCAGTTTTTACTGGGACAGTTTAAGTTTTACAAAGATGGGTCACTGAGAAGGAATTTAGACACAGGTGTAGACAGTGTGAGCTAGAGAAAAAGAAGAGATTAGAACATATTGACAGAGGTTTTTTTTGGGGGGGGGCTAAACAGAGAAATTTAATGAGAAGCTGAGAAAAGACAGATTGAATCGTCTCAAAAGCCAAATTCAAGTAGCCAATCAGAGTTTTAAAACGAAACAAAACAAAACAAAAACAAAAACCAAGAAATAAAAAACTAAAAACAAACCAAAAACCGAAAACCAATCAAACAAACAAAAAACAAAAGAAGAAACAACAACAAAAAAACAGATGGGTGAGCTTCGTTAGCACCAGGCTTCTGACAGGACAATTGCATCAGGTGATTAAAAATTAATTTTATATCTGGCCCCCAATGAGATTGGAGGGAAGAAAAGCCCACCAACATTGCAAAGGCAGAGTGCATGTGGTAGAAATATTGCAGAGGCCAAGAGATGTCTGATAGAAAGCAGCAAAAGAGAAATTGTTCTGGGATTATCTCCAGAAAAACCATTGGCTCTTCAAATTCATGAGGCTATCCAGAGAGACTAGGGAGACGGTGAAGCAGTGGATGGCTTGAGCCCAGAACAAGGAATGAGCTTCTGAGACAATGAATCCCACGGATGAAAGACTACAGGTTCCCTCAAAATTGATAAAGATCAAATCTGACACCCGCGGATCCCGGCCCGCAGCAGCTCTCTGCTCCCAGAACCCGTGGGAGAGATACCTTACCGCCTGGTCAGGTGGGCACTCCTGAGGCTGCAGAGCAGAAGAGACCACCAACACTGCCCACCCCTGCCCACATCCCTGGCCCAAGAGGAAACTGTATAAGGCCTCTGGGCTCCCGTGGGAGAGGGCCCAGGTGAGGCAGGAGCCCTGCCTGAGACACCGCCGGAACCTGAAGGAAACAGACCGGATAAACAGTTCTCT